>NW_028185705.1:4974281-5015586 GCF_003343005.1 Rhea americana | reverse complement strand
GCTTGCTTGCTTGCTTGTTTTCTTCTCTGAAAAAGTCTAACAAGCATGCACAAGAACTTTTTAATGTGCTCTTAATGTTCAGCCAGTCGGTCGCACGGTTCATTCCCCCTTGCAGAGGAACACCTTGCATTGCACAGCCGACGCTCTGCGTGTTGGAGCCGGCACTGCCTTGGGATGGCTGTTTCAGTGCGGCTTCCTCAGCTGTGGTAAGGGCAGGCAGATTTTTAGTGGGAAATGCTATAGTCAAATATCTCTAGTGCCAAAAGCACAGTAGTCCGTAAGAAGTAAAAACTGAAATGCAGAAGACCGAAGTGGGAAGCAGAGGCGGAGAATGAAACCTCTGCGTATGTATGTGCAGAGAGCTACTGGGAGAGCTGAGCAGCAGTGTAGAAAGCTCTCAGCATTTTTCTGAAGTTGAAATGATATTGTCCATGGTTTTTAGATAACAGATAAGCACGAGAAAAATAATTGAACTTCTTTATCAGAGGGCTTACAGCAACTTGAGTTCCACTCTGATAGTGGAATAAAAGGCTTTATCTGTATTTAATGTTGCTAATGGTCAGAAACTGCCATKTAAGAGTATAGATCAAGTAACTTATGTTTTTGGAAATTGTAAATTTCTAAATTTCTTGAATTTTGTATGAACTTTTAAAAAAACACATTCCTTTTCTCTTTGCTATGTGTAAATAATATTTTGCTTTTGTATGTGAAGGTTTTGGGAGCAGGCTGGTAAAACAAGAAAAAGTTACAATTGGCAATACTTTGACACAAGGCATTTAGCAAGAATTTTTGTTTTTAGGAGTTTTAATCTACCTTTCTTTTTTTTAATGTATTTACGAAAATTTGTATGCAGACTGAGAAGTTTGAATTGATCTGGCACTGAAAGGGGCCAAAATTTCACACTCTCAGTATGGCATTCTGCAGTGTAGAAGTTCAATTTTCTTGTTTTGCTGTGTCAGAATCTAGAACATATTGGCTGATTTTGGATGAGATCAACTCCTTCAGGTTTTCCAAGGTATCCATGTAGCTATTAGYTGCCCCGGTGAAGTGACTGACTGACAAGTTCTCCCTCCTCATTTAGGTTGTAGAGTATCAACACAGGAGCAGGGCATTTTGACCTGGCCGTTACCCATAAAATATCCTTAAAACAAGGCATTAAGAGTTGCCATAGCTCARTGATTTGTATTTGGGATTTTATTTTTGGCTTGCTTTGATTTTTGTGGATATTACTCCCARCTTATTTTGATGAAGTGATGTTGCAAGTGCCATTGACCTCTCCAAGAGACAARCTGGACCAGATGCAACTTGTTCCTACCGCAGCCTGATAGCCTATGCTTGGGCGTGGAAGGTGCTCCTCAGCCTTTCAGACTGAGAGCTTCTGTACTCACTGTAATTGGAGTCTTCTGTTGCCTTTTTGTTTTATGGCAACATATTGATGTTTTTTGTTAAATAAGGAAGGATATAACTTAATGCAGTTGTACTGATCGCAAGGCAGCTGGTATCAAAGTCTTCAGTATCTCCCTTGCTGGTATTGCTAATGCTTCATGTGCAATTCTTTTCAAGGCCATTACAGCACCGGTGTCTTTGCCTTGTTTAGAAACAGCCAACCAACAACTCCCTTATTCTTCCTCCAAAAAGGAAACCATACAGTTCACCAGCTAAAGGGTGTTTTATTCCAGCTGAGTTTGCAATATCCTTTTACCTGCTGGTACCATGCAAAGGTGTGGTGGGGGTTGCTTCGTTTTGCTTAGGGCTTTTTGCTTTTGTTTCAGGGAATTTTTGAATTGGTCTGGAAAGATTCAGTGAGCTAGCATTTAGTAATAAGAAACACCTTTTTGTTTGTTTTTTTTAATTCATATGTAAGCATTCAAATATTAAAGACATCAATTTCAAACAGCTGATGCAGACTTGATCTTTAGAACATATTCCGTCATGCATTAGATCTGCTTTATTTTTTTCAGGTTAGCGTTGTTTATTTTGTAGGTTCTCTCTGCTTTCTCTCAAATACTCTTAAACAGTTGAGCAGGATGGATGGACTGATGTGTGGTGTTTAGAGGGCACTTGCTGTGCCAGACAGGATGATGTTCTTCAGGTTGCAAGCTTTGTATTTTTTTTTTAAGAATAAATTGAACTGTATTAAAAGAACATTGGAAGCTGAACGGTGGAAATTAGATGACCAGTGAAAGCATTTCCATTCTGTTCTATTCTGGACTTCAGTGGAAATGTCTGATGGCAAGTTCATTATAATGAACTGTAATGAGATCCCAGGGTTTGTATTATTTATACTGGTGTAACGGGCTTAGAGGATTCTTCTCTGCTGAACTTGTGCATGGGCRTTGCAAGAGTCTGACAGGTTTACCTTCGGTTACATCATACGTTGCTTGTCCGTGCTGCATAGGATAATTAAAGACACACGACCTTCTCTTGGCTACAGAGGATGGATGATACTGGGATTTAAAGACTCATGTCTTTACTGCCCAATGTGTGCGTTGTCAAGCAAGTCAATTAAGAAGCTCTGCTCAAAATCTTTGTGCTCAAAGGCAGTAAGGGTGATGGCATATTTTCTGATGATGTGTATGTGTTAGGCTCTCTAGCTGCTGTCTTCCCTTGTCCCTCTTAAATCTGCCCTTGATTAATTCTCTGTATGCATTATGTCTGCATGGAGTTGTTTCTTTCTGAATTAAGTGTACCTTAGTTTTGTATTTCTGTTGAAGGAGATCCCAGTCTTTGGGATGTCAGTATCTGCTAAGGGAAGGGAGGGCAGGTGCACATCTGTAGATCGGCCTGTTATGGCYTGGGAGTTTAAAGCATCAGAGCTTCAGCTCTCCATGATGACAAAGTGGTGTGCAGTGAAGGTGCCTTGCTAACAAAGTACTGGGAAGGTGAGCTGAGTGAGTTCTGCTGCCAAAGCGAATGCCCTAAGTGGGGACGTGAACTTTCTCCATCAAATATGTATGTTTTAAGCATGCTGACTTGAAGAAATGCTTGAACTGACTTTGACTGGTTTTGACTGTCCAATGTGGAGTATTAGAGGTGTCTATATGCTGGTCAGGAAGCCATTGGGTGGAAACTAGAGGAAGCCTTCTAGGAGAAGAAGGTATGGTGGGTGTGCTTTTTATCAATTATTTTGTTCCTTGGATTAATGAGGAAGCACATCTTTGTCCAAAACTGGTGACCAACTTGAAAATTTGCTTTTGGCAACATTGCTGAAGCTGACTTGGCAGGCCAGTCAAACTGGATAACATGGGTTGGTTGACAGGAAAAAAATGGGAATTGAAGCAAATTCTGTTCCAAATGTGAATGAATAATAGCATCTCACTTCCATCACTGCTCCCACATAGTTTTCTAACTCTAGCTTGCTTTTTGTGCCATTATGTCAGTTATTTGTATAACTTGACAGGAGTTTTTGCATGATTAAGAAATACTAACTTGGAATAACTTTTCTATGGAAAAAAAATTGACCAGTATTTGGAGCCTATTTTTGGATTTTTTTTCTAACGTTAGCACTTGAAGTTAAGTGATATCCTTTGACTCCTGCTATTCCATTTGGTGGCTGCCCTAAGTTAAAGAAGCGCTGAACCTCATCAGGTCTCTGCATGATTCAGTGCCAAAATCCAGGGAATAGKGTAACAGGCTTCCTCAGAAAGTAGAGTCTGCAAAACTACAGTCAGTTGCTTGCAAAGCAGTGACATAGGCACTCAAGTTACTTATAAATGAGATAAAAAGGGGAGGGGGGTCACATTTTTAAGCTATTATTTACTGTTTCAGTTCAACACTTCTGAACTCTGGCTCACTTAGCTGGGCTAACGTACAAGAGTATACGGGCAACAAAGTCCCCAAAGGTGGGGGTGAGCGGGAAGAGAAGATTTCCAAGAAATTGCAGCACAGCGGTTGTTGACACTTAACTTACCAGGCAGTCCAGCACACCAGTTGTTACAGGGCATATTGCACTGGAAGCCAGATCTGCTAGCAACTCTGGAAGAACATCTGTCTTTATTGCAGTGGGACCCAATAAGCAGCTTGTTGGAGTGGGGACTCTTGCCTTCCAGAAGAGCAGTGTTTGGCCAGGCTGATGTGTATGTGAAGGCGTCAGCTTCTGGTTAGTGCAATACTTGATTCCAGCACTACTTTAGATTTGTATGTGCTGCCGAAGAATTTGCTTTGTCATGTCTGTCATGTTGGAGCCCTTGGCTGGAGGGGATCTGCTGTGGCCCGTAGCATGCACTTCATTCCACAGTGACCTACTTTGATTAAATAATTCATCTTGATTGGAAAAGAAGCAGGTTGTTCTTTTGTCAGTCCTCCAATTTAAAACTGTTTCGAGACCTTGCTTCTTAGAATATAGCTGCTGGTACTAATTTAATCTTATTCACAGCTGGTTCATATCGCTTGGTAAAATGCCAAGGTGGTTCTTTTTTGAGTGTTTGTTTCCCTGCTGTATTTATAGATGGCAACACTCATCCCTGTCAACCTCCATTTTGTGAGATTAAAATGCCAGACTTCTTGCTTCCCAGTATAAAGTGGGCTCTCTGTTTCCCTCAACTTCAATTCCTTCAGATTTTAGACAGATGTCTTCTACTGATACTAATTCTTCTTTGTCCTCTTTGATATCACCTTGTCGAATATGGCTTGAGACTGCGGCTTCTTACAGTTGCGTTGCTGTGGTGGCCATGTACATCATAGAAATGCTGTTGGTGGACTGCATCTTGCTGTGCTTTAAAAAGATCCTAATGAGGGTTGTGCCAACTCACTAGAAGTCTGGCTGGTCTTGTTCTACTCTCTCCCCCCATTAAAATATGTCAACCCAGGTAGCACAGAGTGAGCTGTTTCTCCTGAACCATTTGCTGAAGCAATACAGACCAAATCCAGCAGATGTAAATCAAGGGGACTTCTACTCTAATCAGTGATTTCTTTCCCAAAAGGGGCARTGAATCTAAAACGACAAGGTGTGGAGTCTTAGCAGCGGTATGATGGCAGATGTTGCAGGTTACTAGAGAATGTGTTGAAGAGCTTATATTAAAAGAAAGCATGTGGGAATAGAAAGGGAGATCCCAGCAAAATAATGAGCGATTCAGGTGTGTAATTCAGTAATGAGCTTAAATATTGTACCTTTGTAAAGGGATAAAAAGCAAGATAATCTTTTTTTTTTTTTTTTTTTTTTCAGGTGTGAACTCAAGCTAGGGCCTTACAGACACAGTGAAGGCTGGTAGAAATTGCAGCATTGTTTGGGATTTGGGGTTATCTTTATTTGCAGCCTACACTGTAGTGTTCAGGTACAGTTAAAGCCCAGGTACCGACCTGATGATGTGACGTTCATGAAGCAGTTCTGCATGTTTTGTTTATTTTGAGTGAGGTGGGTGTTTTGCCCTTTACCTCTTTGCCTTTTTTTATCCATAATGCGTAAGAATCTGCAAGTAGCCCAACTCGAGTCGGCAAGCCAAGTGAACTAGGAGATGAAGCTCCATCTAGTGCATGAAAGCAAGAAGTGGGATTTATGGAAGCTAGCAAAATGTGAAGAAATCCTAAAGCTGATGGTTTTCTGTAGTCCAGACACGTTTTTCTTTGTTTATATATATACATATATATATATATATATATGTACACACACACACACACACACTCACACATATATAATGTTTAATAACTCACGAATGTGATAACGTGCACTTTATGCAAGTGTTAACTGAGCAACTTCTGCTTTCAGTCAGTTGACACCCCTTTTCTGTGAACAGTTATTATGTACCACAGTGTATGTACAGGGGGTTAGCATTGTTTTTTTTTAATTCCATTATAAATAGTTAGAAATATCATTTCTAAGCAAAGCAAAATCTGTGTCCTCGTACTAAGATTAGTTTTGTCTCAAGCAGTAGGCTAMGTAAGGACTAGTTCCTGGTGCTGGRGAGAGAGGAGAGAAGGAAACCGCAGGGCCGTTCTGCTCTGGGCAGCGGGTTTGCCAAGCGCTTGTTCTGCGCAGAAGTGCAGCTCTGACGGCTCGAGGCCGAGAGCCGGCATCACGGGGTTTTTAGGGAGAGCAGGGCTCCCCTCGGCTGCTGGGTGCCACCAGGTCGGGAGCCATACAGTGCTTCCAGGAGGCTTCGCTGCAAGTTTGTCAACCCGGTTGATGGACATGGCGTTGTATGGTCATCTGATGCAGTCTGAAATAACCGAGTCTGAACTGCTGCCCCCGGTGTTGGTCCTACAGGTACTTTGCCATGAATGCTAAACAAACCAGATTAATTTAAACAAAACTCAGTTTTTGGAATCCAGACTTAACGTACAGTCTTTACAGGATTTATTAGCTGTAAACTGAGTGCTTTCCTTTATCTCTTGTCACAGTAACTAAGGCAGATATGAACTTCAGAGTCTAGTGAAACATTTTCTGGTTCTTTCCCCTGTTTGTCATTCAGGAGTTTGCAGTAGTTCCCCAGCAAATGCAGCTGTAACTCTTGAGTAGAAATAGCTATTCAAGTGGTATACTCCTGGCAATGCAGGAGACGTTAAAAGGAACTAACAAAAGCCGTGCAAATGGTTTTGGAGTTGGCTGCTTTTTTTCCCTGAAGGAAACCCACGCTTACATGTATTTTGTAAAGTAAGAAGTGGTATTCCTGCCGAAGGTCTGGCTGAGCAAATCATGTGGACAGCATATCTCACTTAATTGTCATGAAACTCTGCAAAACATGGTGAATACTGGACAGTTTTACTCTAGGTTTTCTAAAACTGCAGCAGCTATATTCATTAAAAAAAAAAAAAAGATTCAAGAATAAAGTTCTTCCTGAGGGGGTTTTCCCCTGCCCTCTCTTTGAACAGAGCTTTTTTTTAAATTATTTTATTTTTATTTTTATTTTTGAAATACAAAATTGATTCCAAAATGAGATTAAGGCATTGTATGAGCAGGGTTGCATTTTATGAATAGATTGGGAGGGGGAAGAATTTTTGTAATGTATTTTGGTATTTTGCAAAATCAAGATGTGTAAGTGTTGCTTGCATGTTCTTATTTTAAATGAGACTTCATTCTGTATCATGTTTTTGGCTTGGTATTTCTTCAACTTCAGTGTGACCCTGACTATAATTAGTTTATTTACTTATTTTCCCCTTTCTCTCTCTCTCTGCTGTACATGAGAGTTTGACTAGAAAAAAGGTGCAGGATTTTTTAAAAAAGAGTGAAGGGGGAGCAGCCAATAGAGGCCCTGGATATTTGAATTCCCCTGTACTCCAGCCTTTAAATCAATTCAACATATTTTTGTGAAAGGCTGCAGTTCATATAGATGTCAGGGGTTTAAAATAGAGCATAGGGCTGTTACACAGCAGATGAAGAGGTCCTCTAATCAACACTTGGCTTGACTTCCCCCAGCCACCCCTGCTAGCTGCAGAGCAGCATCTGAGGTGAGACTGACATGACCCACAGAGTACACTTCAGGGTTGTAAGCGCACAGAAAACATATCCATTTTGGGAAATCCCTCAACTGAGAATGGCTGGGATTTGGGCACTGACTTGGGGAARTCTCCTTACGTGCTTGCCTTGTTCTTCTTCTGCTCCCTGGTTGCCTTGTTGGAGGTAGGATGCTCACCTAGGTAGCCTTCTGGCCAGCCTTAGGAGGGAAAGGAGGTGGGTTCTGGGACAGGGGCCCTCACTGCAGCATGGGACTATGCCGAGGGTGCTGCCGGTCCCATGGTAGTATACCAACATCAGCCAACAGCCTGCTGGGCTTTTTTTCCCCCAGAAGCTGTGACCCTGTGCAAGGGGATTTCACTGGTTGYGTGAAGTGGCCAAAGCAGGTCATCTTTTCAGTAGCTGTTCGCAGATTGGCAGTTCCTCCAGTGAATGACTGTCACTTTGCTTGGCCTCAGTTAGCAAGTTTTGAACTTCAGTAATGCTTTTTCACATGGCAGCTGGAATGAATCCCACCTTATGCCAGTGCTGTGAGGCAGCAGGACTCGCCAATATTCCAAATACAGCTGCAAAACACAGTTGCAGTGTAAATATCCAGATGGTAGGTAAAGTAACTTGTTGCTRAATGAAGGCTTCTCCTGCTGCAGTAGTTCAGCCTTGGTGATGAACCATCCTCTTTGCCCTGCTGCTTCTACTGTTAGCCAAAAAAAACGTATAAAAGCTGCAAACAATGTTTAAGGACTATAACACTGAGGTTTGTTTAAAACTTACTGAGGAATTCTAGTCTCTGCAATCTAGCGTTGCTTTATTGGAAGGAAAAGTTGCTAAGTGTTCTCTGATCAGGACCTGCAATGAACAGCTTATGCTGTAGCTAGAGACTGAAATAAGTTTGCATAATATCTCTCCAAGATGGTTTTAATGTTAGAGTTGTCCCAGTAATGGGCTGGGGATTGTTTTCCCCTTGCAATGTAGTATTCACTAGGATGAATAAGTCATACATACTGATACCAGAGACCCATCTCATATTGAGCACTGAATTCACTTTGTGGTTTTTGTTATGACTGTTGGGATTCTTTAATCATTTAAAGCAAATCTTCCATAAACACTTTCTGTTTTGCCTTGTAAGATGTTTGCTCAGCATACCAGAATGAGGGTGTCATTTGTGCGAGGCGAGATTTGGAGTTGCCTTATGTTCTTTGGAAAATATTAARTAGAAGTGTAACAAGTGAAGTCGGTAAGCAGAAAATCTAGGCTGAACAGAGGGTTTAGATCATGAATTATGGAGGTACTGTAAACCTTGATGAGYGAGATGGCTTTTTAGCTTGGAGAGATCCTGAGTAGAGAAAGGAAGGGCAGAAGCTGTGAACGTGCAACTTGTTGAGTCCTGTTTTCAGCCGGACTGCCTATGCGAACAAACTTGCAAGCTTGCCGCGTAAAGCGATAAAATGTCACTTTCTAATTTAAGGTATAATGAAAAAGTGATGTGAAGTCAGATTTTGAGTAGTTAGTGATCATACTTTGTCTTCCCCCCCTGGCGACAGTATTATCTTCTCTGTTTAACCAGATAAAACAAGGTAAATTCTATACTACCACATCGGGAACTACAGAAGTTATTCGTAGAGTGTTATCTTCTCGTTTTTTATTTTATCACGTTTTGGTTGTTTTAGCTATCTGGTGTTTTGTTGTAAAATGTTTTGCAAATGCATGTGGAGTTCTTTAAAAAGGTTAAGTACTGATAACACGAAAGCAGTGTCTGAAGCAGTTCAAAAAGTTTTTAACAAGGTGACTGTTAAGCCTTGCAAGTGAAAGGCAAATCTGCCTCCGCTTTTTTAAAAAATTATTTTTATTATTATTTTTTGTTCCTCTTTGCTATACAATCTTTTCAAAGATAGCGATAATTTTGAAAGCTTAAGGAAATACACTAAACCAAAATTTAGTAATGCTTTCAGCTGCTCTTGAAATTCTTGAAGTTTGTGTTTATAGGTATCTTATCTGCTTGCTTATTTTCTCCTTGAGGGATTCTGCCTTTTTGAACAGACCTGAAGATAGATAAAGAGTCTAYATGGTCGCATCAGAGTCTCCATGCAGCTACGGGTGCACATGCTGGCTTTCCTGGGCAGGGGGGCACTGGGGCAGCTCTGAATACAAAGGAGCTAATCTCCCAGAAGCAGACTTGTCTTGCACCATCTCCTTCCGTAGCCTCTTTGGAGATAAAGACCCCTGTGCGATTACAGACAGCTCTTATCCGCTCCTCTGCCAGCATTAATAGCCTGCTCTCACCCGTTTTGATTAATGAATGGGAAGAGAGCTGTGTGTACYGCTCCGTAGCGTTGGTTGCTCCCAGGCTTTCCGTACCTTCGTTGCTGTCTGTGGGACTGCTGGGTAGTGCAGCTCCATGGGTACAAATCTGAGCTTCATGACTCAATCCCACAACAACGCTGGGCTTTTATTTTTGCTTCCTGCAGGCCTTGCAGTGACATATCTATCAGCCTCAGGCGGTGGCTAGCACGATACYCTAATGCAGCAAAGCGAGACTTAGCAAGAGCCCGCCTCGGTGTTCCTGGGCTGGGTTGAGCTCTTTGGAGCAGACGTTGCGTTGCGTCCACCCCCTTCTCCTCRGTAGGTGCTGGATTGAACAGGTCTGTGGTGCCGGCACGGCGGCCAGCGCAGCTCCCCGGGGATTGGTGTTGCCAGGGCCTTATCTGGAGCCACCCCTGGAGACACTGGCCCTGCCAGCACCCGCTTGACTTTCACGCCAAGGCGTCCGGCAGAAGCCCTCGGACCAAAAGGGGTGATGGTGGCGGGAGGGGGAAGATGGACGCTCTTAGAGTTCAGATGTTCGTGCCGTGCTCCTTTGAAAGCTTCTGCCCGTAAGTGACGCTCTGCTGGAGCGACGGCCCCGTGAGCACAGAGTGTGATTGATTTGTGGTGATGGAGGTTTGGTCCTGGGAGTTAAAAATACCGTGCTGGGGAGCTGGTCATTATCTTTTGTAAAGCAACGGCAGCCGTGTCTGACGGGCTAAGATAATGAGAGCGACTTTTTAGGAGGGGAAAACTTATGAAATACTCCCATATAGCGTGTGTTTTGTTTTTTTTTTTTCTTTAAGTCCTTCTGAAACTTGATAGAAAACAAACACTTTAGGGTTAAYGGAGGATTTTTGTGGAATACAAACTGCGCAGGCTGAGATAAAAAGACTGCAGAGTTCATATTTTTGACACCAACCTGTATATTTCTTAATGCGAAGACACCGGCGCACATGGAGGACGCTGTCTCCTTTATAGAGCTCCCCGTGCTGTCCCCCCTTTCTTGTCCCCTTAGGTCTTTCTCCTYCTCCCCCTTGGTTAAGACTAGGCATAAAAATAACTTGTTGCATCATAGTGATTATTTTAGCCGGTATATATAGAAGTCTTGGAGGATATTCTTAGGTTTACAGTTCTTCATCTCTCTTTGAGGAGAAATAGTAGTAAAGAATTGTAAAATGTGACCTTTGCAGCTTCTAGGCTGAACTTCTTTCATTTTACCTTGTTACTTAATCTAGCAGCGATCAGGCTTTCTKAGCTATACTGAAAGCTATGCCCCTAAGTAAAGGGGCATTCAAGCAAATCAACTTACAGCATTTTATTAAGTCAAAACTCATGCAAAAGCCACCTCCAGAGCTTAATAATTATTTACTGAGCGCTCCTGGGTCATGAGAGCACTTTTCATTAAGTTCAGCGAGCATTATGTTCAGCAGCTTGTGAAGGTGTGTTTTAGAGACAGGAAGAAAAATGGAAAACTACTAAATGGTGAACAACTACTTAGAATTTCTTTTAAGTACCTGTATACCATTTAGTAGTTTTGGATTGAAAATTCGTAGCTGAGGATGAAATCAAGTTTGTGTGCATGTGCTTTTTTTTTCTTTGGCAGGAGGTGTTTCCAGTAAATTAATTCTCTTTTTAATTCAACCATCGGTTCTTGGGCAGTTATAAAACTGCGTTTTGATCTGCCTTAGACTTGTGTGGTGGACCCTTGAGGGCTCACATCTTTTCCTTACTTTCTTTCTGAGCAGGTGCTCTCAATGCATTGAGGTACATGTTCCTGTTGCACTGAAAGTTGTTCTGTGGGTGCATCTTTTGCCTAGATCAGACAGTATTGCTGCAGGAGAGAAGATCCCAACTGGTGTAGGTCAGGATAAAGTGTTGAAGGGAGAGAAAAAATGTTGGTGTAGATGATAAAGCAGATGAAACAGCAGGCAGCATATTATGTTTTAAAGGCAGAAACCTTCTTTAGTATAGAAGCTTGAAACGCAGTCCTTACTTTGTAATAAAGGTTGATAAAGGTTTCCACACTGTTTGTGTAATTCTGTCGGTTTACTGCTGTCCTTGGCGTGAAAGGATGTAAGAGAGTGCCAACAGCTTTTTGCATTGATGCTTTAAGCTTGCCAGCCAATTGGATGTCTGAATGAAGTGTCACTGCAACCCACAATCAATTACTAAGTTTTAGGAATGAAGTACAAAGTGCTCCAGGGAAAATGCTGTAGCAGTTTTCTTGTACATTGAATCCATTGATTTGACTAAAGATAGGGGTGAAGAGTTCTCTGTGTGTGCTTTGTTTTTGTTAAATATCTGGCTTCCTCCTGCATTTATTTTTCTTTTGTCTTCTTTTTTTTGGTGTATCACCTTTTTCTGTCCTCTGTAGTAACCAGCAATGCAAGCTGATGGGTTAGACGCTGCTAGGGGTTTTGTTGCTTCAGCCATGAATATAGTACCTGCAACAAAAAGAAAGCACCTTTGACYTTTCACTTCATTGTGGAGAGACTGAAAGCAGAATCTGTACAAATCAACTTATTTTTGAGGGAAACAGTAGTGACTCTAGAGGAGGAGGAGTGTTAGACTCTGCTGATAATGCCTGTGGGAGGTCAYGCTAAGCACTTGAATTGCAATGTTGGCAACCTTTAGTCTGTCACAGAATGGTTGAGGTTGGAAGGGACCTCTGGAAATCATCTAGTCCAGCCTCCCCTGCCCAAGCATGGTCACCTAGAACACATTGCACAAGAYTGCATCTGGGCAGGTTTTGAATGCCTTCAGAGAAGGAGACTCTACAACCCTTCTGGGCAGCCTATTCCAGTGCTCTGTCACTCTCACAGTGAAGAAGTTTTTCCTCATATTCGGATGGAAGTTCTTATGCCTCAGTTTGTGCCTGTTGCCTCTTGTCCTGTTGCTGGGCACAGATGAGAAGAGTCCAGCCCTGTACTCTTGACACCCTCCCTTAAGATATTTATACACATTGATAARATTCCCCTCTCAGACTTCTCATCTCCAAGCTGAACAGGCCCAGCACTTGCAGCAGTTCCTCATAGGTCAGATGCTGCAGTCCTCTAATATTTTTCATAGCCCTGTGCTGGACTCTCTYTGGTAGTTCCCTGCCTCTCTTGTACTGGGGAGCCCAGTACTGGACACAGTACGCCAGATATGGCCTCAGTGGGGCTGAGTAGAGGGGCAGGATCACCTCCCTCAGCCTGCTGGCAAAGGCTTTTCTTAATGTAACCCAGGAGATACCATTGGCCTTCTTGACCACAGGGGCACATTGGAGGTTCGTGGTTAACTTGTGCACCGGAACTCCCTGGTCCTTCTCTGCAGAGCTTCTCTCCAGCAGGTCAGCTTCCAGCCTGTCCTGATGCATGGGGCTMTTCCTCTCTAGGTGCAGGATCCTGYATTTGCCTTTGTTGAACCTCATGAGGTTCCTCTCTGCCCATCTCTCCATCCTGTCCAGGTCCTTTTGTCAGCACAGTCCTCTGGTCTATCAGCTACTCCTCCCAGCTTGGTAGCATCGACAGACTTGCTGGGGAGGCACTCTGTCCCTTTCTCCAGGTCAGTGRTGAAGTTGAACAGGATGGGACCCAGTACTGAGCCGTGGGAAACTCCACTAGCCACAGGCCTCCARCTAGACTCCACGCCACTGATGACAACCCTCTGAGCTCAGCCTTTCAGCCAGTTCTCAATCCACCTCRCTGTCCACTTGTCTAACTCATACTTCCTGAGCTTATGTAGGAGGATGTTATCACAGAATCAGTAAGGYTGGAAGGGACCTCTGGAGACCATCTAGTCCAACCTYCCTGCTCAGCAGGATCACCTAGAGCATGTTAGACAGGGTTGCATCCAGGTGGGCCTTGAAGATCTCCAGAGACAGTGGGAGACGGTGTCAAAAACCTTACTAAAGTCAAAGTAGTCAACATCCACTAT
Organism: Rhea americana; assembly: GCF_003343005.1. Lineage (NCBI taxonomy): Eukaryota > Metazoa > Chordata > Aves > Rheiformes > Rheidae > Rhea > Rhea americana. The sequence continues at coordinate 5,001,974 of NW_028185705.1, read as the reverse complement.
TCTAGTTCAGACAAAGCAAAATAAATGGGGAAAAAATTGTCACAGTGAAGAAAGTTCTCAAGAGCTTCTTTTCCAGGTAAAGATTACAGGACACCCTGGAGAAGTTGTGTATGGTTGTACTTAAATCTCTATGTGCTGCAGGTAAAGGTGCTTCTCAGTCTATTGGACTACTTAGAGCATGAGAGCGTCTCCTCCTGGATATCACCCTCTCTGGCACATGGTTCAGCTATGCACGCACATAGCCAAAATGTTTCGGGTATTCATTTGTCAGATTCTATTAGAAGCAAAATATCCCACGTCTGTTGCCTGAACACAGAACGGTGATGGGAAAAGTTTTGTGTCAAGAACTGTTTGGAAGAGCTTTAGGTTTCAGGAATTGGTTTGGATTTTTAACTATTTTAATTTGTCTTATAACACTAATATATTAGAGATTTTTTTTAAAGTGTTGTTTCTAAAACGGTAATTAAAAAGTAAAGCTAAGCTGGATAAACGTTTGTTCCACTTTAAAATTTTAGAGAAGTTTTTTAGAGTATATCGCTAATGCAAAGTAATATGTGTAAACCAGACAGCTTATCTGATCAGCTTGTAAGAATCTGAACGCAAAATTGACTAGCAAAAGGCTAGTTTGGCTTTTTGCCCAAGGAAACAGAAATAAAATCATCTGTATGTGTCTGGAAAGGTAGATTAGGTTCAAAATTGTTTGGCCTCTCTAATCTGCTAGCAACAAAATGAGAAACTTGTTTTCAATCAGTTGCCTTTTATTATGCAACAACCATCTGTGTTATAATTTGTACATAGAGTAACTAATATTTCCCACGCACCTATGTGAAGGATATGTAATTTAAATTTCTTTAATAAAATATTATCACTTCATGATTAATTGAATCTACACATGATATTCATAACTGATAATTCTTATTCTGTATTATCGTATGCTTATTAGGCTGTTAATAGATCGTATGTCAATCAAAAGGATGAGTCTGTTTCATTTATAGCAATTAAATGATATCCATAAACTATGTTTGCAGGAAGTATCTAAATCACATCGTGTATCAAGCTGTTGTTGCGTGTGTCATTGCTGACTTTACATAATCCCTGGGTGAATCAGTTTGAGTTTTGAATCTGCATGACTGGATTTGGGATCGTACTACAGTACATCTCACCTCGTTCAGTAAYGAGCGAATATCTGCCTGTGCAGCAGCAGCGCTGAAGGGCCTTGCTGCAAGGCCAGGAAGCTTTAGAAGTAGGATTCTTTGAAACTCTCTTGATTAAACCTTTGACATAAAACGTTTTTAATTGCTTTTTTTTTTTTGCTGGGAAAACTGAGTTTCTGGCAAGGCTTTTCATGTTTACCTTCCTGAGACTAGGTGGTGGTGAAACCTATGCTATCTTCCRTTTGATCTCAGAGCTTTGCAACAAATCCCATAGAGCTGACGTACAGGTAAGGAAGAGAAGCTGAACGAGGAGCAGGGATTGGGAGAGAAGACTCTGCGTTTTGCAGGGGGYGGGCTTAGAGGATGAAACATCTATAGGATTTTCAGACAATTTTCTGTTTCCACACTTGATCTGTGTCGCTCTCRGTGAATTACAGCGAATGGAAGTGTTAAATGTGAGACAGCCCTGCCCTCCGAGAGGGCATTGTGGTTTCTAGGTGACAAATAACAGGAAATCTGAGTGACAAGAACTGTCTGTGTTGGTACAGTTTTATTTGCAGTGCTTGTGAAACGAGCATCTTGTCAGGCAGGGAGGCATTATATAGCAGATCTAGAACATGTTTCTTTTAGATAAAAACACTATTTAAACTTGGATGCATTGATGAAAATAGCTAGTAGTAGCACACAGCACGTTGATATCAGCACTTCTGTATTCAGGGCTTGCATRTTCCTGCTGCTGTGTGTCCTAAAATTTCTATGTAGCTCAGAAAAACAAGGGAGTTTCATTAAATATGCTTGAAGGAACATAGATTAAAAAAAAAAAAAAACACCTTTCTTGGTAGTATGGCCTGGGATACTGGGATATGTACTGGTAAACAATCTTGATCTCCTCCTCCAAGTAAGGAAGACTGTAGTGTGCTCAGTACTTGAACAGGAGGTTGAGTTTTCTGCTTGTGGAATCTTACGTGTCTTGCTGCCTAGCTGTGGTACTACACGTGCCTCCTCTCAGACTTCTTTTCCACATGAGCTCYAGTATCAAAGTCCTGCAGATGAAGGAGTTCTGCACTATAAAGCCTGTAGCTTGCCTCCAGGGTAGCTGCATATGTAGTAGTAATTGTAATTGCTGGTGGCCATCTAGCCACCACTAGCCCATACAGTCAATGTCTCCAAGCCTGCTTCTGGCCACCAAGTGTGGCACCAAGGCTCAAGCAGCCAGAGTGCAATGCAGTTCTGCACAGGTTCTGCAGAAGAGCTTACCACTCATCAGAAATTCAAGTGGCCAAATCCGCAGAGCTGCTTCCCCTCTCTTCATCCAAAGTTTCCTGCTAGCTATGCTGTGGCAGAGAAAGTGCTGTGCTCCCAAGTACCATAAAGATCAGAAATTAATTGCTTCTGTACTGTAACTACTAATTCAATCTCTTTGCAAAGGCCTGCATTTGTCTAGCACTCTTCTGTCMTAATGCAAAATGTGCAGTAGGAAGGATGCAAACGGTTTTAGTGGCTTTGTTTCTGTCATAATAATATAATTTTTTTCAGAAGCAACCTGTTGGCTTCTGCTCTGTTTCTGTTGGAATGAAACTAGTTTGGCAATAGCTGCTCATGGCTGGAAAACAAATGGGAAAAGAAAATKTCTCTGTTCTAGAGCGCCTGTTAGCGCGCTCTCCAAAGTGTGCGCTGGAACGCAAGGCTGTTCCTTTCTGGTGCAACTTGATTGGCTTTTATGCTACATAAAATTATTATATGCACAAAAAGCAGAATRATGCATCTTCTGAATTCGCTATATAGCTTTGCAACTACAATGGTTCCTGACTACTTTGAATTAAGGATGAACAGAACGTTCTGTACTATCCTTGGAAGCTTTTTCTTTGCCCTCATTTGGACCCAAAATGTAGTGTTGCGGATGTGAATAAGTTTCCACCTTCTTTTTGAAGCTTATTTAAAAAGTACATTGTCTGACCTTCCCTCTATGTAGCTAATCACATCTAAGCTGTATGCTAGTGAATAATCRGAATATCAAGCAGAATTGCAAAGGAAATACATTCTAGAAGAATCTGTGCCCTTTAGGGAAGAATTTGGCAGAATAGCCTCTTCTGAGATTGTTTTTCTACAGATGCAATATTTGAAGGCTTTTGTTAACTCAGGGGCCTACTGCTGGTAAAAATTAGTTATCTGAAGAAAACTGTAAAGGTGGGTTGAGCCATGTAGGCTCAACTATGTTTGAGTAGGTACAGTGGATTGTGTGATATTCCTGGCAGGGACCCTTTGGAAAGGCCCTAGAAGTCATTTCTTCCTGAATTTTCACCCCCTCCCTTTCCCCAAAACTTTCATGTATGGGAAGAATCTTTCTGGGCACACATCTTTCAGCACACCTGGCTTCGGGAGGAGGAGAAACAGTTCAAAATGAGAGAAGGTGAGGTGGGAGGCGCTGCTGGGTTGTCAGCTTGGTGCATCGGGCGTCTGCAGTATGCCGACAGCGCACAACGGTCTATCTTAAAAGCAGCATTTCGGTGCTTTTTATTTCTGTTCATCTGTGACTGAATCAGTCCTGGAAATAGAWAACCTCCTCAGAGTGGAACTGTGCGAGTAGGTTAGATGTGCTTTCAGACCTCAGCGCCGCTGGGGAACGCGCTGCTGGGTTTGGATGTGATAATGCTTGGCTGTTAATTGAAAGGGTGGTGGGTTTTGCGAGTATCACAGTCAATGGCTTGTCCTGAGCAGCTAATTAGTGCGATTATTCCACAGCTGCATTAGTTTCACCACAAAGGTTTTCTCTTGTTTTATCAAAAGGATCAGTGTCTCTGTGAATGTTTCGACCTGACAGGTCTTAAATAGCAAGATTGTCTCCTCCCTCCCTCGCCTTCCCTGCCCCCAAAATGTATGTTCTGGAAATGCAGAGTTTGGCCACTCCTGAAAGTAAGTGTACTCCACTTTTTAAATTCGTACTATGAACTGCTTTCAACCGTGGTCCTAAGCAAAACCAGCAAAGCCGTAGCAGCGGTGGCTCCCGTCGGCTTGCGCAAGCGTAGCTGTGTATTAGTATAGCATAATACACCCTTCCCTCCTATAGGAGCACTTGTGCTGTCATGTTTTTCTCCCAATCAACTGCATCCGTTCAGGATCAGAAACCAAAAATCTTTAATCAACGCGCACTGTAGCTCTTTCTCATGTGGAAGGACGGAGTCATGTATTCCAACCTGTGTCTAGCATAAGTCCTTGCTTCCCGCAGAGAATGTGCAGCTCGTTATTTAAATTCCTTAATTGTTCTGTCTTAATAACACAATAGAAGCATCTCAGAAATGGGCTCTTACTGTCAAGGGCCAACAAGCAATGGTTGCAGAAAACGTCCGTGTAGTTTATAGTAAACTCTTGTTTTCTAATGCACGTTCTTTGTGTGTCATTTGGTGAAAAGTTCTGCTTGTCAGTAGTTAGAAATGGCTCTTGCATGGTTAAGAAATGCTGTGTGGTATATTCTGGCCAGCCCAATATACTTTTCATGAAGTATGGCTGAAATGAAGCCCTTATGGTGGTTTATCCTGTGATGATATCCCATTGCTCTTAGTGGATACAGGTAGACCTGAAGAGGAAATTGCTCTTCTGGTTTCTAGCTGTGAACAATGTCACCACCAGCAAATGTCACCCTGAGGTAGTGTTGTGGTGAAAATAACTGAACTTTTGTTACATTATGCTTTCTTGGAAGAGGTAGTAAAATTTCTGGTCTTTGAGTGGGATCCTTAGGCCTGCGGCATTAGCTGTACCTATCATTAGACTTGGTACAGCCCTTTATTACTTCTTGGAAGCTATCTGAAGTAAGAAACAATTAGTCTATAAACGGGAATAGGAGAGCGCTTTTTTTCTCATGGATGTCTGCAGTAAAATTTGAAAACAGTAAATAGCTCTTTATGGCTAGATGTCGGCATTTGGAAATGGTTAGCTGCAGTCAAGTTAAGGCAGCCTAGTGTGGCTGCRGAGTACCTGCGGTAGGTTGGCTCCAAATTCCCCTTTGCGCAGGGCAGCRTGTCGGTACCGATTCCGTCCCGTGCTCGCTGGAACGCAGCGGACCCCGAAYGCAGGAGCGCTGAACCTGATGGTGGCAACTGAGCTGTCTGTCTCTGGTCTTCCCACAGCAGCTCCGAGCATCCTGGCGCTTCCAAGCCTCCCTTAAGCTCCTCCAGCATGACCTCACGGATCTTGCTACGGCAGCAGCTCATGCGTGAGCAGATGCAGGAGCAGGAGCGGCGGGAACAGCAGCAGAAGCAGCAAGCAGCCCAGTTCATGCAGCAGCGCGTGCCCGTCAGCCAGACACCTGCCATCAACGTCAGCGTTCCCACCAGCCTGCCCCCCGCCACTCAGGTACCAATGGAAGTCCTCAAGGTATGTCAGGGTCTTTGCCTCTCTGTTTCATAGCTCTTGCTCGCTGAATRCACTTTATATAAGAGATGTGGTCGCAAGCACTTATGGCAGCTAAAAAATCAGCTGCGGTCTGACTTCATTTGTTGCTTAATTTGGGATCCTCATACCAAAGAATGGAAAGTCCTTTTAGTTTGTGTGACTTTTTTTTCCCTCCTCTTTAAACCTTGATCTCAGGAGGGAGGTTTTGTTACAAAACTGGTCTCCTTCCTGTTTTCCCTTTGGAAAACTTTTCACAGTGTCTCCGGCACTTTTATTTTCAAAATAAATAAATAAATAAAGAAAGAAAGAAAGAAATTGTTAACAAGTATTTAAATCAATATTCTATTTTTAAAGAAAATAATGAAATAGTTTCTTAAAATGGAGTCAAAACTCATTACAAAAGACCTCTTCAGAAARCCTTAATCTGAAAAACGGGTGAGTTTCCAGCCTCTTGCAACTAGCCTTCGTAATCCTTTTTTGCTTACATGACTTGTATGCTGTTAGTAGCTTTGGATTCCTTGTCCTACTAGAAGCTGTAGGAGCTTGTTAGTATCTCACTGTCAAAGGAGATGTAGCTTGCTAATTACTGGGAAAAACTTGAACAACTGTAAGAAAAGAGAGAACTTCATACAGAGGGTAAGTCTAAATAGAGTAAAGCGAGGAGAAAAGTGTTAGGAAAAGAATGTCAAAAGTGCCTGAAAAATATGAAGAAATATTTCATGAAAGCTTTGAGGAGTTATCTATTTACTCCACATTATTGCTAAATCTTTTTTATTACAGTGTGATACTTAGTAACTGTTTTCTGTTGGTAAGCATGCTCTTACCAAATAAGTTAGCTGAACTTGGTTTTAGTAGCTTGTTACATTTTGTCCTCACTGCTCTATATTAATAGTACATGTTTAAAAATCTAGTCTTGAGGTAGGTTTGCAGGCTCAGTATTTCAAGGCARATCCGTACATGACTAGTTTATGCATTATGGTATTGTTCTGATAGTGCCGAATTAATGTGAAAGTGGGAATACCAAAATAATAAGTAAAATGTTGGACTAATTTAGGAGCAAAAAGAAGGCAAACGAACTTTGAATTACATATTTAATATTTAATGGAAATGTTTGTATGAATGCACATGCATGTGCACGTAATAAAGAACACTTTTGAAAGTGCCTGCAAAGCAAACTTGTCTCTGTTGTCTAACACTTGTGCGTTCTGAATTTGTTGAAATTGTTCTCTAATTATAACAGTGATGTTGTAATTCAGATCTACCATATGGGTAGCTGATATGAAATAGTTTGCACTTGGTTAAATAATGTCCTGAAGAACCATTAGTAATGGTCTCTGCACTGTCTGTCTTAKAACTACCTTTATATGTCTTCCCTCCCTCTGTCCTTTGTTTTTGAGGCATAAATTGCCAAAGAAGCTGCAGTTTAAAGATGATGTTCAGTTATTACAAACTCAATTACAAAGAATTGTTTTTTCATAGGATTTTTATGTGGATCTGTGAGCTGTTGGACCATTGCTAGGGAACTTCACGCAGAGGGCTCGAACCTCAATTCTCTTAATTCAGAACCATAAAAGTAGTATCCACAGCCTTTTCTCAGGGCAGAAAATCTCCTGAAAGGAGACTGGTACTTTTGTGCTCTTCATTGGCCGAAGCGACGGTTTGCTTAACCATGCAGAGCAAAACATTCAGTGCATGTGTGCTTAGCTGGCTTCTACCTTAAAAATACTACCTAGCGCTGAGTCTTTTTAGCAATAGAGGACCATGCTTTAAAGGTGATGACTGACATGAGCTATCTGCTGGAGCGAAATGACAACTTTATACCTGTCATCTGCATTTACATAAATAATAGCTAAAATTAGCAATAAAATAGAATAAAAATAATAAAAYCCCCCCACCCCCCCCTTGTAGTCCAAATGAGCCCAAAAGTCCTCTTATTCCCTTACTGCTCATGAGAGAAGAGACAAATTTGCATAGTTTTTCTACTTGTGTATTTGGATGGAAACTGCTAGAGATTCATTCTTTTACCCCCCCCTTTTTTTTTTTAAGCAACAAAAAGCAAAACCACCCCCCAAAACAAATTAACTCCCTCCCCACCACTACCACTTTGACTAGGTCTGTACAAAATGAACAAAAATCCTACAACAGAGCTAACTTCCAGGCTTGAAATCTTGATTTTGTTGAGAATTTAATACCGATGTTTCTGTGAGACTAGGATTTTATTGGAAGGCCCATAGATGTCTCTTTGATTTTGATTTTGTTTCTAATGCTTTTTTTATTTTTTATTTATTTATTTTTTTTAATGAGCTCTTTGTTCTGAAAGATGATATTAACAAATCTCAGGATCTTCCTAGTCAAGATAGGCTGACAGGCAGCTATACCGTAAGTGTAATTCTATATTTGTGACGTTTCCCTAGAATTATTGTTATACTTCAGTTGTGGTGATTTTCCACAGCTGTAGATTTTCTCTATAAGAGCAGTACAGAAATTTTTAGACACATAGGGAACTACAGCTGGTAATTTTATTATCCAGATGGTCTGGGTTTAGTGACCTTAAAAAATGAGATAGACAAAAAGGGGATTTTTACACTTTCAGAAATGTTCATCTGCAAGGTGATTTTCTTTAAAACCAAACTTTTTGAAGATTACTTCACAAACAAAGTAAGACCAAACGTAGGACTTTTTYCTTTTTTTCTGGAAAAAAAGATTTTTAGCATTAAAAATATTAACCCCCCCCCAAATTAGCAAAACGTATTAAAAAAAGCTGGATTTGTTCACCTTTCWTAGTTTGTAATTGCACTATGCGAGTTGCTGTTTCTCCCATATATCGTAGTGTTAGAATTATAGTTGCATTTTGGAGTATGGTAGTTTGGAATGACTAGCTTATAAAGAAGCCAAAAGCATTAACGAGTTTGCATTTTCTRCTTGTTTTTAAGATGCTTAGGATGTCCATTAAAAACAATACAGAAAGAAAGAGTAATACATGTAAATCTGTGTCACATTGCATTGGAATCTCAAAATTACATACTGCTGTATGTTTATGGCCATATGAATAAATAGGATTTCCTTTACTTGAGTAACAACTTTAATTGCATCATTACTCTGTCTAGTAATATAGCTTGGCATGGTAGGAAATGACCTGTTGGAATTTACATTTTGTGTTGCTTTTTGAAACATAATTAAGAGGTAGACTAGGAATAGATCCAATGCATTTGAAACAACAGCCCTTAGGACCTAATAGCAAAAGGAGGATATGTTAAGGATTTCACTTATGCTTCTGCAGAGCTGATTTTGATTTTTACAACCATTAAGGCTARTTTAGCTGTAAACATATTCTCATCCATCTCTTATTGTTAGCTGAAGACTAATGTTCAGAGATGTTGGAATTTCTTTACTCCTGCTCTAGTCCARTTTCTTGCTGTGCCTTGGAAATAGKAGAACGTAAGTTAAAATGTGTTGGTCGTTGGAGTAGTTCCAAGCCTTGTTTAATGTTGGATTGGAATTCATGTACAAAGAATTAATATATTTTTTTAATACAAACCTTAATGTCTTGGTTTACAGAGTGTGGGACTTTTATGGAATGGCTTCTTCCATATGGGTGCGTTTTAGCTTTGTGTATTTATTTGCTATAAAGAAGCTGGTGCTTTGTTGTTGTTTGCAGTTATTTTCGTGTACAGCAGGTTTCCTTGCCTGTGGAAGCAAAAGCCCCTCTGCTGATGTTAACGGCAGATATTGCAGAGCTGCTCCCTGGGAGCTGGCAGTGCATCCCCGCGAGCGGAGTCGGCCCGGGCAGCAGTCCCTGCTCGCCGTCACCGAGACCTGCTCTACCTTAATCCTTCTGCTTGTCATGCATACCTTTTTAAAAAAATGCTGCTGTTATTCCCATGCTTTGTGGGGCTAAACTTCTGAAAGGTCGTGAAGCGTCTGGCTGTTAGAAGTCAACAGAATACACTGCTGGTTTGCAGCAAAGCTGCTTGGTTCCGCAGCTTCCTCGTTGCTGTCACGGACTCGATCTGTTCTTGTCTTCCTGTTTGATACYGGAGAATTGGTTTTTCTCCGGTAGTTCTGGCAGTTGTCTGCTGACAGCATTTTAAGGAGCATCTGCTGCTGATGTGATGTGTTCAGCAGAGCCTAGCAAGCATATCTGTCGTGACTCTTTGTCACGAGCCCCCCCTCCCCATGCAGCAGTTTGCAGGATCCCTGTAAAATGAGAGATCTACCTGCCAGCCCGTTACTGGCAACAGCATGACATCTCCACTGCCTTCGTGACAGACAGTTACGTGCTTGCCTCGTCTGTAGGGTAACTCTCAGTATTCTGCATCAGTCCAGGCAGCTGATAAAGCCTCCTCCGTTGGGCAGACAGAAACATTGATGGTGTGGGGYTCACCACCCTTTTGCATGCTTTGAAGAGATGCAGATTTTTTTTCCCCCAGTATTTAAAAGGCCCAGAGAAAAATAAGAGTCACTCTAAAGCTATCTGAAATTGTCAGCCGTCATGCCTTCTTCTCCCAAACAGGACTTGCAAGTTCCTCTAGTTATTTTTCTGATCAGTCTTCAAGATGCTCTGCAGATAGCAGAAATCTGAACTGAGATGTGGATTGTTAAGGCTTTCCTTTGAAGATTACTTGTTTCGCTTCCCCCTTCTTTCTTTCTTAGGTGTATTTTGTTGAGGTCTTACCTTAYTACAGAACTTGCATTGACTCTGTTTCCATGTTCTGATAAGTCCAGAATGTAAACTTCTTGCAGAAATTCAGGAAAGTGGGCAAGGTGGAGGAGTGGAGACTTGCTTGTTTGCTTGTTGAAAAATGATACAAAAACTTAATTGTATCTATGCTGAATAGTTTGTATTGTTTTGCCTGACTTCTGGATAAAGGTGGCTGTTCAGAACAAGCAGAACACAGTCACTTAAATACCTTGGACCTCCCTGCCCAAAATGCAGTCCTTTTCACCAGTGGCATCACAGAAATCGCGACTGCTATTTGCAGGCATATGCCTTCTAGGGAAGGAGATACATTGGAGCAGTCTCAGGTGGGAATCAAGGAACGAGAGGCAGGGCCAGCTTTGGTTCGGAGAATTGCAAATCTGGTTACTTGGAAAATGCTGCCAGGTCTTGCAGAATAGGACTTGGGGGGCAGCTGATCTCTGTGTCTGCATGTTTCACTGAGCAGGCGGGAGGCAGAGGATCAAGGATGAGCACTTCTCTTCCCCATGTGTTGCTTGTTAATGTTCCTCAGTTGGCACATGTGTGCGACTGCTGTGCTGTCATGATCTTAACCTGTCGCACCAGGTCATGGTACAAGGGCTGGTGGAAAGATGGGACGTGGTGAATGGCGTGGTTGCTATCCTGGTCAGGATAGCATGCTAATACTGTGCCAGAGAATGCCGTTTGCTTCCTCCTCCTCATGACTTTGGCATGCTTCATGAATAGCACGGTAAGAAAAGTGCTGAGCCTCCTGTGTGTGTCTTGCTCCCTCGCTGTCTGCTATTTGGGATTTTGGAGTATAGCTTCCCCTTGGTACATTTGAGATGATGGCTGCTGGCCCACGAGAGTTGTGTCAGATGCTGCTGCAAATCCCTGTATGACCACGAGGGTTGGAGTGGAGACCTGCAGTGGGTGTCTCTGCTGCTTGGAATGGTTTCTACAGTGGTGCAGATATTTTTTTGTTTGGACACTGCACTAGTGTTTTACTGGTATAAGATATAAATAGGTCTCCTAAACAGCAGATGACATAACATTTCCCTTTCAGGATGTTAAAATCACCTCAAAGAAAAACTCTTTTCTGCTAATTCGTAGTTATAGCCTCTCTTTTTTTCAGAGGGGGTCCTAGATGCGCTGAAACCTTTCCTTTTTAAAGGCTAGAACCGCATACTGATTACTAGGTTCTCTTTTGTTTTGTTTATTCCGAGAACTTTTGCCCACCTCAAAGAGGTATCATGGGCTGATCACTGCCGACACCAAAGTGGGTCCATTCCCCTCTCAACACAGTACCGGCAATTGCTGTGGTTCGTGCTTATCTTGCCCCTTTTGGTGGCTTTTCTAGAATTGACAGACCTGCAGCATTGTGGGTGCTGGTTGGAGCAATACAGGGGACCAGGCGGCCCTCTTGCTTTAGCCCTGTGCACCACCACGATAAGCTCTTTGCAGCAGATATCATCTTCGTTTGTGAAATGCCATGCATGCCTTCTGACTGTTAATGACTATGGGCATATATCAAAAAAATACCTCCTGGTCCTTTAGCAACGTGTTGTATTACAAAGAAYGACTTGTGGTGTTAATGTAGTCTCTCTGCTTGCTAGAGAAGTCTGTGCAGTTAGAAATTGTGTTCTTTGTGTAATAATTGCAAGAAAACTTCGTTGCACAGGAGACTTACTTTACAGTTCTGAAGAGCAGGAGCAACGGGATGTCAAGGTAAATGTGTGATAGCATATGCTACAGTACATGTATGTTTGTGGGCACTCTTACCTGATTAAAAGCTAATTTAATATTACTTGACAATAGCRGGTAGTAGTGCGTGCTGGTATGTTAAGTAAATGTGGCATCTTTGCAAATGACAGCTTGGAGAAAAGACTTGCGAAACCAGGTCTTGTTGAACTACGGATAGTTTTTAAACTAGGATTACTTATACTGGACGACTCTAAAACTCTGGTATTGTAACTTAAGGCAGACTTTAGAGGTTCTGTAGTTGAGTACAGGCTTTTCTTTATGAAGATCCTGCTTTAGACTTATACTTACATCGGGTCTTACAGATTAAGTATTGGTTGAGGCCTTAAATCTTTTGTTGAAAGCCGTTCCAAAATAAGAACTGGTGCTTGGATGCCTGTGGTTAGGTGCAGAGGTAAAATGTAAATTCTTGCTTAATGTAGGGGCTATTAGACATCAAAAAATGCATGGAATTCAAGGGCGAAATGTACTTCTGTGCAAAAGTATTTGGCTGCTTGAGTGTGAGTGCAAAAAACTGTTTTCGCCCCTCGTCCCAGTTGCCCTTTTTCCTAGGGATGCAAATGTGTGTGTTGCCTAGCCCTTGAGTGAAATGCTGTTACTGGTGAAGATGTCTGGTCGTTCCATCCTGACACTTCAGCTGCAGTCCCTGCGGTGTAAAACACAGMCTTGGACGTTAGGGAGGAGCAGGGCAAACCGTACTGCTGCTCAATTGTGCTGCTGGGGGTTAAGGTATTTCCAAAGGCAATAGTCTTGGGAGTGGAGTGAGCATGGGGATTAATTGCAATATTTATCCCATAGCAGCCCCCCTGCCACCAAACATGTGACTCTAAATGTTAGTACCCCCACTTGGATTTGGTGGMATTTCATGTGGGCTTACTCAAGTGCCAAATTTACCTGCTAATTTAAAATAGCRTTCAGTCACAAAAAGGAAATAAGGATGTATTTGCACAAAATTACTTGGTTATCTGGAAGTTGTTTGCCTTTGAGAATGCCATTGGCTGTTTATGCCCTACTGGTGGTCTTATTTGAGGATTTGCTGTCCTGCTGACATGGTAGCAGCTGTAAAGTCGAGGAGAGCTTGCCGTCTTTGTCCCGTTTCTGCTGCAATGCACTAGTTTGTGATTGTCTACCTGTRTTTTTTGGTGGCTGAGCTATCAGACCTTGGGAGAAGGTGGTCCACCGTGTGTCAGAGGCTGTTTCAGCTATAGAAGATGAACTTCACAGAAGCAGCGGCTAATACAGATTTGGAGGTGCTCATGGCTGTGGGCATTGAAAGTGTCAGTGAGATCCTGCAGTCCACCAGCAGGTTGTATTAAGTCCTTCTTGCAGTCAATGTTAATTTAAAAAAACATYTTAACTATGCTTTCCTGGTTGAGTCAAGAACATAGGAGAAGGGTCAGTGGTGGTCACTGAAGCTCCATGGCTTCCTTCAGCCAAAAATAGTGCCCAGAGCCACACACAATGTTGAGGGATGGGGCAATCTCTGAAGGTTTAGGCCTCTGTCAACAGTTTTGATAGAGGGTGAATTTTAAAATGTGAAAATTTAGGTCTACTTAAAGTAATCTTTAGGTATTACACGTATTCAGAAATGTTTCAGTTCTTCAGCTAGCTTGGCAGCATTATTCTCYGAGACGCTGAGCCTGTGTAGTGAATGAATTCAAAGTGACAAGCTAGAGACATTCCTGCCATTCAGGAGAGGCTTAAGGAATTTCTTATTGGCTAAATTACAAATATGTAGCATTTTGCCCAGCACTGCATGGCAATTTCAACCTGCCTGACCGTGACAAGATTAGCAGTTTTGTTCCCCCTCCCCAGCAGTAATAAAAAAAAGGGGAGGGGGAGGGAAGAAAAGAAAATTAGATTAAGAAGTACCAGGCAGAGATGCAAAAGCTTGAAAGTGTAAAAAACAGCCTTACCTTGAATGATTTGTCTGTTGTTTGATTGGTTCCTTAATTAGCCCCATGTCCTTTAACCTCTTGAGAAATAAGTAAGGGATAAATTTGGGGATAAAGACAAAGACGCCCAGAGATTTACCACACACCGCTAGGTAATTCATCAAGGAATGTTGGTAATTAGCCCTGCCTCTTTCCTTTCTGGCTCATTTAATAAAACTGGTTGATTTAAAATAATGCCTGCTGGTTCATTATCAACTACTTTAAGAGCCAAGTTATGAACTTGAAACAAAAACAAGATTGTGTTGTCTGCAAAGGACCTGGTGGGTTTAGTTCACTCTTTTTTTTTTTTTTTTAAATAAGTTATTCATTATTTTTCCCCCTAACTCAGTAATTAAATATTACTTTGTTTGGATTACCTTTTGGCTTTTTGGGTGTGTTTATTTCTAGTGCCTGCTGCTAAGAGGCAGAGAGGAGAGAAAAATTCCAGGATCTTAAAGAGGTGCATGTCGGATTGTGTTAAGAAAGYATGGCCTGATGGAATTCAGCTGAATACTTACTTTAGAATAGTAATAGTCCAGTTGAGGTAATGGGTAGCTACTTTAATCCTTTATCCTTTGGAAGTGGGGTGCCAGCTTCATGACTTGTTCTTTGACCAAAATAGTCTATTTTAGTAACGCATCTCATTTAGTGCTAGTAATGGAAATTGTCCCAGAACTGAGGACAGAACACGTGTGGTTTCTGTTTTTTAAAGAAAATAGTCATGTAGCATTCTTTAGTTAAAAATCTTAAGTTTGTCCTCTTTCTTTACAGATAAGAGCACCTTCACTCACAAATTAACCATAGGCTTGCCAAATCTTGAATCCTTTAGAATATGTTCTCCAAATCTCTTCATCAAATCTCCAATCTCTTCATCAGCATCTTGGAACAGAATTGGATACAGTGCTTCAGTGCATGTGAGGAGAAACATCTTCCTTGCTCTCCTTCTTGCTCTCCTTCCAGACATCCCTTTTGCAGGATTATGTTTATTCTCAGGGGAGCTTCTGTTCCATTGCTTTTCGTCATGACCCTGCAAAGCTCAGTGACTACTTTTTATATGCTTGCCAGAGGGGCARATTAAAGAATATGGTGGTCAGGTGGGCATAGCCTTTGAGCAGTCGCTCTGTGAAACTGTTTCTTTTCCAGCTTTTAATTTTCAGCCACACTTGTCAGTAGTTATAAGAATATCTTGCTGCCTCCAAACRCCTGCACAGAGGGAGAGTGAGCTAACAGCTGAGCCCTGCAGGCTGTCCTAGAAGAGCTTCTGCTGGATACTAGTTCCCCCACTTACGGTTTTAAGACTTGTTAATATACTTAAAAGCTATATAATATGGGTCTAGTTGACTTAGAATTATGCAGTTTTTCAAGCTTGAAATGATGTTGAATGCACAATCACAAACCTTATTCAGAACAAAGATAGTGGCGTAGTTAAAGCCATTTTTTTTTTTTGCAAAGTTGTTATATAACCAGCAAATGCATAAAACCCCAAGCTTTGGGTTGCTCAGATCATACAGTTATCCTTTTAAGATGCTGGGATGTTACATAATTTTTTTTCTGCACCTCTGTGACTTAGCGTCCTCAGTTTGCTGGGTCAATATCAATAGTTTGAAGTCTCAGCTAGTTCTCTGAGAGCTCTTGAGTAAATTGTCCAGGTCAAGCAGGTTTTTTCTTTGAACTTTACCACAAGCAGCTTGCATTTCATTATCAATATTGGAGTAATTAAAGCAGTACATGAAATACTCTGAAGCACTGGAGAACGTATTCAGGTATGTCATTCGTTGCATTGCACTTTCAAAGTCTCTCAGCAGATGGCATCACAGTTTCCAAGAGTTTCTGTATTTCTTGAGAAAACTTTCAGTTGCTGCAGGAGTCGTCTTTCTAGACTATTCCTTCTTCTAGTGCAAGGATAATACTCAAGTGTTAGAATCTGTTTTGACATGTTATTTTAATAATGCTGTTTGCTTGTATTATCRTGCTTTATTTAAACTAGTGATTGAGGTGTACCTTTTAACTATTAACCAGTTGAATGTGGTATGCAATAGTTACTATATGTGAAAAGATACTGTTAGTCTGTGAAAGGCAGGCTATTTCTTGTAAATAAACCTACCATTGGCCTCCACTGGAGGTGGTAAACTTGTTTAGCAAGTAGGTTTGGCTTAGTGAAAAAGCTTACATGGTAGAACTGGAGTATACTTCCCATTGAAAACTTTGTAGCTACAAAACTATAAAAGACACAACTGTATTGCATTAAACTCTACTCCCCTTCCTACTTTGTACTATAAACTCTTATTTTTGCAGGCAGTGAGAAGTGTTAATATCTTTAGCTAGTTTGGCATTTGAAAATTGGATTGTGTAGAGTTTGCTACAGGATGTTGCACCTTTTCTTCTCTGGCTTCTAGTGTATATTTCTGTGATAATGCATTTTTCATTTGCATTGTTTTTTGGGATTGTTTTTATAAAAGCTGTTCTTTTGCCCCACCTGCCCCATAAACTTGCTGGTGATTCTAATGTGGACACTACGGAGGAACTGGCACCAAGTATAGTAGCCACAAGCTCAGTCCAAGGGAAGTTTTTGTGTAAGCCCCATTGTACAGGGAGGTGAGTTCGGCAAGCTGTTATTTGGTGTTTGCCAAACCACTAAACGTACTCTCACTCTGCTCGAAATAATACAGCTGATGCAGGAGCTGCTAGGTGCAGTCCTCTGGGCTGAACTGCACCAGAGGTCAAACTGGGTTATCCTAATGACCTTCCTCCTTTAAGGCTGATAAGGGAGTACTCATATGATGCGGGAATGTGTTTAAGGGAATGAAGAGGCTTAGTGGTCCTTGAAGTATCCCTGAGAACTGATGGTGCAGTAGGACTTGTAGCTTGTGTGTCCAGACTGCTTTGATTTTTTTTTTGTTTGTTTTTTTTGTTTGTTTGTTTGTTTTTTTGGTTCCCCTCTCACAGCAGCTACTGAATGGGAAGATCAGAAATGGATGCAAAATCGTAGACAGATACCATCAAGGAAGTGGTGTGTGTCTGAGATGTTATCCTTGAGGCTGTTGCATTACAGAAAGAGGCTGATGTTTCTCACCTGTCATAACTGGACCTCATGCCAGACTCTGATTTTTTTTTTTTTTTTTTTTTTTTTTTTTTTTTTTTTTTTTTATATAGTCATAGTGCTTAAAGCCACAAGAGCTTGAAGACGAGGAAAGTCTGTAGAGTTCTAGCACAGTTGGTAGAAGYATTGCTGTTATTAGATGAGGATGTATATCTGCATGCACATGAGTCTTGTGGGTTTTTTCTCTCCTGTAACTCCCAAAAGTTAGAGATGTTTCTCGGGAATACTAGTCATATCTTGCTATTTGCCTTCCTTTCTATCCACATGYAACATTCCTGTCCCAAGGTGAAACAAAACTCATTTGAAGATGCATGTGATGGCTTTGGAGGAAAAATGAGTAACTACAACTGCATTTCTATAATTTATGTGGCTTACACAACCCACTTAAAGCTCTGGCATCAAACAACAGAGTTTTTGTCCCCAACTTGACTGGAATCTGTGTCATATCTCAAAACAAACGCACTGACATCAGCAGGAACATGTCTTGCGTGTTTAAAGAAAMCCATGCTTCCAAGAGCTGTTTCTCTGTCTTGGGGCGACATCCTCCTTATTTTGGTCTACCTTCCCCTTTTGAAGAGGGGAGGGGGTGGCAGCTGTGCTTGCTGATGGGCATCACGGGCCACAAGGGTGCTGCCAAGGAGCTGCGGCGTTGGAGCACTGCAGGGCTTTTGCTAGGGCTGAGGTTTGTATCCTTGAGGGTCTCTGGACACATGAACATGGTTAAAAAATCTGAGCACAAAGCTCTTGCTTATTGCTGTAAACTGGAAAATCTTAACAGCTGCAGTGAGCTTTAGGCTGTTTTCCCCCCTTTTCCTAATAGTGACGCTCTTCTAATTACTATTTTTTTTTTTTTGTTTTTTTTTTTTTGAAATGGAAGACCTTACCAGGAAACTGCTGTATTACGATACGCTTGTAGTGGTATAAAAATACTAGCCTCTGTATGAGTTATTCTGACCTGGAATCAGAAACTAGCTATGGAATGGGAAGCAAGCTTTGACATCAAGGTATGTGAATCAAGCATACATTTTAGGCATTTTTCCAAAAAAAAATAAATAAATAAATAAAATAAAATAAACAGGGACTCCTGGGTGAAACTGTCAAAGTTCACTTTGAGCTTAATGGCTGCTTATGAAACAACACTTTCTGCTTTTTTTTCAGAGGTAAATATAAATAGACATTAGTAGAAATCCTCCTTTTATGAGATGGTCACTTCCCTTCCTTTAAGCAAAACCTACTTCAAGATTGAGGAAGAAAACAGCCTATCTATTTCAGGCCTTAGTAAGGGAAATGCACTGAACTTTTTAGTCTTTTGCACATCTACTTTTAGCTGCCTCATTCCTTGTCTTCTCTTTGCTTTTGTCATGTGGTGTGTTGTGTGTGTGTTTTCTTCCATCTTTATTACTGTTTTTTACTCTGTGACTGCCCCAGGCTCCACTGTTTTATTTTCTATCTCCGTTTTCTCTCCTGTCTTTGGTGTTGGCATTTTACACTTTGACTTTTGGCAAGACCTTGGAAGAATCCAGAATGCCCATGATAATGTTTTCTGTTTGATCTTCTGCATATAGCCGTGAGGACCTTCAGACAGACAGACAGGACAGCACAATTTGTGGTTGTGCCCTCACTGCAAGACCTGACTAGCAGCAAGGTCTTGAGGAAAACGCTAGATATCTTCAGAAGTAAATAGGGGACGGGAGCAGGGTGGATGGAAATGTGGTGCATGACCCTTTGAGATGGCTTTGAGCATGTGCCCACATGAGTTACGCAGCCTGCGTTAGAGGCAGTGTGAGGCTGGACCCAGAGCATCCTCTGAACTGAGGGATTTTTTTCTTTTTTCTGTTGTATGGTATAGATAAGTGTGTAGCTTAGGAGAGCTGCAGTTAGTGCCCATCTGAAATGATGCATCAATCTGTGYTTTGGGAAGGGCGCTTGTTTGCCAAGCCAAAAGTTTCCTATCCAGAAGGCAGATGTGGCACACTGACTTTTTAGCGTTTGCCTTAAAGCAGAAGCTTTTGGCACAACTCTAATTTGGGAATAACAGCCATTTCTTAGGTTTTAATTCCTCTGAAATCCAAGTTTTGCCTTTGGATCCAAGATTCGCCTGCAGTGGTAGCACATAACTGTGGCATGCAAAAGTCTCAATCCAGCAACTTCAAAACTTGCCATGGATTGCACATTGTGAGGCTTACAACATGTTAGTACTGGAAAAGCAGCTGGGAAYTGAGTTACAAAGTCGGTGTGCAAGGGAAGATTGTGAAAGGGGAGGTGTTTATATGTAGGCAGGAGTACTTTGCAGCCTTAGCTAGGAACGCTTATATCCTTTTAGGAAAAGGATACGGTTTCATCTGTGTAACCAATTCTTCTATTTAGCARTCTGTCATAAAAACAAACTTGCTTTATATATATAAAGGAATAACCAAATAAGGTCAGGTTATTCTCTAGGAACGTCACGCTAAGAATAAATAAGCTTTTTCACATAACTGCTGAATCCTGAATTGATTTGTTTTTACTGGTGCTTAAGGGAGAGTAATTTCCACTGAAAAGCATAAAGTTCAGAATTAAGTTTTGGGAACAGGAAAATGGCAAAGTTGGAAGTAGGTAGCACAAAGGAGGAGATCAGAACACCGCAGAAAAAGCACTTGGAGTTGAAAGGGAAATGCAGCCGTAACACAAGAGGACTCTTAGGGGAAGAATTCACGATCATGGTTTGGTCAAGCATTGCAGTGCTTTGCTATCATGTCAGGAAATGCTTTAAAGTTAATTCTTGTCCTGTTGAGCAAAGAAAATTTCTAAGAAATTAGACTTCTGATATTAAAAGAAGTGGCCACCACTTTTGTTGTTATAACTTACTAATTGAACAGTCTTCCTTTGAGCAGTCTAATGCTACTTAATACAGATTAAGTCTATGTGGCTATTAAATAAATTTCCAGAGACATGACACAGATCTTTACAAAGTATACTTTTAAAGGGTTTTTTTGAAGGAAAAGCTCCTCTCCCCACTCTGCTAAAAATAGATTATTTCTGAATAAATACTAGTTCCAGAAAATTTTGGGGGGTGAAAATTGAAATAATGTTCGGTTATGTGATTATTTTTTTTTCTTGGCTTTCTTTAGGTGGAACAATATATTAGGCCCTGCAAGTCTGGCACAAACAAAGTTTTACTTCTTGATACCCAYCAAACCCCAGCACTCTGAAATGCCAGTATGGGTTGGGTCTGAAAGAAACAGTTCCTCCAGGGAAGAAGTAAAATGACCTTAAATGAGTCAGCACTTCTATCCTAGCAATTGAGTTCCCTTCTCCTGAAAGGAAGGGAGCTTGGACCACAGGCACCATTCGTTCTGCAGCAATTAATGGGCTCCATTCACATGAAAGTTCATATATTCCTCAAGGGTTCAGCCCTGTATGCTTTGCTGTGTAAAAGGAAAAATAGTATTTAATCATGATAGTGTGGCTTTACAAAAGAGTTTATGCTTCTCTGATGTACACTGGCTTTTTGAGGGAAGAAAAGTGGTGCCTTCTGCTCTGCAGTGCTTCTTATTTAATAAGTAGTTGTTCTGTGCTAAGTGCAGCTTCCTGCACGGATTACTGTTTAGATCTGCCTTCTGCCTTTCCCTGGAGCATTTAATGTAAATAACAAAGGAAAAGCTTTCCAGCCTCTGCCRGAGCTCAGTCCGTTCCCAGGACTTGTCCTTAGAAAGCCGTTCTTTCTGAACTTCCACCTTCTCCAAGGAACCTTATTAATTCCACTCATCCGCTTTGTTTTAAGCTAGTGAGACTTGCTCACCAGGCTAAGATGACTAAATCAAGTAGTCATCGCGGTCAGCATGATCTCTTAGCCCGCAGTGTCTAGACATTCCACTTTGAATGTAAAGTGAAGAATGTGCTGACTGCTGCTGGACCCAAGGAATAACAAAAAACAAAACTACTGGAGGAACAAATTTAATTAACTTCACGTTTTCTTCTCTAGTGCAATTTTGGATGATAAAATTACTAGTTTAACTATTGCTACGAGGTAGCTATAAGCAGTAGGCCCCCAGAAGAGGTAAGGTAGAAACAACTTTAGCTGTGATTCAAACAGTTTCTTATTTGTACTTTTTTTTTCTTTCTCCTTTTTAAGGTGATRATTCCATGATACGTTGAGTTTGGCAGCAAAGCTGGCTGAAGACGTTCCTTCCAATCATGATAGTTATTGTCCCCTTGGTTGTACCAGTACATCTGTTTGCGGGGCCATACTAAAAAAACATGASATTACTGAAATGGGGGTGGAAGAAATGTCGGTTTTTGCAAGAGTGACTTTTTTCTATCAGCTTGGTGATTTTGATCGTTTGGATTAGTGTAGCTCTGAAGATAGTTTTATTGTCACTACAGAGTGGGGAAAGAGCAGTGAGATGATGTGGTGGAGCAAGAATCAGCAGCCAGACCGCAGCAATGGGTAACACTGCAAGCTGGCTTGGCTATGGATTGTAGAGCTGCACCTTGAGGTCCCCATGGAGCAGGACAATGTCTACATCCACTTGTCCACACTGGCAGGTTGACCTGCTCGATGTTACTGTGATTTCACTTTTTGCTGTAACCGATGCTTTTGGAGGATTACAGCTCTTGCTGGTGGTTTTAAGGTGCCTCAAGCACCCAATGGAAGTAAAAACCCCATTCTTGTTCCTCTTCCACCCTTCCTGCCTCAGACCTTCTCAAAGCTGATAATGGTCTTAGTCCTATATACCTTTTCTTAATCTCAGTAAATCAAGGAAGAAAATCCTTGCTGTTTGTGCTGTCTGCGTTAGCCTGTTAGTGCGGAGCAATAGTGGACTTGAAGTAAATTGCCAGTGGTCCCTGGTTATTATGTGCTAGTTTATTTTTACATATTGCTGTTGATGAGTACTAATTAGATTCTTGTCAGAGGAAGTTAAACCAGAAGACCTCATGTGCTCCAGCCACTCATGGGAGCTCAGTCTAGAGACCAGACTAGAGCCAGTCGCACATAAAACTGCTTGAAATGCGTATAACTTTCCCTTGTCTTGCACTGAGTTACTTGATGTTGCACATCTAGCTTAGGGTCCTCTGTTCCAGCTGCTGCTAGATCTGTTTTTGCTAAACTCAGCTGTTTGCTGTTGTAGCATCTTCTATGGCTCTTAGCACATGTGTTGTTTTTTTTTTTTTTTTACTATTCCATTTTATGAAGCAATTACAGGCAAAATGGATTCATACTGAGGTATAAAAAGGGGCGAGGAAAGTGGAGAGATTAAACTAGTTTCTACTTAGTCCACATCTAATCTCTAATTAGACCCAGCTAACTGTTTCACATCTGCTTGCCTTGGGTTGCATTATGTTCCCATACCATTTTTWGGTAGCTAAAACTTCATATGTGCTATCAGTGTTGAAATGTATCTTGTTAAAAGAAGTGCAGTATTGCATGTATTTTTCAGTGGCAGAAGGTGATACGTGTTTTTTCATGCAGATAAATACAACTTTACTGGAAGATATTAGGTCTGTCTCCCGTTGTGAACACAGTTCTGTTCTTGTAATAGCATTTGAAGGGTTACATTAGTGTGGGTCAAGTGTGGTTTAAAATAGGATTCTTTTGAGACCAAGCCTGGAGGCTCTGAATTTCTTTCTCAAAAGCTGTTTTGATCTTCTGACAAAACTAACTTCTGAATTTCTTAGCAATACTTATTTGCTGTTAACCTTTGGAGAACTAGAATGATAACACACACTCCTCTTTGTATTTTGTGAATGTGCCTTTCCTGGTGGGTTCTTTTATTTTTTTTGAAGTTCTGATGAAACCATTGAAAAGAGTTTTCTGTAAACTGTTTGGGAAGGTGGAATTTGCCTGATGTCATACAATAAAATGTGATTCCAGTCCTGCAAAAAGAGTTTTAACCCTGACCTCAGCAGCATTCTGCACAGTGTCAAGACCATATAGTACCTTGCAGGCCCAAGAGGCTTGTGTGTAGTTGCATGCTGAGAGTGCTGCTACTAGGGTATGCATATATGGAAATACAGCATGGCAGAAGTTTTGACTATCTTTTTATTTAACATGCACATTTGTGTGTGTGTGTATATGTGTGTGTGTGTGTATATACATACACACACACCCATTATATATATATATATATWTTTTTAACTCTTCCTTGGTCTCAGTTTTAAGCTTCCCTGATAAGAAATGTATCTGTGCAGCATCTCCTGAAGTCATGACCCTGACTGCTTTTGGTTACAGTTGCAATATAAACAAGGTTGAGGACGGCTAACTAAATTTTTGTTGAAACAGAAGATCTCACCAGTTCATGCAATTGTGCGTTAATACTCTGGCCTGATCAGGGGCCAGTTATGTGGATAGGAGCTTTTCATTTCTCAGCTGAACTCAGTATTTACCTACCACATGTGTAAAGATGAGAAGGGTTTTCAACAGCTCATATCTGCAAGACATGGAGGGGCAGGTGTGGGGAAGGTTACAAAAAYGGACCAGTGGCTGGGTGTTGTTTTTGTAAATGCAAAATAGAAAGTGATGCTATATCTCTACGTATGTGAGGCCTGAGATCTTCACAATGCTGAAGCGTTGCCATCCTTTCTAATAAATGAGCCTGTGCTAGTCTTGTTCCTTCTGGGAGCCGGGAGAGAGCTTCCTTCTGGCTGTTCTGGGAATAAGTTCTTGGGGTGTAGAGCTGAAAGCATTCACCCTAATGGCTGTTTGCCTTAAATATTTCTTTGCGTTACAGAAGTATTATGGAAACACTCCTCTTGGCTAAGAAATCAGTTAGAACGCTAAGTTTAATTGAGGTTTCCTTGTTTTAAAACTAGAGTGGAATAAATACACTTAATTTCATACTGTTGTTACATTTGATCTCTTGTGACTACTGTGACGTCTGCTGTAACACCTATGTATAAAGCGAGATATCAGGAAATAAAAGATGTAATGCTGCTTATTGGGATTAACAGTTCTGCTTGATACAAAAAGGCATCGCCATTCAGAAGCAACTTTGGCAGTGCTGAGTTTTAGTTTCGATGCTCTATAGCATCAGCTGGACCTTCTGGGTAAATCCTGCCTCTCGAGTGGTGATGTTCCTCCCTGTRTAAGGGGTGTACACCTTTGTGGCTTGCCAAACTACCCCCAAAAATATATATATCCAGAATTTGGTATTTAGCAGAATGCTTCAGATTGTAGCTAGTTGAGCCTGCGTAAAGGTGATTTGGATTATGTTACACTAGAGATCGTGATGATCAAGCACGCTGAGGTACCGAAGCCGTTTTATTACAACTCAGTAGATTTTTAATACAATCGTAAATAACATTGCGGCTTGTTGAACAGAAGGATAAAAATCAAGCAGTTCAGTGGTAAGCCAGCTTGTGTTTCCTTCCCTTGAATGAARTCAGCAATTTATTATTATTTTAGGCTGTTTCTAATGATTGTGTTAGTAGTGTGGATAAAAAGGTTGTCTGAAAACTGCTCTGTGCTTCTGCTTATTCAAGTCTTCTATACGGGGCTGACATAAGGCAGTATAGGCTGTAGGGAAAGTAGTATAGAGCCCAGCTGAGTCTTTCTAATCCTTTATTAACTGTGACRTGTAAAAGTTCAGGGCACTTAAACAGCACAAAACTGTTTTGAGTTAACAAAATCTTCATTCTTTTGCTAATTTTTTTCTCGTGGCACTATGTATTTGTCATAAAGCGTATAGCCTCAAAACAGATACATGCTAAAACAAGTGTCCTTTGTGCTGCTGGCAGTGCATTGCCAAGCGATCTGCTAAAATAAATGGTCCATTCGAAATTACATTGACTCTAATTTTTGGATGCATTTTTGAAACGTTTCCCTAGGAAGGCTCTCTGGTAGTGAACGTAGGCTAGACCAGTTCAAAGCACGTTGTGTGACATTGGCTGTTTGATATTTTAGAAGTGTGGGGGGTTTGGGTTTTTTTTTTTTTTTTTTTTTTTTTTTTTTTGTTTTAAAACTTGGTTTGTTTTGTGGCACGTTCTTGATACGTACTGACTTGGCTGCATAAGTGACCTTGAGTGAGCGCTGCCAGTCTCAGTGCCCTGTGCGATTATGTGAACAACGAGCAGAGCAGTATTTCACCTAGATCGTTTTTAGACTAAGCGTACAGCAAGCAGAAACGTCCTTCTGATGTGCAGTCCACTTCCAAAATAGCRTTTTCTTCCTTGAATGTAATAATCCAAGAATTGATTTGGGTTTATAAGTAGCTTTTCTTAAAAGTATGTTTCTGCTTATGATTTTTCATGTATTTTGGTCTAGTGCCATCTTTATATCTCTCTCCCTATTTTCTGGGCCTTTGAATGTTTAAATTTTCTGAATAGATACTTTTAATAGCCCACGGGTGCTATTCAGTGTTTTTTTCCTCTCAAGCCAGCATTGTGGATTCAAAATGCCTTAAATCAAACTTTCATTCCTTGCTGAGTCCAACAGTGCTAAAGATAATATTCCTCAACATTTGAAAGTATTTTGACTCTAAACAGTGTCTCATATGCTGTAAAATAGAGCAAGCTTTCACAAACCTCAGGGTGACACCTGAGAGCCGTGTGGACGGTATGGATTTTTAAACTTTATGAAAGTTACCTTTTCTATTTGCTCTTCTACACTTTTCAGCTACAGTGTTGGCAAAATAACCTATCCTAGCTTTAATTTCAGCTGTGAGAGCTCAGCATTGCATGGTGTTCATTGTTAAGACAAGTCCACACAGGGAAGAGGTAAACTTCCTGAATTAAAATCTGTTTTTGGAAGAGATGAGACTTGGAAGGAAACAGCCCGTTCTGTGTACGGCAACTCCACAGCCCCATGCAACCCCTCCGTCCTTCGGAGCAACGCGAGGCGCTGCCGGTGTTGCAGGCTTTGAGGAAACCCGTGCTCCTCCTTTTGCGTGACTAAGTGCATGCTCTTCAGGTGCRGACTCCAGAAACATATCCAGAGTCTCTAAATCTGTAGTACATATAATAGTTAATATGCTGTAAGTGATAAAGCAGCTATTTCCTGAAGGATGAACTTGGTCTTGCCGTAGAGCTAGRTTCATGAGAAGATGCATGGATTCAGTGTAAAAACCCAACCTGTACCTTTCCCTCGGGGCTCTGTTGCAAATGAGGGAGATACTCTACTGTTCCCACCAGGAGAAACAGAGCAGAAGTCAGCTGTTGAGTATACCATTTTTCACAGCAGACTAGAAGTGAAGCAGAGGCCTGAAAGTGAAAGATTTTGTCATCCAAGTCTAGCAGGGGTCACTGAGGACGAGAACGGTTGCTGAAGTAGTGACTCCTACAAAATGTAACTGATAGTCGTGCGCGGTCTGTAAATATGTGACCGCGTCCAAGCTGGCGCTGGCTAGCACCATGCTCGGCACCCTTGAGAGGACGATAAGGCTGGACAAATACTGTTACCTCTCTGAAGTGACTCTTGCAGGTCAGTAGTGAGCAGTGAGAGAGGGTCTGGGTAGACCCGGTGTTGGTGCTGTGCTGGCTGCACAAGGGGTGCAGGGGGTAGTATGCCACGGACATGCAACCTGCATCGATTCCTGTCGTCTGAGAAATTGGTTAATCAATGCATTTAACTACTTCAGATACTGTGTTATGTGCTGCTTTGGCTAGWTCATAACTTTTTACTGTAAATAGCTTTTTTGACACAAAAACTTCATGCTTTCTGCCTTCTTCCATGTCTTTCACTTGGAGAAAGGGTCATAGGAATTTTTGATGGGTAAAACAGCTTCTAGTTGTGTAAGTGGTGTTTGTTCTTTACAACGTGCCTTTTCATAACTGTGTTTTGTGTTTAAAAGCGACTGTTGGATCGCTTAGGCTGCGGTCGTGTTGCTGGATCTGCAATAGCTCGCTTGTACCTGCCTTGGTTTTCACATTCAGGGATTTTGGGGAGGGATGAATTAAGTAACCAGAATGTTCCAGTAAGTGTTAAYGGATGTCGCTTCCCTGCACTGGCTGTGTCCTAAAATAAACTGTTGAAATAGCCTCTGAATAATAGACTTCTCTGAAAAATAGACTTCTGCGTGTCATTCCCCAGTCAACAAAAGTAACTTTTTGCCTTGTTCCTGTTCTGGGGCTTTCTGATCAGTGTTATTTTTGTCCCTGTTTCTGGGTAATGGACTGAATGAAAGGGAGCAAATGTTCTTTAAAAAGATGGAGGGCAGGGAGAGGGAGAGAAGAGCAGCTACAACATTATTGAATAGTTTTAGCTGTTACTGAATTCAGAGTTGCCCTATGGGGAGCAACGAGCAGCACAACCCAATCAGTGTAATTCTGATGACACTTCAAATGCGGCAGCTGTTTCATCTTGGAGGCCTGAAAAGGCTTCAGCAAGCAGAAGAACTGARCTTCTAAAGCAAAGCCACCTCGGGCCACTGATGTCCTTAGGGGGAAAAATGTGATGCCGTCACTTARCGTATGAGTATTACATGTGGGAAAATGGCTTTTGAGAATGAGTTAAATCATTGTCCCGCTAAGCTACCAGAATTGCTCAGAATTGGGTGGTACGAGGCGTTTTCTTAGCRTTGTGGTGAAACCCATGATCAATATTGTAACGAAATAGTTGAAGGTTTAGATGATGCTTAGGACTTCCAGGCTTAGTAAATCAAACTGTGATGAACGTTACTTCTCTTGAAATTTGCCAACCTAGATTCAAGAGCCCGTAAGTAAACACTTAGGTGAAAATGATAACCCATATTGCAAAAAAAA
>NW_028185705.1:4962382-4974276 GCF_003343005.1 Rhea americana | reverse complement strand
CCCACTTGGATGGTTACTTAAGACTATTCCACATCAGTCAGCTGCTTGAAGTCAAGTTAATGTATACTTGCTTTGACAGCAAAATACAGTCAGTCAGTGCAAGAGGCACTAACTGATAATCTTCTCATATGTTGTTCTCCTCATATGGTGTTTTTTTCCTTCAAATCTGAAAGACACCTGTCATAAGCACAGGATTTTTTAGAGCTTTTGACATTTAATTGAGGTCCTAGAACATGTGTTGCTGCTGCCGCTTTTGTGTTTTGTTGTCACTGAAATGGATGGGTTTGAGCAGTTTAAAAACCAGCTTTGATGTCTTCCTCCTGGCCCAGCTTGCTGCACAGGCTTTCTGGTGCAGTGGCCTGCACTGAAGCCCGCAGCTCTTGCAAAATATTTCATTGGGTGTGGATTTACGTCGTTTTTCCTTGGGTACCATTAATTGTTAAATGACACAGAATTTTAACCTTTCTTTAAAATCTCATGACATCTGGTGCTCTAAGCAACAAAAAGTTCCATTGAACTGAGAAAACTGACCAAAAAGTAGTTTATTTGTAATTATAAACTGTAAGTCCTAAGGCAATTCAGTTGGAACAAATGGTCTTCTTTAATTAAAAAAAAAAAAAAAAAAAAAAAGGAGAGGGAGGGAGCAGGGGGATCAAGTCTTCCTTCCGTTTGGTTAGCTGTCTTCTCTGCATCTCTGGCATGTTCCTGTTGCCCAAGCTTGTCTCTACTTAAATGAAGCATTAAGTGGTTTGGCTTCACTTTCCCAGAAGAGTTCAATGATGTTTGAGGAGAAGATTTTTTTATTATTATTATTATTTCTCCCTGTGTGATGCAGAGCACTTGAATACCCTGCTTCCTTGCTTGGGGGGCCTAGATGGGCRCAGGGCAGCTCAGAGCTATGGGCAGCTTGACATGCTCTCAGGTGCCTTTGCCAGATAGGTTGCACCAAGTGGGAACAGGAGTATCTCCAGCTCTGTGTCTATAGGAGTAGGCGCAGATGGGAGCTCCATGCTGCTTAATTCCATGTCCTGTTTTTTGTCAAATCACTATTTTCAAAGAAACAAGTGTTGTATCTAGTGAGTTCAAGTAGGAGGAGGATGGCAGGGTAGGCTGTTTTGGCTAGCARTTCTCTGCATAAATAGCTCTGCTTTGACCAGCTAGGTCTGAATGTGGCACTCGCACTGTGCTGGACCCGTTGGCTCCCCAGGGGACCGGCTGTGACTGTGCTTCTGCAGTTCAGGGGTGGCCCAAGTTCTGGAGAGCTGGCCTTTGCYGGAGGGAGCGAGAGCGATCAGAGTGTGGTATCTGCTCCCAAACAAGGAGATGAAAAGCACGGGGATGAGCAAGAAGTAACAGAGAAAGTCCTGCGGCCAGGACTTCTGGGCTCAATCAAACCTGCCACTTGGCTATTCTTGATCTTATAGTTCCTTGCAGCCAAATTCTTCTCTTACTTGAAATTACGGCAAAGTAACAATTTTTTTCCATCCTGTCTTAAAAAAAAAAAAAAAAAAAAACTCTCCCAAGACAGTAATTCCATCCCTTCTTGCTTGCCAGTTCCAAAAAATCCAAAAAAGCATTATTCTACTTACTTTAGTAATATTAAAATGAAACTTGGGTTAGGATTCCTGAAGATGGATAATAGAGATATGAGATCAGTTTAAAGCTGTTCCATTTTTCTTGTATGTCTTTGTTCATGGGCATTTCTTATTTAGAGTATCCAAAACAAGAAATTGCCCTGCTCTTGCACTTCGTCTCATGAATTTGGAAGAACAACAAGAACTATTCTTTACCCCAAAGGCAAAAAGGGGCTGAGGACCAAAATTAGATCTTAAAGAAGTCAAAGCCTGTATTCATGCTTTCAGATCCAGGGTAGCTGCATTTCTTTTTTTGAGTTTGTTTTGCAGCTCTTTGCTTCTGAGATATTTTGTGTTACTTGTAGCACGAAAAGTAATGCTGCCTTTTGACCTATCAACAGGCTGAGAGTGGGTTGTACTATACTAATAGTACATTTTGGGACAGAGTACAAACGTGCTTACTTGGGCAAATATTTGATACAGAGACTCCAGAAGATGATGTATGAGATGAAAGACACAATGTATCACCCAAAAGTATTAAATTTATAGAAGTAGCTCCATCAGATTTCAACAATGAAGGGAGCTCATAAGGTGACTCAGGAGGACAATAAATGACACGGTGAAGAATCCATTCGAGGTTTCTCAGATGCTGTCTGTGTAGCCCCTCAGGCCTCACRCTTCTACAGAGCAATGGTAGTTGAAACTGGTACATCTGTCCAAGATGGAAAGTGTGGTGAAACAGTTTTGACCCTGTGGGATCTCCTGCCCTTGTTACAGTGACACACAGAGCAGGAAGAGTTTTGCAACAGCCTCTTGGGACTCTTTGGAGACAGCTTGTATGTTCTTGTATTCAGAGGTGGGAGAGTATTTGATGCCTTTCAAAGGAAATGGTCAGTTCCTGAATCTCTCCTTTGCATCATTTCAGAGCAATCTAAAGAAAGAAAGGGCAGTTCTGTGTATTCTGATCAATTTTGTTATGCTCTTGTAAGTCGTGTTATGTCCTTGGAGAACAGTRCGTATTTAGTACATGGTGATGACATTCTTCTAGAAATCTTTTCCACAAAGGCAATCGAGTGTCTTCCCCGTTCCTGATGGGAAGAAGTCTCCAGTGGTTGGCCTAATACACTTCAGCTAAAGAGCTTGCCATTTTTATGCTGCTCTTGCTTTTTCTCTCAAGAACTCTGTATATTTGCAGACAAGATTTTATTTGTATGACACTACTACTGAATGATGCCCTAATATCTGATGTAATTTAAAAAGAGATGCCTGCCTTCCTTTGGTGACTGAGAAGATTCAGAAGCTTTACTTCAGATTCATGATTTTTTTTCTTCATGTTCCCTGGTGTACAGAGGGTAATACAGTCCATTTAAAAACAAACTTTTTTTTTTTTAATCATGGAGTAGCTTCATAATCTAGAAGAAAATGTAAAATAAGATTAAAATATGGTATCGTAGGATGATGGAATTCTTGGGGGAAATGCATCCTTTTGAGATGAGTATTTTTTTTTTGCCAACAAAAATTCTGTATTGCTTAGGCTACAAGTGTTTCAACACTTGACATGTAGTGAAATCTGTTCAAGGTATTAATAAATCTATAAATTAGGGTGATAAATGCACAAGTATTTCATGAGTTCTGCTATCATCAGTCTTAAAATTCATACAACAAGGGCKATGCGCAGATATTACAGCCAAATGACAAACTCTTCTAATGGGTTGGCACAGATCTGTTTTGTTAGACTGTACATGCAAAATCTTAGCTTTAGCCAGTGGGAACTTTGTTAGTGTTACTTCCCTCTTTGGGCCTTTCTAATGCCAAAATCTTCATTCCTCTCTCCTGACCTTGACTGTTAGAAGGTAAAGGAAAAGGCAGTTTGCCTGATATGCTATGGGTGAAGCAAGGGCTCATGAACCCGAGAAGCATTTGCGGAGCTAACACAGATAGGGAAAGCTGTCTGCTACCCGTCCATCGTTAGCCTCAGGTAAGAAATAGCTGCAGTTTTGTATCAGACGAGACCTGCACCTGGGCATTTTGCTGGGTGTCTCTCTTAGGAGTGCAGAGGATGGATAAGTGGTGGACGCAGACGGAAGAGCCTTGTCCCATGCCAAGTTGCCCTAACTCCAAAGGACTAGTGGGGTTGAAGTATAGAAGAGGTTTCTAATGCCTGGAAAGGGGGATGCCTGTGCAAAATTTGTCAGACAAATAGGGCTTGGTTTTAAAACAGTGCATGTTTAAAGATGAGAGTTACAAAGATTAGCTTGTTTGCTGGTAGCTCTGTCTACTTGGAAGATGAAAATTTAAATGAAAAATAGATTTGTTGGGGCAGCAGAACTGCTCTTAACTACTGGTGACAGTAACACTGATGCACAGTTTGGGGCTGACAAAGCAAGTGCTATACTTAAGCACATCATGATACAATACAGAGATCTGTTGTGATAGTGCAACAAATCACAAATTAAGCTCCATGGAAACAGCAGAGGCGTTGAAAGTAAGTTGAACAGCTTCTGATGCCATGCCTGAGAAGAAGGCACGTGAACATCCAGCAGCCGGAGATAAGGCTGCAAAGCCCTGTGGACTTGCTCGGTGCACCCCACTGCAATGAATATCGCATTAGGCTTGCAGAATATTTGTTCGGTTATTCCTTACTCCATACTTAAAAACTTTTAACCTTATGGCTAAAGAAAAATACCATTGTCTATTAGTATGACTGGAACGAAAGATGAATAGCGAATTAGCCTTGAGCTAACTGTCAATCTGACTTTGATAGCCCATCACTTAAAAGGTCCTTTTATGTTTATGAACAAGCATGACGTCAAAGCCAAGGCGGGGGGAATAATACCAATACTTAGGGCTAAACTTGCATAGCTTCCAAGAAGAGCCCCTGTGTGAACTGTTTGTTTCTCTACATGCGTAGCTAATTAGCCTAGGTTGCTATAAGTCGTGGCGGTGGCATTCGAACTTCTTCTGCTGTTTTGGGGTAGCTTGTTTATGGTGCTTCCATGTGGGAATCTCTCCAAATAGGAATTGCATAAAACTAAGGATATTTCGGTCAGTTTTCTCACAACCTATAAGTATTATGTTGGAAATGCTTGAGTATAATCATTATCAGGTAAGTTGTTACTGTATAACTTTTTTTTTTTTTTTTAAAAAAAATGTTGCTAAAAAGGATTATGGTACCCTGGAAATCCTTTTTATCTGTGTGGAATCTAGTATGTTTTATTTCACAAAAATAAGTAGGATCATTATCTACCTTCTGATAAAAGCTAATGGTCAAAGATTCCAAGGTGTGGTGAAAATTTGCATGGAAAAATTTGCCTTCTAGTGTGTGTTGAGGGTGTACCTGAATCAGTCAGTGAGGTTCTTCATGTTTTGTATATTTAAAAAAAATGTTGTACTGAAAAGCTCATCTTAAATATGAAAATTGCAAATTATGACAATATTTGTTGGTCTGAACTGAAACATTTAATTTTTTTTTGCATCATATTTGCATAATATGTTTTTAAACAGGCTCTCATTTGCGTATGATTTAGACCGCATGTATTGAAAATACAAATATTCTGGAGGAAAAATGGTGTCCTTGTTTAAACAGTGTGTTACTTTTAACTAAAACCTGGCCAACCTTTTAGTCTACCCCTTGCTTGATGTCTGATAAAGGATAGCACTCTGTACTATTTGGCTTAATTGGTATCTACTGACAAGTAAAAAAGAATCCTGCTGTGCACCTTATTTCTCTGTATTTCTGTGAGAATTAAATGTGATGTCGCTTAAGGTTTGAGAACGYTCTTTTGGAAATACCTGTGTAAATTGGAAAGCTTGAGTATTGGTTTTAAGTGAAAACTCTGATCATAGAAAAATAAGTGGAACTTCTTGTTTGGTGATTAAGAAGTCAGTTACTGAAACACTAGCTCCTCAACTGATTTCTTGCTACCCAGTGTGAAATAGTGAAGCACCACTGACTTCCTTGGAAGTGCACAGATCTGTACTTTGAGTCAAGTGCTTAGCTCATATGCATGTCACAAATGTGTACCCCGCACTGATAGCACTTTTAGTGATGCCATGAAGCAATAAAGCACTTTTTTTTTTTATCCTGTTTTTACAGGTGCAGACTCACCTTGAGAACCCAACCAAGTACCATATTCAGCAAGCCCAGCGGCAGCAGGTAAAGCAGTACCTCTCTACCACTCTAGCAAATAAACATGCCAACCAAGCTCTGAGCTTGCCCTGTCCAAACCAGCCTGGGGATCATGTCATGCCACCTGGAACAGGAAGCAGTGCACCCAACAGTCCAATGGCTATGCTTACCCTCAACTCCAACTGTGAAAAAGAGGTAATGTACTCTTACCGGGTATATTCGTCATTAAAATGGAATTACCTTCTCTGCTTTCTTTCTATTAATAATTTTCAACCAGATTTGCTCGTTGTTAGGATGTTAAGTTTCTTTTCTGAACCTTTGGCTTTGAAAATGCAGTTGCTACCTTTGTATCTGCCTGATAATTATGTATTTGCATAGAATATTAGGGCCAAAAAACTTCTGTGTCCCAGTAACTTCCTCCTTTTTGAAGTATTTTAGCTAGCTTATGCCTATTAAAACCTTTTTTTGCTTGCTTGCTTGCTCAATGCACACAGTGAATAATTGACCTTTGGAGAATACAAAGCTGTTTTGTGTGCTGTAGCTTTCTGGAATAATGTTATTTATGGCTCATTCAGTGTATAAAGAGCAAAGAGCATAACAAAAATAACTGAAAAACACAAAGCTTTTTGAAATATTTTAGATTTCTCTGTGTTTTTACAGTAAAATTTGAGTGAATCTGTTGCATAGCTGGAAACTCCAGATTGTCCCAGCTAATATATTATAAAATTTAACAGAGTACTGTTTCAGGAGGAAACAGTTGTGCATGAGGCTCACTAGCCTATAGGTAGAAGTCCTTTGCAGTTTTATCTTAATATTTCTAGCAAAAATTCGGTTGGATGTTATAAGGATGCATGCTCAGATGCAGAGGGGAGGTTATTTGAATGATGTTAACAAGGGTTAGACTCAGGAGGTTAACATTTTGCAGCTTGACAAATTAGAGACGATTGTAGAGCTTCTTCCCCTGCCAGCCTTTCCCACTTTTTAAATACAGAGACAGATGCACTCTGGGAGGAGACTTTTATCAAACTTAATCTGAGTAGCAGTTATTCTAGAATGGGTTTTACACATGCCAGAGAAGTTATTTGTGCTCCATAACTTCAAAAGAAATGAAAATCAAATAGTGCCAACCTCGGATTTCAGCTGTGCCCAAATGCTTTTTCTCAGGATATTTACAGCTTCACTTTGCTGTGTCATCGGGCACATGTGTGCATGACACTGTTTCAGTTATGCTCCTTTTGGGACTGAGACTGTGCCGTGAACTCAGATCCATGCTTTGCTTTTTCTTTTTTCTTTTTTTTTTTTTCCTTTTTATTTCTGCAGGGATTTTATAAATTTGAAGAGCAAAGCAGGGTTGAGAATGAGTGCCTGGCTCTGAATACACACTCACGAGCATCATGCATGCAGGTACTGGATGACACAGGAGTTGGAGCACAGAACCCTTTTTTAATAAGAATGTTCATTTGAAATTATGCTAAATAGTAAACTTACTATTTAAGTGGATTGAAAAAAATCACAGATTATAAATCTGCCATGTCTTGCACATCAGAGTTGACTTGAAAAATGCATTAAAACRTCTGAAAAGGGAGAATGCTTTTCTAAAACTAATGTGATAGGAGAACATCGTATCAACCATGTTTTAAGATCCCCTATTAGGAAATCTTTTCTAATCCAGTATCCTCAAGACCACATCTTTTTAAGACTACATGGATGTGTTGCTGTTCTGATAGTGTTTCCAAGGCCCTGTTTCTAGACAGATCATGTTTGCATTTAAAATTGTGAGTTGTGTAGGCTAGCATACATCCATGATAATTTGTCTTCAGTAGTCATCCTTCCTTTTTTAGCAAAGTGTTTTTATCCCTAGTAACAGTATTAAGGATATGGGCTATAACTATTAATCCCCTTCTTGCCCTCGTTCTAGATGTTTCATTCTAGGCTTATGTTTTAGTGAGCCGATGTGAAAAATCCCCTCAACTGCTTTTTCTACAACCGACTTTAGGCAGTGACTTTACTGATTACTATTATTAAGGGCCTCTTAGAGGTAATGAAAAGAAACAGGCAATCCTACAGGATAGTTCAGAGCACCTGACTTGGATGATTTTCAGGTCTCCGTTTCTCCTGACTGTGCAGCAGCATACGGAGGCATGTTAATTAAGCCCAGTCCCTGGAAGAAGGTTGCTTGCGCCACTCTCCATCTCTGGGCTGCTTTTGGATGGTGCTTCCTGGGAGGGCATCCTGGGGAAACGAAACAAATGAATTGCCCTGTTGAGGAAGGGAAGTCTTTCACCTGCAGTCCATGGTGCTGTTGCATTCACCCTGCAGATGTCAGCAGCCCTGGCCCTCCTGTGTGCAGGTTTTTACCCCCCAAGATAGGAGTGCAGGCAGGCAGTTTGAGTCTCGTGATTGGTGATGGGAAGACTGGGAAGACGGCAGGGCTTGTGCAACGTGGGGGAGAGGGAGAGCATCCACCTCTGCTAGGGTGGATGGGTCTGAGGGGAGTAACACCCTCCTCCGATCCTGGGAGGAACAGCTTATGCGTGGGCATTTAGCACAAAGCACCTTGATGGGAGGAATGCATAAGGTTGTGAAACCTCAAGGCTTTTCTTAGTCTGGCTGTCCTCACTGCATGATGGGGTCTATGACTGTGATTTGGAGTATGGTAAAAATTCACAGACTGCTTGTGCTTTGGCCCATGCTCCAGAGAAGCAGTGTGTGACTGAGGTGCTTTGTTATGCCTCTGCATTTTATTGTTTATGATAACTATATTTTCTTTTTCTGCCTTTTCTTCTGCAGATGGATGATGTGATTGATGACATAATTAGTCTGGAGTCAAGCTACAATGAAGAAATTCTTGGCCTGATGGACCCTGCCCTGCAAATGGCAAATACGGTATAATGGTCCTTTCCTTCTGGTTGCCCTGCTAGCAGTCTAATTCTCTTGTCTGAGAGATCACAGAACTGGAGCATGACTACTTCTCTTAGCAATTAAGTAGTTACTGTCCTGTGGAGAATAATTAGGCTTTCCTGTTAAGAGCTTAAGGCGTACAGTTGCCATGAAAAACCATAGATTTAAAAATGCAAGCTGACATCAAATTGAGGGAATACAGAAGGTGATTTTGTTTCTCTTATTTCAAAGTCAAGTCAGTTGGGAGTAACAGAGGAGCAAAGCAAACTGCCTACAGAAGTGAGCTCATACCCATTGATATTAAAGATAGCCAGGGACGTTAAACTCAAGTGTTGGAAAGCCTAGAAGGAATCTCCGGTCCCCAGAGTTCCCATATCTTTGTAATGTGCAGTTAAGCAATTTTAAGCCATGCTAGAAAATACATTAGCATCCCTGTCCACAGATGTTTTATTTGACCTAGGTAGATATCGTATCTTTAATTTAACTGATTTGATTTCCAAATGGGGGTAAGTCCCAAGCTAGAGAGCAGCAAAGATGGTAGAAAATGAAAACAAACCAAAAAACCCAACGACTTCCCCTTCTCCACCCCACCTGCCTCCCCACCCCCCCCCAAAAAAGAAAAACAACAAAAGTCAAGAAATAAGGAAGATGGTAGATTGAAAAGGGGAGAAGGGGACATACAAAGTCTGTGACAGAAGAAAGGATTTAGGAGGTGAGAATGAGTGAGTGAGGGAAGGCATATGTTACCTTTGAGTTGCTGTTTCTGTCTGCTTGTTCACATTGCTGCAAGCATTAATATAATCGTACTTCTGGCATAATCTTATTTTGATCTTTCATGGAGGGTAGCTCCAGTGAATTTTTCGCCTGAGGCTTAAGTGCTCTTAGATCTGGTCGAATAGATGTCTGCCAGTGCTGGCGTCTAGATCATCTTTCTTTTTCTTTCTTTTTTTTTTTTTTCCTTTAAATCTAGTGCCAAAGTTTACCACTCACTACATAGCATAGATTTTGTGGCATAGGTTTACATTTGCTTACAGCACTTGTCTGATGTCATATAACCCAGTCTTACGCTCTCACAGATTCCCACAGCCCTTTGGAGATGTCCTGAATTCCACGGGAAACAGCCACCAGCATCCCGCATTAAATAGTGCACTTTAAGTAGAGTGAGGAATAACTGCAGACTCCTGCCAAAGCAAGTGAATTATCCTGCAATCTCAAAAGGTTGAAAAAGCATATCTGTCTTGTAATTCAAGAGGAGAATTTAAAAACCCTTGAAAAGATAATAGGAATATTTAAAGATGGTTACCCTTTTTATTAAGCATTGATCCGGTGGATCAATATTAGAGAAATGACTCCAGAAGAACCTCAGTCCATATGGAACTTGGCCTTATTTGTGCTTCTTCCTTTCTCCTTCCATAGGGACCTCAGCAATGGCTCTTTGTGTCCAGACAGACATTTAGTAGTGCTCTGTGCTCTTGTGTTGCAAGGAGTCCATGTAGCCAATAATTAGAGTACACCTGCATCCCTCCTGCTTGCTGCATGACAGCRAACCTTCCAGAGACTCCCAGGTTTATGTTTACTGTGAAATCTTAACCACCTACACAAGACTTTCTGATCAAATCATTTCCTCTCTTCAGTTCTCAAAGCTTGTTCTTAGAAGGGATGCATGTCCATTTATAAGCAGAGAAGGTGATTTCTGAACTTGAACAGTAAAGATAGGCAATGYAGGTCACTTAGTTAGGAACAGCATTATGCTTTTCATTTAGATTAATCACGCTTTGAGAAAGTACCTACTACATGTGGTGAAATAAGAATATGAAGTAGTAGAATTAAACAGTTAAGCTACTAGAGGCAGAAAGTGTAYTTCAGTCTCTGAATGAATCTGATACTCTTCTGAAGTGATGAAGATTGAATCATGCATCTTGCTGATTAGTTCAGAAAAAGAAAAGGGGGGAAAAAGACCTGATAGACATTTTTTAGTTTGGAACAGGATATGACTCCTGAAACGCACACTATTTTACTAATAAATAACAAAAACRTATAGACGGAGCTAAGTAGAGGTGAAAGAAATCAAAAGGAAATGTCTAAAGAGACACAACCTATAAATAGCTGTGCTGAGACTGCAACAAAGGCTGCTATTGTTCCCTAACCAACAAAGGATGAAAGGACCAGTTTGTTACTTGYGTCAACAATACCTAATTGATAAGCAAAATCAGAGATTTGTGTGTAGAACAAGCTAAGGGAGGTTTCCAAGTACCTCTTAATTGAAAAGGGCTCCCTGCAGTAAAGGAGCTGTGGAAGTGTTTGTAAACTTTGGTATTGGCTCACAAATTCACTGGCTTTGCTTTTGAGGTGAGAAATGTCACAGAATGATCGCTAGTTTGCTGAGCGTGTTGTACTTGGTAACTGAATTTCTAGTTACTATGTATACTATGTACTAGTATTGTTGTAGAGAAAATGATGGCTAGTTCATCCAGCTAATGAATTTCTAGCAAGAGGCTGGACAAACAGTCCCTTGATAAATGCTCCCACATGCATACAAACCTACAAAGCTTATGTATTGTGCAAACTTCTGCCTTCATCTTCCTTTATTTGGTGTCAGTGCTAAGTCAGCAGCGCCTTGTTGTGACCTTGGTGCTTTGGTGGTTGTACGTTCCTTAGCCAAGTTCCTCTACTGCTTGCCGTTTCTGCAGTACTTCCAGGGTGCACRTTCAGCAACCGCTGCCTGTGTTACCTCCCCTTTGGTGGTTGCTTAAACAGGTCCAGTTTAATTGCGTGCAAATCTGACACTGTATTAATGTCTTTGGAAAAAATCAAAAACCTGTTTTAACGAGCAGGTTCTGTCTTGGATTAAGTAAAGCAGCTGGGTGACCTTGACTGTTCTCAGTGTTTCATTATAACCCAACTTCTTTACCCAGGCTTTGAGATGCTAGTGTCTAGGTTTCTGAAAAAATCTTTTTCTCTCTGAAATTCCTAATTAGATTTCACATGTCTGGTTCTGAACTTCAAGTTCTTGGGCTACAAACAAGTCCTTTGTGCTCTTGCTATGCTTAGGAGCATGAATAGAAAAAGCACATCCAAGTCAGAAGGGTGTATGATGCTAGTGCTGTGCCTGTGTCAGGGATGTGTTGAGGGCCAGAAGATGTGAGGATCAGGCTTGTGGGGCTGTGCAGGAGGCTGTAGCCCCATAACAGATTAGTGGGTGCGCCACAACTTGCCCCCCAGTCTGTAAAGGGCAGCTGGGACCTAAGATTTGTTGCAGATGTTCCTTTTTTTTTTTTTTTTTTTTTTTT
>NW_028185705.1:4675220-4962337 GCF_003343005.1 Rhea americana | reverse complement strand
GACAATTCAGTGATATTTCCTTGTCACTTAGAGGCTGAGTTGGGGACTTAATTTCTGTTGCCAGCCACCTTCCAGTCAAGAGAAGCCTCCTGACAAATCGAGCATGACTTCAAGGTGCTGGTGCTTTAATGGATGCCTGTCAGCATTAGCAGAGAAATTTTCTTAGGTCTCAGTCAGGCAAGGACAGTCATTAGGGATTTAATAGTCCGTGCTGTGAGTCACTCCATTGTATTCTGCAGTGTTATTTACATATGCGTGAAGTTAATGCTTGCTCTAATCTCTGCAGCATCAATGTCTTGAAGGGATAGGTTTTATCTTTGCAGGGAATAAGWAGTATTGCAATTCAAATAAGATAAAAACTGGTTTTATAACTGTCTTTTCAGTACTCTAGTTTGAAAACAAAAAAGAACAGGTAAAATATTCTACTCAGGATAAATGTAAAATTCTTCAAATACTTTTTAATTTAAATGAATAACTTGGTAAGTCTTGTTAGAATACTCTTTGTTTCTTTGCAAATCTCTTGCTTAAACACACTTAAGTAAGAGTAAGAGAATGAACAGTTAATTGAGGGAACAGTGCCAAAGTCTTCCTCCTGGAGTATTTTTATTACACAAAGCAAAAACCAAATTAAACTAAACTTGTAAAAATRTTTCCTATGTAAGTAGTTTTCAAGTTGCATAAAAATGTTATTGATTAATAYGATGTTCTACTTCATGTAATAATTTGCTAAACACTTTCACTCTTAAATATTCCTGAAACATTGGGGGCTGCTTCTTGTGAATGTTCAGAGCATTTCAGGGTTTTTGTGTGTGTGCGTGTGYRTGCAAAAAATATGGTGGGATTCAGCTGTAAGCATTTCACTGAAAAAACAAGGAGGAATAATTTTGTAATTGTTCTTATATACCTCTTCTTTCTAAAGATTTTCTTGCAAGTCTGAGTTGTTGTACATTTAAAGTACTGTCTGCACATTCTTGAGAAGTGAGGACAAATTTTCCCAGTGCAGGTGTTTTTCCCCATGTATGTATGTAACTTTTGCTGACCTTATTGCAAACTCTGTTTACACATGGAAAAGAACACAGATTTCTTAGCAGATGCTAACTCTGTTCTTTGGTAGAAGCCTTTCATAAGGAGCAAAGCAAATGATCCTTTTCCTTGTTTATCTTTTGCAGTTGCCTGTGTCTGGCAATTTGATTGACCTTTATAGCAACCAAAGCATGCCTCCCCCTGGGCTAAACATCAGCAACTCATGTCCAGCTAATCTTCCTAATATAAAAAGGGAGCTCACAGGTAAATATATTTGAAATACAACCTTGAAGTAATGCTATAGTGGTTTTAACTTAAGGCAATATTGGACATAATTTCTTAAGAGCAATGAAAATTTGGACAAAGATTTACTTTTTGTTTTGTAGTCTGTTTTATAGCAGATGTATTAGCTCATATTAGCTTGTAGTGCAGTCTTATTTGTGTGTGTGGAGGGCGTGTATGTRTGTGTGTGTTGGGACAAGTTAAGATAGTGTCCGTAGTTTGAGTCAAGTAGAGAGGGAGAGAGAATATTTGTTTTAAATCAAGGTGAAAGGGAAGCATCCTCCAAAGATCTTGTCAGATTAGTTTTTCCAGCATTAAAAATTTTCCTCTTCTGAACAAACTCTTGACAGTGGATGGGGAGGGAGAGCCCTAATCTTCTCCCCTCTTCCCCYCAACCACCACCTCAAGCACATGCATACAGAATTTAAATAATTTGAAGGTTTAAAAGGGAAGTTCAGTGTTTTCAAGTATGTTTTATCTTTGCATTTCTGCTTCATTTCTAGATGAAAGGGTCTAACCACAGGTAGGATGTGATAAAAAGGCAAGCTTGCTTGTAGAATGAACACACAGCGATTGATTATAGGACTGATGACAAATCAGAAATGACTGTTCTTAAGTGCAGCAGGGAATCATACTGTATGCAGTCCTGGTAGAGGCATAGTTTCTTCCTTGTCTCTCTCCTTTTTGGATTTCTGATGTGAAAACTCACAGGCTGACTCAGTTGCAAAACAGGTTCTGGACAGGAACTAGTTTAAGTAGGGCACTGTTTTTAATAGCTGAGGTGTCAGCTTCTCAGAGGAAATGCCACATCTCTAAGCTGGCAGATATTTGCATTTTGTRTGACTCTGCAAAATTTGAGTTCAGCAGCAAATGAAGGCTCCCGAACTGCTCAGCTATCTGTGGCTGCTAGAAAAACTGGAACAGCATTTTGAACTTTAAGAGAAGGGTGGGAGGGTAAGATGACTATTCAAGGTCTTGCATTGCAGACGGTTTCATAGCCTCAACTGCAAAAAGTTGCAGGTGGCTCTAGACTCAGAGTGCAAGCTAAACACACCACTTGCAGGGTGTGTAGGCTGGAACATTTACAGCAGATGGTCATGAAAGACTTCGGGCAAAGAAGGCAGAAAGAGAGAGAAAATTAGTGAGTGGAGTGGTCTTAGAGAAGTCCTTAGTAAGTAATTGGCCTGAACTAAGTTGTGTGTAAAATTCCTGCAAACACTCCAGGCAGAAAAAATTCAGACAAACTTTTTCTGCTCAGAATATATGTTACCAGATTGCATTTAGTGTAGGAGAAGTGTAGGAACTTCTATGTAGCACCGGTCACTTAGTCATTGATCCAGCCAGCCCTTTGACTGCTGGTAGTGGTCTCTGACAGGCAGTGATTTAAAGTTAGCATGTTGTTACTGCRGACAGTTAGAAGTCTAGGTAGGAAAGACTTTCTATACCAACCACAGAAACTTTATGAAGAGGCTGAGRTCTATTCTCTACAGGTGCAAAAGCTTCTTGTTCTGCCTTTCCAGGTTTTTCTGTTGGAGCTTACTGTATTTAAATCTAGCACTTGTATGTCTACATTCTACATCATGCTGTATAAATATCAAAATGATCAAGAACCAAGAAAAATTGGATCTGTTATCCCAGCTTCCTGTGATGATGGTAGTTGTGAGTTGTCAGCTGTAGCTACTGAAGCGTTTAATCAGAATTTTGCTCACACAGGAGTGTAGTTTCTATTAGTTTGGGCCTTGCGCACCTCATCCATTTCATAATGCAAGATCAGATTAAGCCCAAGTTTCATTTGGACATATGATAATCTTTCAAGTTCTCTTGACCCTGTAGATAGTCTGGCATAGAAAAGGGTGTGTTTGGCTCTATTGCTCATAGTGTTGGCGTAGCTCTGTATGCAGATGAAATAGTCAACTTCCAGTACACCAAGAGAAACCCTTATTACCCGTTATTTTGAATTGACCAGGGCATAATTAGTCTGCAATCCATAAAAAGAAAATATAGGAAAGAAACGTGGAGTGAGGAGAGAGTTGGTTTCATAGTGGAACTTGTGCTAGGGGATCACACATTCTTTTGTCCCCACTATTTGCTGCACAGCTAATGCTTGCTGATCTTGAGACTCGAGCCCAACAAGATTTCGCACCACCTTTTCTCAAAACTTAAAAGGTGTAGAGCAAACATGAAAATATTTAAAATTATTTGAGAAATGCAAGTTCAAATGCGAATTGAACAAACAAGTTTAATTGGGCTATTGCCTGAACTTTATATGCTCAAGTCTGAAAATAAATGTGTGGAACAAGGTTAAGATCAGTCCTGAGCTGAGGAGACTACTGGTGTGCAGCATCGTTCTTTCCTTTGCTTTTTGTGAAGAAAGGTCAGGGACCGTAACTTTCTAACAATATTGCTATTAAAGGTGCCGATCTTTTTTTTATTGTTGTTGTTTGTTTTTTCCATATAATGATAGACATTGGTATAGCTGGAAAATGCAGCGTCTTTTATTAAGTTGCTTACGTTATATCTTGAGTCTTGTGATGATCTACATGCATTGCTACAAAAGGACATAATCTAGATTCCAGTGAGCTGAACCTCTGACCTCCTACCTGCTTCGTATCCTGTGCAGGTAGCCAGGCAATAGGCATGTTGCTCCTCAGGTTCAGCCTCTACATGGTGGTACATGTGTACGTAAACACGGGAGAAGGGATGTTGTGTTAAGGCAATTTGTACCTTGCTGAATCATGGCCTCAGTGAGAAACCTTCCAGACACAAAATTCAATATAGGAAGTGTGGGAATAGTAGCTCTGCAGGTACACAAATTTAAGCTGAGCCCCAGCACAGTTTTTCGGTGAGCACAGCTTACATTTGGGGCCTCTTTTGCTGTTTGCAATGGTTGTAGTAACTTATCRTTGGGCTTCCTGTGCAAAAGTTTCGGAAACTGCAAATGTTGCATTTGAATTTCTTTCTAATTACTTCATTCACATGCACAGCATGTATTTTTCCTACAGAGTCAGAAGCGAGGGCATTGGCTAAGGAGAGGCAAAAGAAAGACAATCACAACCTGAGTAAGTTGGTTCTTCTCTATCTGCACCAATTCTAGTTATTTTTAGGTATTCTTTTGAGTGTTGGCATGCTGGTRCTTTAAATCTCTGGATGACACATTACATGTGATGTATTGTACTAGATCGTCATGTTATGCCAAGAGATCAAATATCTCAAATTCTCTTGAATTGTGAGCTTAAACCTACTATTTGCTATATTAGCCAAACTTAATCTAAAATTTTAGATTATGCTATCAATTTATGACTTGTTTTAAACATCAACATCATACGCTCACAGTATGACAACTGCAATAAGAATATAAACTTCATCTTTGTAAGAAAGAACTTATTTCTGAGTAAAAAAGCACTTAAAATAATGAGCGTTTATGTGAGCTCATTGTAGTGAGCGTTTTATGGCTTAAAATAGAAAAGGACAACCTAGGGATCCTCGTTATTACTAGGAGAAGGAACTGTCTTGTGCCTTAAGCTATTCMAGAGCCTTTTCCATAGGCTTTGGTAATAATTTGTAAATCTAATGCAGGAAGGTTGGTGTGTAAGCTTGCTTTTTATAGCCTCAAAATTTTGCATCCAGAAAGGTACTTAAAGAATGAGACTAAACTTGTCCCTTTTACCRCTTTGGGATTTCTTTGAGCAAATAATCTTGTGTCCCTGAATTTCTGTGAAGCCTTTTTTGTCTAGGAAAGCATACCCTGTTCATACACTTCGGTGGCAGTCCCATGCTAG
Source organism: Rhea americana (assembly GCF_003343005.1). Taxonomy (NCBI): domain Eukaryota; kingdom Metazoa; phylum Chordata; class Aves; order Rheiformes; family Rheidae; genus Rhea; species Rhea americana. The sequence goes on along the minus strand of NW_028185705.1, from coordinate 4,957,253 downwards.
CGCAGCCACGCTGCTTCTCTGCTTCTCTCAGCTTAGCTCTGACATGTCCACAGTCCCACATTTTGATAGTATAGGCCAAACKTCTCTCATGGAGAGAAGCATGATAAATCGCTTCATCACTGGATTTTAAGCTTCAAGTGAATGTGTCAAAGATATAAAKATATATATATTTTCTTTAAATCATTAATAAAAGCTGTATACTTTGTAATTAAGTGAATATTGCTTGTAACCTTTGTGGTGTTTTTTTTCTTAAAGTTGAACGAAGAAGAAGATTTAATATTAATGATCGTATAAAAGAACTAGGCACTTTGATACCCAAGTCAAACGACCCGTAAGTATAATGTCTCCAAGGAGACTGTTGGCGGAAGGTATTGGTGGGGGGGGGGGGAGAAGAAAAAAAAACTTTATAATAAAACAATTCTGAGTTTTCTTGTAGGATTTTAGAAATGAATATCTGTAGAAATGCTTGAAGTTCTATTTGATTTTTGTCAGTATATGAACGTTTAGTCTTGCTACTTAATTATGTCTTGCTAACAGATTCTTTACRTTTATTAGATGTTGTAGCTTGACAAGACAGAATCCATCCCTTTTTTTGTGAAAACGGAGGGCAGTCCCTCTGGGAAGCCATCATTATATGGTAGTTGCTGGTGGAGAAGCCTGTAACTGCTCTTGAGAAGGGTCTTTGCCTTCCCCTAAGGCAGGCAAGGCAGTATGGCATGTTACCCGCCTGTGGGACAGGTGGATCTTTCATCCAATAGTCAGAACGAAACTTTTTAAATAGAAAGTGTGTATGTATGTGTGAAGTCTAAAACACCTAAATGTGATGCTAATATTTGCATCGTATGGTACGCTGTTTTGCATATGATGCTGTATTTGGCTTTTCTCTTCTTGCCATCACGCAGCTGTGATACAGYGCCGCCAGGAGGTTTATTGCTTGCTGCTTCCAGGCAGCTGAAGGATCTCGGGTCTTTTTTCCACCGAAGTACCAGGTTATATATGGTCCTTCGTGAATGCCGGTCCCCTTGCAATCTTKTAATTACCCAGCTGAAATGAGGCGTTGCCCGGAATCGCAGAGGGCTATGGAAGAAGCGCCCCGTCTCCGGTCACTCAGCGTGATGCTGGTCCCAAACAGCGGAGTGCAGGGGCTTGCACCCGCTGCGCCTCGGAGGGCGCCGGGGGGCCCGCAGCCCAGCCGCTGCGAGGTTCGATGCGATGATGCTCAGTGCAGCCTCTCTTCTAGTAGGCGGCACTCTGGCCCCCTCTAGCGCATTTCGAAAGCCTAAAAAACTTAGAAGAAATGTCAGCTGGCTGTTATATASCAGGAGGTATAATCACAGCTGCTGGTGTGACGGTAGTGACTATAAAATAAACCCTCACCGAGAGCCCTAACTTCTTCTTTTCTGTTGATTTCAAAGGGATATGCGCTGGAATAAGGGAACTATTTTAAAAGCATCGGTTGACTATATCCGCAAGCTGCAAAGAGAACAGCAGCGCACCAAGGAACTTGAGAACAGGCAGAAGAAACTGGAACATGCCAACAGGCACCTGCTGCTCAGAATACAGGTTTGCCAATAGATAAGCTGCAAAGGCTCTTGGTTTTGGAGCATATAACTGCAAGCGAGTGTAACTGAAGCATGTTCGTAGGAATGTGTGTTAGAAGGAACCACTGTTTTAAGTCATGGTGACCAGTGCTGAGGTGTGTGCAGAATKCTTCCAGAAAAATAAGATACACTCATTTAAAAAAAAAAATATAACTGTTCTCTCTTCTTGATACTCGGCAGCAATCTGTCRTCTGCTTTTGGTGCAGGGTAAACTCTGCTAGCAGGACTGAGTGGTGCTGGCAGGGAGCAGTTTTGGTAACAGGCACTGTGCAACACCATCCCTTGAATTCTCCATAGGAATCATGGTGACTAGAAGCTATATTTAATGTCAAGCCTGCCCTGGTTTGTCTGGGAGAGTAGTTGGAGAGGAGCATAGCTAGCAGCCTGTACAGCCTTTGCTCTCAACTCTGTTATCCAAGAGGGCAAACACAAGCTGGATATCCACCCCCCCCTCTATGAAAGAGTAGTAGTTTAAGAAATGTACATAGGATCAAGTATAAGACTGTCATGGAGGCTGTGATGGAGCAGGCTGTGGGTCCCAGACATCCTTATGCTGGTGCTCCCCGGCGGCTTGAGCACAGCTCGGCTGTCCTGCAGGCGCAGTGCCAGGCTGGGTGCCAGAGACACCTTGAACCRCAACACAGGTAACCCACGAAGCAGAGAGCGAAGCTGGGAACACCCGAGAATGAAATCTTGCAGTAAATGGCTTTAAAATAGAGCAGTCCGGGATGTGCTTGAGTGCAGTTTTTGTGCTGCGTTGAGTAATCTGTTTGCTGTCGGGAGGAGATAGTGGCACGGYTCTTCCACGGAGCAGCACCAAGCAAGGCTGTTTCGAAGTTAGGTCAGGTCACTTCTTAAGCATCTTCTGTCTTCTTCTGCACTGTCCATCTGCTGTGGCTCCTATTTCTATCAAAATAGCATAAAACCCAGATCGTTGAATAATGGGCAATACATCTGAAGGCAAATAGCCTAAAGTCTATTTTCCTTTTCTGTGTTGATTCTGATTACAGAATAGGGGGATTCTTTTTATCCTAATTCTGTCATGTTGGCTTGTGGGAGAGGTGCTTTCTATTCCGTTTTCTCACTTGATCTTGTGATGTGCCCTTACAAGTTTGTTGTCTTGGCTTCAAAATGGAAAAAGGCTTCTAATCAACCTCGGATAAGAATATCCTGGAAATCACAACCCTGTTGTGATTGCTTAATTTAATGCATAAGTAGAATCAAAACATCTCTCTTACTGCTGTATTTGGAAAAGTGCACTTAAATAAGTTCTTCTATTATCTGGCTTCAGTCAAATGCATCTATAATATGATAGAACTTGAGGATGGGATTTAAACTTGTCATGCAGCTTCTCAGGATCCTGGCTGCACGTACAGCCTAAAGCCTTCCTGTAAATTCCCTGTGTATTTCTGATTGAATCTTCTTGTGCAGGAGTGTCTGTGTTGAGTTTTCATTGACCCCTTGACTTCTGTCTTGAAAAAAACTGCATTTTTAGCAGAGCTGTAGAGCGGGAAGTGTCCCTTCCACCGTCTCAGTAGGAAGTAACTAGCATATTGTGCCTTCATATTTGATGGTTTTCTTTTTTCTTTAAGTGCTTAAGTTATGCTTGTGCTGTTCCAATTTTTTCCCTCTAAATGTAGCCTGCACCAAAGGTTCACCAAAGCTGTTATTTTTAGTAACTTTTTCCACACTTTTACCAATTTGGATATTCTTTAAAAAAAAAAAAAAAAAAAAAAAGTGTTGCACAGTAACAGAGCAGTGCACGATAGGAAGTGGGGAAACTCTTGCCTTCATGTCACTTGTGTTGCCTCCCTGGGTTGTCATTGAGGATGGCGAGTGTCTTCAGCAGCACTTCCACTGTGAGATACTACTTGTAGGTGGTGCTCATTTTATTCTGCAGGAGAACGTTGCTCAAGTGAAGGTATGCAGAGAGCTAAGGAGGGGCAGGAGACCATTGCTTGCAGTTGGTTTGCTGCTGCTGGGAAGGGAGGAAACAGTTGGCATCCATTAGTAGGAAACCATAAGTCACAGTAAGCAACATAAGATGAGTTTTGTGCTTTCRTGCTTTTGAAATTGTTCCTTATCTTTCTCCACAGGAACTTGAGATGCAAGCTCGGGCGCACGGACTCTCCCTTGTCCCATCGACAGGCCTATGCTCCCCCGATATGGTGAACCGGGTCATCAAGCAAGAACCTGTCCTGGACAACTGCAACCAAGATATCATGCAGCACCACACCGATCTGTCATGCACCACCACCCTTGATCTCACCGATGGTACTATCACGTTCAGTGACAACCTGGGAAATGTGACTGAACCAACTGGCACTTACAGTGTCCCTGCAAAAATGGGATCCAAACTGGAGGATATCTTGATGGACGATACTCTCTCCCCTGTTGGAGTAACTGACCCACTACTTTCCTCTGTGTCTCCTGGAGCGTCAAAGACAAGTAGCAGGCGGAGCAGCGTGAGCATGGAGGACACCGATCATCCTTGTTAGCAGATACTTGGCACGGCCTTTCATAAACTGCTTCATTTCTTGATCAGTAGATAAAATTTACCTTTTGTAGAATTTTCTGATCTTTTTCTTTTCCTTGTGCTTCATCAGTAGCCTAGTGTGTGTGCGCGTGTGTGTATATATTATATATAGAGAGAATTTTTTTTAGATTTTTTTGTGAAAAAAGCTTGTATATTCTATTTTAAAACTACCAACGCCTCCAAAATATTGTACAGTGTATGTACAGTATCTGTGAACTGGATTCGCCAAGAACTTTGAACTGGCCAAATCTACTCAAAGCAATAGAATTAMACATGAAGAGTCTCTTTCTACTCGGGTGGGGAGGGGAGCATAGCAGAACTGTAAATTCTGTGCAACCTATTTGCTTGGAAACAAAATGTAAAGTTAAAGAATGTAAAGAAACCAAATCAAGAAAAGTCCACTTTGTAATTGTGTTGATTTAATAGTGCTGCCTTAAAGATACAGTGTCCCTCAAACTTTGTTTTATCTCAAGTGTTAAAAAAAAATTACTATTCCACTCAGAATACAGACAAAAAAAAAAGTGTTGAAACATCCTGATTGTGTAGATTCTGATATAAAATGTTCTTGATGCTACTGCTGAAAACAAAGTAGAAATTGCAGGGAGATGTGAGTCTCTTTCTCAGAGTGCTGTTTAATTTTACTCTGAGCTGATTTGGATTTTCCTTTTGATCATGGTTCGAGGTTTTTCTTTTATTTTTTTTGTTTTGTAACATGCAATGATGGYTTGCCAACAAATGAAGGAGCACTGTAAATTAGTATACACTCTTTGGGCAAAAATTGATACATTTTATCAACTGGGCACATTGTGTTGTACATATCTAATCGGCTTTTTCTTTTTTTTTTTTAATTGCATTGTACAGTTTATTTTGATTTGCATGGATTCCTTAGTTATCCTCAACTTTTTGTTTTAAATATATTTGTATTTCATTTGTAAGGATTTGCCTCTTAATACTGCAACAATTTTTTGACATTTTTAAAACTCATTGGAAGTTTTTTGCGTTCTTTGTAAACACTTGAAAGGAAGCTTTTATGCAGGGTTCTGTGTTTTAAGAGAGATTTTGAGAATATTTTGTATATTGCAGTCTCACTTTGAAAATGTTTTTAAACACGCTTAAGGTAGAGTACAAATTTAGATTAGGTAATAAACAAAACAGCTCTGTAGAAAAACTGAACTTACATATTTATTTTTAGTGATACAGGAAAAAGTAGTAATATGCTTGGAAACATAACTATGTAGTTAATATACCCGTTATAGTAATTTGTGTTTCATTTCAGCACTGGGGCTGACATTAAAAAAGAAAAAAAAAAGAGAAAATTACTGTATCTGCAAATAACTGTTACTTGATAACAATGTTATTAATTTTTAACATGCAACAATGTTGTAAAAGTAGTTTGGTGCATTATCTACTCAAGTGTAGTCCTATGCAATAACAGTAGTTGTATTATATCAAGCCTAGGTGTTTTACAGAGGTGGCGTACGGTGTTACGAGCTGAGCGGGTTGAATGGATTTCTCAGTAGCGGCYTACAGTTGACTCGCGAGTGGCAGGCGGGCGTATCTCATTCAGAATGAAGTGCCTTAAACTCTAGTTGTGGTCTTTCTGGACTAGCACTGACTGAAGTGTGGAAAAGGAGAAAGCTTTAGGGTGATCTTTTCTAGGAAATTAAAGTGTAGCATGGTGCCTACGTAGAGAAAACAAGAGCTTCCCGTTCTCCTGTGTGCTACACTGGAAATTATGTGTTATTTAAAAAAAAACAAAAACAGAAACAAAACCACACCGGTAGCGACTTGAGTGCCAGTTTGGCAGGCTTTATAAGGAAASCTGGGTCACAACAGTCACGGTGTTCGGAAACGAAACGTGAATCCGGTAGGGCTGGGGCAGCTGAGGACGGCGGGAGGAGGGTCGCGCTCTCCCGCGGGCGCTTCCCGCGGGCGGACCTGCGGCAGCGGGCGGCCGGTCCCGCTCCGGGCTGTCGCGCCCGCTGGAGCCGCGGGTTGCGTGTTAGCACTGATGCAACCGMCAGGTTATTCCCAGGGATTTTACTTGCTTTTTTTTTGGGGGGGGAGGAGAAGAGCAGGAGTTTGCGTGTAATGATGCCGCTGGGCACGCTCACCCTGGGCAGCGTTTGGGAGCGTGTCCTCGCCCGGCGAGACGGAGCGGTGCCCGGGGTGGGACGGGCGAGCCCTCGGGGCGTCTTCTCCTCCGCTCTTCTGCCAAGCAGCCGCGGCGGCTCGTACGGAGCCCGGCGTGCGGCTGCGGGCTGCTGCAGGGCGTTAATGCTGACCGGCAAAGACAGCTGGGGCTGTAAAACGCTTGTAGCTGTAACATGGGGCAGCGTCACCCTTCCTGTTGGTGAGGGACAGCGCTGCAGCGTGGTACGGCGGGATCCGGCTGTGCACACTTGCATTGAAAACCCCCGAGTACGGTTTTTGGTTTGCTGCCTGTGCTGTCTGCCCAGAAGTTGGAGTCTGGACTGGGACATGTGAATATTTCTTATGTGAAACCACTGATACTCGCTGGCAGCCGCGACTTCTGATTCTGGCTACACGCTGTGCGGGGATGACTTAGGATTCAAGAAAAAAGTTGTATCGAGAGCTGAACTGCTCGGTAAAMGCTGCCGTGGCCCACGGCAGCCGTACGTTGTGCGTCCCCCAACAGCGCTCAGCGGGTTGTGCTGCTCTGAGGTGACGCGCGACTCGGCCGCGGCCCGTTCGCCGTCTCGTCCCGCGCTTCCGCCGGCCGCAGCCCTTCTCCGAGTTTGCTCCTCTTTTGCAAGGAGACGTTTAGGCCTGGGAGTCGGGACATCCGTGGAGGTGCAAAGCCGTGCTGATTCCAGGTGTCCTCGTTCTCTTGCGTAGCGTGGTGCGGCGCGGGGGGATGATTGCCGTGGACGGGCAGCGATGGAGGCAGGGTCTGGCACGCACGAGGTGGCGTGAGGTGGACGGAAGCGTTGCCCAGTCCGGCTGTCTGGTGACGGTGTCTTTTGTGTGACACGGGGCCGGCTGTGGCTTTCCTGACCGGGTAGGTAGAATACCTAATAACTCTCACTTTTGCCAAAACCATGTGACAGACGTGACTGTGCAGAGTACCATGAAGTTCTTCCTTACTGCTTTTGGCCTACAAAGCAATATTAAACTTTGCAACATGTAGAAGCAAAAAGAAGGTACACAAGGAAAGCACAAAGCACAAAATAATGCACTTACGTTTATGTTGTTTGACATAAAATGCACTGGGGGGAAGCTGATGTTGATAATAGTATAAATACCTATATTTCTTGAAAAAGTGACATTAATTACTGCCTCTTGCTATGATGCTTGGTACTGTAATGTTGATATTCATCTGCTGTTGACTGCAGCAATAATTTGTGTATGGTCCATAGCACTGTAAATTATGGATCGATATTAATGTATCCAATGAAATAATTTGAACTGTTGTTCTTGATAGATGGATTAAAGCATTTGGTTTTTCACATACGTCTGTGTAAGCCACTCGTTTTCAGTGTAAGTGGATCTTGGTTTTTGTGTGTGTGCATGTGTGTGTATCTGAAGTCCCAGCAGAGCTGCTGTGTTTGTGATGTGATGGACGTGTCCGTGTTCCTCTCCTGGAGTTAAAGTCCCTAATTCTGGTTCCCCAGAGCTGTCTCCCCTTTGCTTGTGGAGAGGCACGGGGAGACCTATGCCTCCGTGGGGAGCCCCTCGCTCCTGCGAGGTCACCTACCATCAAACGTCCTAGCCAGAACTCTGCTGCTGTCTCAGGTTGACCGCTGCATGTGGCAGTCGGGGTCCTCCCTTTCCTCGTGCCCTCAAGAGTCTTTCCTCCCGAAACTTCCTTATCCCGAACACTTGCAAGTGGTTGCTTCTGATTTGGTTAGGGGCCAGGCAGGGGATTGCTGTTTTGTCTTCCCATCTTATTTTTTGGCTTCTTCGTTGTCTTCATCTATTACGGTCTTGTTCTTTGACGCTCTCTTGGTGTGCTCACATGCCATGGTGTCCTCACCTCATCTGTGGACATTGCTGCAGCAGCAGTGGTGGGGAACATGCATTACTGCATGTTTATAAGCCCTAAATATATTCAGTTGCAACAAATTGTGACCAGAAGTTTTGATTGGCTTGTGTTTTTTAAAATTTGCTTGGGTCTTTTAAAAATCTGGTATCAGGAGTAGAAAATGCTTTAAAAAAAAACAAAAAAAAAGAGAAAGAAAACAGTATATTTCTAGCAAGAAAAAAAAAAGAAAGAAAGAAATTGAAAAGCACTAGCTATCCTGCATCACTCCATTTAAGAAAAGCAATAATAATTCTGGGTAAAGATAATTGGATTGGCTATGAATGCAATAGAGAAGACCAGCACCCCTTTTATGGAAAATGAGGTAAAGCTTCTAGAAGATGCTTTTAGCAGTCGTCATAGAACACTACTGCTTATTTGAGGAATCCAAGGCAGCRTTAGAATGTGGCGTTTTAGTACAACAGAAACATTCTCGTTTGCAACTCAGGACGTGGTTTTTAAATTAAGATCAAGTTTACACACGTGTTTTGGCTTTCCTTTCTGTAGTCAATACTACTAGCATTGGGTTTTGGGGGTGAATTTCTTGATATCCGTGGGAATGGCTCTGCTATCCGTTTGACTTGATTGTGAAACCAGGTGAAAAGCAGGATGAAAATCGATCATGGGCATAAAAGCTGTAAGAAACTCTTCAGTCTGCATCAGTGAAGTGGTATCAATTCTCGTTAGCAATCTTTTTCCCTTTGCACAGGCCTGAAACTTTCCATGGAGAGTAAGAAAATGGATGGAAAAGGCACTTAACTGCTTGGGTCTGGTTTGCTTTGGAAAGCCGAGGTCCTCGCCGCTCSGGCTGGATCAGCCCGTCGTGCTGCCGCTGTGCTGCACTTCCCGTCGATGGGGAATAGGGGACGGATCGCGGAGCCCAGTGTCGCCAAGTGTCCGGGAGCGATCGAGGCGCTTCTCTGCCTCGGCAGCTTCGGGGGCTGCTGTTCCTCCTGCTGTCGCATGTGGTTTCGGTCTGTGCTCAGAGCTGATTGTGCTGCTTTCTCAAGCGTTTTTGAAATGCACATTTAAAATTGCAGCTTGAAAATGTTGCCTGTAACTATTAAAGGAAAGGCACGGGYGTGAATCCTGGCTTCTGGGCTAGATGCATGCTTGGCTGGTGCTGCCTCTGCTCGTTGGGGGGCCGTGCCAGGTCTGCGGCTCCCCCCGAGCTGCATCCGTAAAACCAGCTCTGGTTTCACCCCCCGTGAACGGGGCAGCCGGAGCCTGGGGGGGACGAGGCCACGGGAAAGGCTGGTGTCCTGCGTCGGGCGCAGACGACCGCCGGCCCCCGTGCTTTCCCCTTAAACGCTCCCGCCACGACCCGGTGGGTCGGTGTCGCTCCAACCCGAGTTACTGTTTAACACTGCGATTCGGAGTGGTTTTCTCCGAACGCAGCGCATGATTTGTAACAACAGGAGCGGCTCGTGGCAGGCAGGCAGGGAGCGGCTGAGTTGAGAAAAAAGAAAAGAAAAGAAAAAGAAAGGAAAAAAAAGTGACTTCAGAACACACAAATAATAAAAACAGTTTCTCCTTCTCTCATTGCTTGGTAATTTTGTTCAAGCAAATCCATACAGAACGTGCACTGCGGAGAACGCGGCTGGATCCTGTACCGCTTCCCGGTTTTCTCTTTGGCGTGATACCTTATTGAAGGTAATAAGAAAATAAGCAGAGAGTTTAGGCYTAATGATAATAGCTCCATTTGAAAGGAAGGAATTGAAGCTGAATGAAYGGAAAAGAATTAAATTCGTGCTAGACGTCTTAAAGAAAAAAAACGCACAGCAAACAATGAGGTGTATTTTAAAAAATCGCTGCTTTATTAATAATACTTTCCACCTCCTTCCCTTGATCTTCGATGACAAGCCCGGCGGTGCCGCTCCTCATCAGCCACGAAGGCAATTCAGTTGCTGTCACTTGCCTTTCCTGATACAGGCATATTAGTCGCAYCGCCGTTTTTATGTTCTTCAGCGCAGTTTAATATATAATTAAAAAYGAGGCTGTCTGCTACGAAGCAACCGAGCGTGGCGGCGGCTGGCTTATTCCTCGTGCCCCGCGAGCCGGGGCCSCCCGGCCGGCCCCCGTTTGGTGGTCTCGCGAGCTGGTGCTGGCTGGTTGAGGGCTAAGCAGGTCTAACRCGTCCTTTCCGCTAGGACGTTTGAAAGGAAGAAATCAGGTCAGAAGCCAATACTCTCATATGGTTTATACGGTTTCACAGGCACTACTATACTTTTTTTTGATTTAAAATCCAGCCCTGGYGCTGGCTGTGGGCGCTGAGCGGCCCCGCGCGCGGGGCAGCAGCGCCCGGCCGGGCTCGCGGCTCTCAGTGCACGTGCGGCTCTTCCTCCAGCGCCGTCCTGCAGTCGCTGACCCACAGCTTGTACGCCTTCTCCAGGGTCTCCTCGCTGGTGTCGTTGAATATCTCTGCGAAATGAGGTTTGGGGTCAACCGCACGCCCGGAGCAGCTTTCCCTGGCGGCACGCGCGGCCTCGGCCGGAGGGCGAGCGACTCCCCGAGGCCGAACCTGGCGGACGTGGCCCGGGTGGATGCCAACGTGAGACATCGCGGCCTGGTCTCAGGCGTCGCTTTTATTTTAGGTTTTCACGCCTTGCACGTGAGAACGTTCAACTCCAACCAGAAAAGAAAGAGATAAATTTCTAGAGGGAGTTGGAAAAAGGCGTTTTCCAGAGAATTATACTGCAAGGCTTGCCCCAAAGCCCGCTGCCGCTCGCAAAAGGACTCCGGCCACGCTCGCCGGCGGCCAGGTCCAGGGCCGAGCCTCCGGGGCTGGAGATGCTCCGGCCGGGGCAGCGGCTGCCCGTTGCGGTCCCGTTCCCGGGACGTCCCTCCGCAAAGCCCCGGCGCGGCCCGGCCCGGCGCAGGGCGCGCGCCCCCGCGGATGAGCCCCGGCGTGCCGCGGAGCGCGCTACCTGCCACGCCGAGGCCGGTGGGCAGAGGCATGCGGGGCTGCCCGCCGCTGTGCTTCAGCCGCTCCAGCAGCGCCCGYTGGATGAGGCGCCAGCTGCAGCCGCCGTGCCACACCGGCAGCTCCAGGCCCCGCATGCACTGGATGATCTGCTCCTTCTCCTCGGGGGTGATGAGCCCCCTGACGTAGGCCACGTAGGTCATGAACGCCATGTCGATGTTCACGGCCTCCCCGTGCATCAGCGACGGTAAAACCCGCTGGAACACAACAGGGGTGGTTGGGGTGGGGGGGGGTTTGCAGACAGCAAATAATTATTTTTTTTTCCAAAAGTACTCATGAAAATTAATATTCATCTCACAGCAGTACAAGTAGGGATATGCTAGATGTTAGCATCGTATGATTTATGGGCCGCAGAGGAAGATCTCTTTTACATATGATTAATTGCATGTAAAATCTCCCATAGAGATCCAGAGTCTAATTCTCCTCCTATTCACATTGCTGATGAAGAGCACAATGGGATGGAGAGAAAAACCTCTGAATTTTGCATAAGGTCTATTCCACCCTTCACCCCTCCAATTCCTCAGTGACAATTTCTCCCATGTAATAAGGTCTTCATGCTTAGCAGTATTTGCACTGTTATAGCTCATGTTGTTGGTCAGGTTATGTCAGATTTTACTGAAATCTGGTCTCCTTTGTACCTTGGAAAATATCTAAATATCTAGCCAGAAAAAAAGTATGAGGTTTTAAATCTAAATATGAAACACTGATGGGCATGTGATTTTTCATCAAGCTGATTTTAAAACTTTTTTTTTTGTTTTTTTGACAGGTGTTGCAATATAAAGTCTGTCACTCACCATTTCCAGCTCTGGGCTTATAAGGTGACCAAAATCAACCAGTCTGTCCAGGTCATCCTCCCAGAGGTTGGGAGCTAGCTCCTCCAACATGGTTTCGATAGCAATTCTAGTAGTCTGGAGTGCAGCATCCCCGCGGCCAGCAGAGTCACTGTAAGACTGAAACTTGGTGTCCAGCAAGTATTTTCCATGGCTCTTGAGCAAGTCAAACAACCCTTTGTGTTTCATGAGTGCCATCTAGGATAAAGAGCATAAAAACTTAGTTTAAAAATAATTGTGGTCTTTGTACATGCTGTTGAAAACTTTTGAGTGTTTCAGTAGACTGAACTATGATATAATGGTGTGCGCTAGCAGAGAAATACCTGTGCTTGCTTGTACAAGGGCAAGTTCTGCGTATGCAACTAAAAAAGTGTATTTGTGTAGACACAACTTCTGGTTAGTATGTGTATGGGGCTGCAGGAGCAGGGAGGAAGTACGGGTTTGTGGTGTATTCAGCAGACACCATTCTGCAGCTTGGTCCCCATTCAGGAGCTCTTTCTCCTATGCTTATCTGTTAGTAAATTCATATAGGATTCAATGTATGACAAGGTAACCTGCACGCAAGACTCTCTCCTCAGAGTGTCTAAGGAATATGACATGGTGATGTTATATACGCTGTCTTCACCTATGGTAAGTGAAGATGTAAGCAAAAAGGAGAGTGGAAATGCCCAGTGGGGCTGGGGCAACATGGCAGAGGTGATGGGAGTGCTGCAGAACAAGTACTCTTGCTGCCAGCCAACCCTAACCACTCAGTGGGTTTTCTACAGGCTCCAAAAGCCCAGCAGGTGGTTTGTAATGAACTTTGGCTCTCTGTGCGCTGGCTGGTAAAATCAAGATTGTTTCAACTGAACGGTGGGCATCCCCAGGATAACTCACACCTAGCACTTGGAATTGCTCTTTGGAGAAGGGAAGGTAAGAAAGAGCCATGATACGGGGAATGGGAGGGCTCAGAAGAGTTTTTGTTGTTGCAAGAATGGATTTGTTCATGCTCTGACTCTAGCATTAGACCTCTCTTTCAATGGGGAACGGTGACCTGTTTCTTGGAGCCTGCCAGGTGCCCCCAGATATCCTGGGGAGTTTCCACTGCACAAGCATTCAAATATGCTACTGATTAATTCATATTTAATACACTTAAATAGCTTGAAGTCTGCTTTATCAAAAGTTCTTCAAGCTCTTCAGGCATAAAACTATTTATTGTGCACTTCTACTGGTATTTGTAGAAGTTGAATTTGTCTCATGGGAGATTGATTGACCCCTTTTGATGTACCTTGTGAGATRGGTGCAAAAATGATCTTACAGATTATGAACAATCTCTAATACAGTAAGCCTCAAATTCTCTGACATCAGTTTGTTTAAGTRTGTTGTGGATCAGACTGAATAGGAAGCTGCTTTCTTCCTTGGTTCTGCCCTTTGTCTGCATCTGGCCTTGAGTTTTGGTGTTTGCTCTACAGAATTAGCACTAAGCGTGGTATATAAGGAATGTTKTATAACAAGTCTAGGAACTGTAAAATATATATGTGAGCTCAATAGAAGTTGATAGTAACAAAGTAGCCCTGAAGGCCACCCCCAGTGTCTATAAGGCAATTTGTATAATGCCACGGGTACCAATGGACATCTCCCCAGTGCTTCAGATTTAAAAAATGCAGTTGCAAAAAGCTCATACCTTTAAAATTTCACCAAGGCCGTTGGAGATGTGTCGCCGAGGAATACTTTGAATGAAGGATCTATCTAGAAAACTGGCAACTGGGGGAGTGTAGCCTCCAAGCTTGTTCTTGCACTGGAGGAAATTCACTCCGTTCTTTGCCCCCACACTGGCATCGACATAGGACAGGAGCGTGGTTGGGACACGAATGTAGGGAGTGCGTCTTCTGTAGAGCGATGCTGCAAGTCCTACAATATCCAGACAAACCCCTCCTCCGATGGCGATGATGGGCTCTGTTCGCCTGTCGATGCTGAAGGTCTGAACTTCTTCCAAGATGTTCAAGACCAGATCCATGGATTTTGTTTCTTCAGTGGTGGGCAGAGCAAGGATTTTGTATTGAACATTATTCTCTTCGAAGTAGTGTCTCACTTTGGAACCATAAAGTTCATCTACTACTTCATCCATGACAATAAAACGCCTCAACTTCCTTTTGCTGCTAGTGGYCAGCTCTAGTTGCTGGGGGTCAGTAATGTGACCCCAAAGGAGAGTGGTGTTAGAGGGATCCAGAATGTTGAATGTTTCTACCACTTTGTAGCAAAAGTAGATGGGAGCTTCAATTGTCCAGGAAATCCCACCTTCGGAAACATATTCACCTCTGCCAAGGAACAGAAAACACAGTCTGAAATCATTATATTCCCCTTTTGCACTTTGTGCACCTGGATTAGTTTAAGGACGTAGCCATGGAGGCCTGGGAACATGCAATCTCTCTTTAGGGTAAGTCGCTTCTCTCTGAAGGCAGTGCAGGTCTTCACAACGGGCTCCCCGGGGGCACCCGGGACCGTGGAAGAGCTGTCTTGCTTCAGCACCAGAGAAGCCCATCCGTGCTTTAATGAAAAGCCAAATGGCTTAACATCTACACAAAAATGATATAACGGAGACCTTGCAGGGCTGCAGAAGTAAATCGTTTCCCTCCTGATTTACTCCTTTGTCAATAACATAGTAGAAAATCTTAGACCAATAGTTTCAGCTTTCCAAAGGAGCATGGAGAAGAAATTGTCAAAGTTTTTCAAAGTGTCTAAGAAGAAAATGTCTTCTGCCCAGTAGATCTGGGTGAACAGAACTGTTTTATTCCTGCCTATCTGTCTATGCACATGTGCACACACTACAAAACAGCATTCATACAACCCTCCGGTTGGAATTGGGGGTCACCTTGTCTCAAAAGAGATACAATAGATGTAGGAAGTGTTCCCAGGCAGGAAAAGAAAATGATTTGAGAGTTGGGAAGAATTTCCATACTGGGCTGAACACCCTGGAGTTTTAGAGCATGGACAGAATCTTACATGGATGACATGTAGTACATGGCTAAAAGGGTGCAGAAACCATACAGTAACCTAGTTATTACTTCTTTTGAGAGGTGAGTGGCAGGGAAAAACAACTTGTAGGTTTCTTCTGGCTTTTTTACTTTGTTAGGAATGAGGAAAGGAAATCGATGCATCCATCTCCAAGATGTAACCCTAATCAGACAGCATCGTTTTGAACATTACTTAGTGGCCACAGTTCTGCGTGTCAGACGGCGCAACCAGCACCTATTGCTGCACACCTGCTGCATGAAAATGCAAGTGAATTTGAGGCTGAACATACMGTTGTGGTAAAAAACCCCACCAACCTGGCGGAGGAAACAGTTAGACTTGATGGTATTAAAATGTGAATATTACAAATACTGGAAAAGAAAATCTGATCTKCAAAATACAGCTGTGTTAAGCAGGAATGCATCACCAAAGGCGACACAACGCTCTAATGAAAACAAGGATTCTGAGGTTAAAGGGAAAATAACTGCAGGGATGTAGTATCTTAAGGAGCTGTATTCATCTCTGGAGTAAAACTTGTTTATCTCTTCTCTCTGAAGCAGTGTTAGATGACTTCTAGTTTGAGAAATGTGCTACGCTTTTGCTCCTGTCAGTGACTTTTACTACGGTGTTTATTTTTCCCATCGAGGTATTTCATTTACCTGCAGCTGCCTCTCTATAAATGCATCCTTCTCTTATAAGTTTTTCACACACAGAACACTTGTGCGCTTAGAAAAAATAAAAAAGTCCAAGTGCAGCATTCGGAAGTTCTGCACAGGTTTTTCAGAGATTTAAAGAAACTCCCTATCTACAATATGAATAAAATTCATGCTGTTGATAAAATATGCTCTGTAACTGAACCCATTTGTGCCAAGCAGAATGGCAGCCACCTTGCCCGTGTTGCCCTACTTGCCCCTGGTTAGACACCCAGCAGGATGAGCCATGGCTAGGAACCTACACTTAGTGGTGACGGGCTTCAGTTGCAACTGCATGTGAGAACRTCTTCTGCTTGAGATGTGGCCCAGCAGCGAGAGAAAGCAGTACAGCTAGCTGGAGCCATCCAGTGTAATCACAAATTAGCAGCGGGGTCCTATACTTACATCTTAGCTTCGGAGAGCGTTATCTTGTCCTCGCAGTCGGATAGGGCTTCTCCCTTCTTGATTCGGCTCCACGTGCTCTTGACTCGCACCAGCTGGAAGTCGGTCTGCTGGGGCCTCTCCGACAGGGCTGCCGGGGCAGTTGTCGCGAAGATCTTTTCAGATACTGGCATTTTTCTTGAAAGTAAGATCTCTGTGCTAAGAGAGCTCGCCTAACTGGGTGCATCTGAGATGCTTTTTAAAGGCTCCAGTTTGACCAGACTTTGGAAGGGGAGGGCTCATCTATACGGGGGAAAACAATTACAAAACAAGGATTATCTAATCTAGGCATGTAAGGTAGGGGTGGTAAGATTGTGAGAAGACACGTGCAGGGACCAGCATAGGGTTGTATAACACTTAGTTTTATAATGCTGAGGAAATACAATAGGAGTGCATAAATTAGCTTCCAATGTGATGCCCTACAGCAAATTTAATGTTATGAAAGACAGTTTGCGTGAATCTCACTCAGAAGCTCTTCAGGAACTCCTTTGCAGTGTACAGCCTCTGATGTGGCTGGGCTCTAACTCGCTCTTACAAGGGAAGAGACAGCATCAGGAGTGCGAGGATAGGATTGACGCAAGCAGTTTAAACCTCTTTTGAGCTCATATTCCCAGGATTCACTTTGCTGAGAAATTGGATGATTTTTTTTTWAAAAAAAACACTTTTAAACTTTTGCTGTTGGCTTAAAAAAATAACTAGTTTGTTGCCTGACCCAGCTGTTAATGGCATCCATAGAGTTTTCCTTAGTATGCACAGCTTCCCCTGCTGGAAGTCCCATGGGACTTTAGTGATGAAGTTTTCTTACGGTGGAATTGTTTCAAAATTAGCAATGTGGTTTAGATGACGGGATCTCGGTCTTCTCCTGCCTCCGGGCTCCCAAACTTTTCTGCAGTCTTTATCTAGTTGTTGCGTTAAGATGATACTTCTACTGAAAAGAAATTATCTTGTTATCTGATAGATATGTACTATTTATATTAAAGCTTATTATCTTAGGTAAAGTATATAGATAGCTCCACTGATAAGCTGACAAGGATGAGCCATATGGGACTGTCTCTTGTAGTAAGTTGAGGTTCATTTGATATGGCCTTCTCAGGGCAGGTGTACAAGGAGCTCTTGACATCGTGACTGGAGCTTCTCTCTCCTCATGTGTCTTTTCATGTCTTTAGGAGAGACCAGGCRGCCAACTCTCCTCCAGGGCATTCAGTGAGATGCTGTCTCTCTGCCCCTATGGCATGTTGATAGGGTGCGTTGAGCTCACATAGAGAGGACAGATTTCCTCCTCTCCATCAAACAGTGTGACCAGAGTGCAGGAAAGCAGAGCTGAGCCCCTTACATGGCTGGCCCAGATACACTGCCCCTGACAGCAGCCTAGTGACATGCTCCCCACGAGATTCAGAGATGCACCAGTCGCCTTTCCATGTGATCTTCCTGCTGGGGCATTTAGAGGGTCCCAGGCCCAGGCTTTAGCTTGCCACACCAAACACTCCCTTGGCATAAAGCTGTGTTTGCTAAGCACAGAGGAAGATCTTCCTTTAATTTCATCAGCCGTGCCTGAAAGTACAAATCCATCTTTGCCTTCTCCTTGGCCATTTTTCTGAAAGCCATCCTTGTTCATAAACAAAGATCAAGAAAACAGGTACAATATCAGGGACTGGAAAATTTGTTCTTCAAGATCCCATAGAACAAGAGCTCTCTCGCATTGCATTGAAGGCTTAATTGAAGCTGAGCTCATCTAGGAACCTAGATTTAACTCAAATTTAGTCTGGGAAAAAGCTACAAGAAAAAAACTCCACTAAAGCTATTTAGCCCTGCTCCAAGGAGAGTTACTTGATTAGTGTTAATAACTCCTAACATCTATCTCTCATTACTTGCTTCTTCTCTAGACAGCAAAGCACTTTCCAGAGAGTACAGACTATTATCCCTATGTTACAGGAAGGGAGAATAGAGTTACCAGAGGAGAAACAACTTGTCCGAAGTCACGTCCAAAGCTAGTGGTGGGAGGATTAGATAGAATAGTTAACCTCTTCTCTTGTCTGTTTACCAAATACTCACCTAAAATTTTAACTCTTAATCCAAACACAGTTTGTATTGCTTCCCACAGCAGCTGCAGGGTCTAATTCAGTTTGTTGCTTACTAAAGCATATACTGGAATAATCTTAGGTATGCAGGGAGATCTGTCCTTTTTGTCTTGTTTGTTTATTTTGATTAACAGCAATCTACAGAACATTAGGACTTATTTTATTTGTTTTTCTTTTTAGTGGGCATTTACTTAATTTCCATTTCCATTTTCCTATTCTATTCTGTGAGGCATCAAAATGTCTTTTGTTTCATTTTAGAAGTTGGTAAGTTGACTTCCCGATGTCTGTTTTCTTGTGATAGGCAGCGATTGCCATGTCCTTGTGTTACCAGTCCCGGCCCAACTTTGCTGGCAGAAGGGGCTCATTAAAGAGCCAGGGCTTGGACATAGACATGGACAGCAGCGATACTTGTGGTAAACAAGAAGAGCTGAGACTGTGGTCAGACACATGTGAAATGGGCATCTGTCAGGCCCCACTAAAGGGGCTACTGAGAACTTTGCAGGGAAGACTGATTCCACTAAGCAACTTCTGCCTCATCTGCATTACTCCCGAGCTTACTTACCACACTTTGCAGCTACATTGAGTAGGTCCTTGACTAAATAAGATAGGATGATAAATCAGAGAGATGCAAGATGACATTCTGGTTAGGGCTAGTCCATATTTCCTCATTAACTTTGGTTTATGTTTCATCTGCACAGAGAGGAGATGGACAGTTGACCTCATCTCCGTTACACACTCTGATTTCTGGGTTTTAATTCCTCATTAGCTTTTCCTACTCCAAGTCAAATGCAGGCTTGGTTAGGCTGTAGGATATCTTGGATATTCCCAGTAGTTTCTCCTGCTATCTCTTCCAAGCTCCATCTTCCAGGATTTTCTGAGGACATTTTCCAGCGGTATAGGCTGACTGGTAGCAGCACTCGCATGAACCTGCTGGGGTCTCTGCAGAGACTCTGCCTAGGAGCTTGACTTGAGAGCAGCAGGTTCCTGATGTTCAGCTGTGTGGAGCAGTGGGTGACTTTGGAGCTCTGGACTATCTAGGAAATAAAGTTTGGAGTTTGAGGTTCAAAGCCACTGGTATTTGCAGCTGTATCTGATTGTTGGGCTGGGACATGCATCCATGCTATGTAACCAGAAGGTTATGAAACTGCTGATTATCTCCTTGAGAGCAGGCAGCTTCCCAAGCTCAGGATGTGAACATTGCTGTTATGTAAAGTGAAGTGAAAGTATGCTTTTCTTTTTTTTTTCTGGTGTCAGATGCTATTGAATCTCCCCACATGCATGCACTCCTGGATGGGGGCAGGTGGGTGCAGCTGGTGTTGGGAGCCCAGCCCGAGCCTGCAGCGATCTTCCATAACCACCCTCTCCCTGAGGCGGCAGCTCTGCCCAGGTATTCACAGGCAGCACTGCCTCTCACGCGGAGGAGCCCTTCCCCTCGCCGGACACCTGAGCACCGAGGAGCTCGCACAGCAGAGACAGCAGCAGCAGCAGCATCCACGGAGGCCTGGGGACAAGAAGCAACATGCATTATCCCGCAGGTAAACTCCCCTTTCGGTGCTTGCAACCAGGCTAGCCCTCYATGCCTGGTCCTAGGCTTTCTCTGATCACCCATATTCAAGAAGGTTAATACGAGCTGCAGCTAGGAGCTACTGCTTGCCCGGGGAGGAATACCCTGCCTTAGAGCAGGGGCAGCCTGGGGTGCTTGGAGTTGCAAACTGACAGCTACGATGGTCCACGTTCCCTGACTGTTGYCTCCAAACTGGGGAGAGATTTTCAGCTAAAGGGCAATAACAGCCCAAGGACAAWGCAACAGCCAGGGCGCACAGTTGGGCTGGCAATGAAGAAGCCTAATTCAGCCTTGGGAGTGGAGAGATTCAGGAGATCCACATCGGSAGCTCCAGGAGAGGAGGTAGAGTGGGACACCAAATGGTGTCCMAGTCCCATGCAGAGATTTAGCCTGCAGACTTTGAGAGCTTGGCAGAAAGGAGCAGATTAAGGGTTTATTGGGAAGAGGTGTTTGGTGGTGGGAGGGGCATTGGTTCCTGAGCTCAGCAGAGAAGCTGAGTCTGTAGAAACTCAAAGAAGGGGGGGRAAAAGTGTGAATGGAAGTGAGTAATTTCTGGTGGGTTGAGATGCATGCTTTATAAATATTTTTTCTGCAGCCTTACCCTTGCCTCTGTGCTTTCTGTGACAGCTGAGTGTGCCTGATGATAGGGTACACACAATGAGATGTTTGCTGCCCCTTTTGGCTGTTTTCTAGAATAAAAACAACTGCATGTGGGAATCAGGGCTGCTCTAGCTGAGTGTAGAAGACTTTATTCTTGCACAGCCTGCTCTAAAGCCTATTAAAGCCCATCGAAAGACTCCCTTAGATTGCCTTGGGCTTTGGATCAGACTGTCGGCGTGCATCGTTTACCGCTGCCACACACAACAGCCTTTATTACATAGGAAAATAAAGGTATGTTTCCCACACTCTCTGCCAGTGATGGCAGAGCCTCCTCGCCGCAAGCCTGGGAGCATCTGGGAGAATTCAGCTTTCCTATGGCCTTTGCAGTTGTTGGAGCACATAGAAAGTGGGCCGGTTGGTGCTGGCTTTCCTTGCCTTTCCCTGAAGTTCAGGCAGAGTTTAGTGCCTTGGGTCCTATTCCCCGTGCCAGCTTCCCCACATCCCCTCCACCCTGCTGCTTTCCTCCCTTCTCTTTTCACTCCTGCTCCACCCCAAAGCTGCTGCCGCCTTTCCTCCTGCTGTCGCTGCCAGTTTTGCTTGCTGGCTCTGGCACTACCATGGCTGACCCCAACCTCATAAATTCAGCTGCGCTTGGCTGGTTTTGTTCAGGGCTATGTTTAATGCCAAGCTGGCACTCCTGAGGTAGAGAGGATCCTCTCCGGTCCATGCTGTCACCAGATCCCAGCTCCTCAGGGGTAAGGGTGTGTCTGTGCCCAATGCCACTCCACAGTGGCTACCCCTTGCTAGGTCTAGGACCAGGAATGGCACACTCACAAACTCAGTTTGATGAAGCCAATTCAAGTGTTTTATTGCCTTTAGAGGAATCTGGATCAGATGATTTTCCCATCTCTTGGTGGTGGATTTAAAGCTGCTAAGCAGCATAGGTGTGTGCAAATCACACCACTGCTTCCCTCTTTTTTAGCTGGAGCCATATGCTCAGGGTGAGCCATAAACTCTGTGGCTGGAGTTTAATGCATGTGTGATCAAGCAGTAACATAATAGTGTCTCCTTATAGACTGCAGCTGCATTTGCAAAGTGCTAGTAGGATAAGGGAATAGCTCACACATTGCTTTAAGGTTTCCGTAAAGAGACTTGCTAGGCAAAATGCAATGGCTGAGGTATATTTACACACTAAGACAAAGTGGTGAGTGCTGTGATAAACTCCTGTCAATGCCTGAGCTGTCCTGGTAAGTCTGGCAGTTTGGGAAGATTTGATCAGACCGGGTTTGCAAGTGTTTAGCACCTAGCAATTCCCACCAAAACGCTTAGTGGTTGATTGCCGAGCAGCCTGACAGCATGGTGTCGGCAACCCACGCAGCGCATCAGTGCTCTGGGCTGGGCTGGGAGAGAGGACCTGTTCTGTGAGTTATTTCTGTGGTTGTAAAGTAAATGTAGATGCTAGAAGATGAACACCACCTCAGGATGCCACCTCTGTGGTGCGATGGATGATCTCTTTCCCCCTGTGCTCATCCGACCTGTGCTGCTTTAGTGATAGGGGGAAGGAGGAGGTTTAAATCTCCCACTTTTTTTAGAGAAGATGAGTCTCTTTTTCAGTCTGAAGGTACAAAATGCAATATAGGCCTAGGCTGCAAAGATTTAATTCTACTTTCAGAGCCGCAATATCAGACACTGTCAGCTTCAAATGCAACTGAATTTTGGCCCTCCAACCCTACTCCACCCAGACTCTTTCTGATTTTATTATGCACCAGAAATACCTGATTCTGGAAAAAGCAGAAGCTGTAATCTCTTTCCTTTCCACTACCTAGTAAAGCAGGCAGCCTGTATCCTCAGCATCCAAGCAGCAAGGTGCTGGGGACCATCCTGTTGACAGCAGGAGACCATTTGAAGAATTGCACATTATCTTTTATATGAAGCTGCTGGAGGCTTAAGGCAGCCCTTTTCTGCTCTTTAACTGTGGGGCTTGAAGTCTTTCTTTGGACCTGATAGCATTTTTCTTGCTCTGAGTGAGCTCTCATTTTTTTTGCTGTATGCATGAAAAAAAATGATGCAAGATTAGATGGGAATGAKAAATAAGACAACTCTTCAGGGAAGATCCATGCATAGATATGTCTGGGGAGTGAACTGCTGTTATCAGGAGAGATGTGGGGAGGCAACCAGGGATTGCAGATAGCTTAGTGCTTGCAAAGGTCCAGCCAACTAGAGGAGCCACTTTGATAGGCGATACAAAAACAGGTGATAAAAATAAATCACTTTTCTGAGAGCAACAAAGGAGGAAAAGAAAGTGGTTAAAAAAAAATTTGTGTTCACCTTACAGAGCCCTGCATCCTTGAGGAAAGCCTACCCAGTCTGGCA
Organism: Rhea americana; assembly: GCF_003343005.1. NCBI lineage: Eukaryota > Metazoa > Chordata > Aves > Rheiformes > Rheidae > Rhea > Rhea americana. Next base: position 4,934,522 of record NW_028185705.1, on the reverse strand, counting down.
GCCAGCCACCAGAGCTGCACTGGCTCTTCAGGTGCTAGCACAATGAAGGCAATTCTGACCTCTACTGTTGGCYCAATGCATCATTAGGGCTGTTAAAAATGCAGCTTCCTGAAAGGATTGTATAATCTTTGATGTAGAGTTGATCTTGGCGTGCACCACCTGCTACCTCCTTGCAGTCACGGTTTTTGACACCTGCAGCTGATATTATAACACAGGTTACAAAAGTGGGTGTTGTCTGCCTTGACTTTAGTAAAGCTTTTAACAGTCTCCCATGACATCCTGGTAGTCAAGCTGAGGAGATGTGGGCTAGATGAGCAGACAGTGAGGTGGACTGAGAATCGTCTGAATAGCAGAGCTCGGAGGGGTGTGATCAGTGGCACAACATCTAGTTGGATGCCTGTAGCTAACAGTGTCCCTCAAGGGTCCAGTCTTATTCAACTTATTCATCAATGACCTGGATGAAGGGACAGAGTGCCTCCTCAGCAAGTTTGCAGATGATACCAAGCTGAGAGGAGTGGCTGATACACCTGAGAGCTGTGTTGCCATTCAGAGAGACCTGGACTGGCTGGAGAGTCAGGCGGAGAGGAACCTCACAAGGTTCAACAAGGGCAAGTGCAGAGTCCTGCACCTAGGGGCTATAACCGTAGGCACCAGTACAAGCTGGGGGCTGACCTTCTGGAGAGCAGCTCTGCAGAGAAGGACCTGGGAGTGCTGGTGGACAACAAATTCACCATGAGTCAGCAATGTGCCCTTGTGGCCAAGAAGGCCAATGGTCTCCTGGGGTGCATTAGGAAGAGTGTTGCCAACAGGTCGAGGGAGGTGATCCTGTCCGTCTACTCAGCCCTGGTGAGCCTGCATCTGGAGTACTCTGTCCAGTGCTGGGCTCCTCAATACAAGAGAGACAGGGAGCTACTGGAGTGGGTCCCTTCACTTGGGACTGCTTCATCATCACTACTAAGATGATTAAGGGACTGGAGTATCTACCCTATGAGGAAAGGCTGTGAGAGCTGGGCCTGTTCAGCCTGGAGAAGAGAAGGCTGGGAGGGGATCTTATCAATGTGTATAAATATCTTAAGGGAGAGTGTCAAGAGGATGGGGCTGTACTCTTCTCAGCAGTGCCTAGCAATACGGTGAGAGGTAGTGGGCGCAAACTGAAACCCAGGAAGCTCCATTTGAACATAAGAAAAAAAAAATCTCTCTCCTTGGAGAYATTCAAAAGTCGTCCAGATAGGGTCCTGGGAAATGTGCTTTAGGTGACCCCGCTTGAGCAGGGCAGTTGGAGTAGATGATCTCCAGAGGCCCCTACCAACCTCAACTGTTCTGTAGTTCTGTGATTCCATGAAAACAGCTGGAATCTCTCTCTCTCTCTCTCTCTCTCTCTCTCTCTCTCTCTCTCTTTTCTTCCCTGATTGGCAGGGGAAACTTGTCTGTTACTCACAGAGGAGGAAAACATGCCAATTACTAAAGTCAGACATGGATTATAGATTTGTTTCCCCCCTGCATTAGTAACAAAGGCTTAGTGTGCTTGGCAGCAAGGTTGAGCGCGGGCTCTAGGAGAGACAGATTGCAACCTTCTGCACTCTCCTGCCGCAAGGAGACATTCAGCTGAGAGGTGGTGAATGCTCAGCTATGAGAGGGCAACATGTTGTTGCACAACACATAGCTGGGCTGAGGAATTTGCTGATGTCAACAAACTAACAAGATCCAGGAAAGGGTTAGTTATTTCTGTACTTGCAATTAATTATAAAAACGCTGAAAGAGATTTAAGCCGCCCCTGACGGTGAGATATCAGCATGAGAGTAAATCAGGGGCTGCTATATCTATCCTAAATCTGCCTATCTCATATGTCTGGTTGGGCTCCTGCCACAGACATGATGTTGTCTAGATGACCTCCAAGTCTGGTCCCAAATTGCAGTTCCCATGTAAAATATACATATATTTTATGTTCCTGTCTACTTTTTTTTTTCTTTTTCTTTTTTTTTTTTGGTGTGGTTTGGATAATGAAAATCAGTGAAGTTGACAAAAAGACAACAGTGGGAATTCATCTTAGTAGCTACAGAAAGTTCAGATGCTCTGCTTTGAAGAGCAGACCTTTTGTGAACTTTAACCCTTTTTCAGTTCCCAAAGAAATGAGTTTATTCATTTGGCGCCTCTTGGTGATGGAGGAATAAGTGGGCCCCAGCAACTGGAAACTGTGGTGCTCACTTGATGACTAAAAGTCATCTGGTCAACCTTACTTCACCTTTGTGTGCTGAGGGCTTTTGTAGAGGGAAACACTCAAAGTAGTTATATCAGTGCCCCAGTCCCCCCAAGGCTGTGYGTTGTCCAGTTCTCCATCTCCAGCTAGCTATGCTGACTTTACGTATTCATACCTCTCAAAATATCCAGTCAGAGAAGACATAAAAAGCCCTTCCTGTTATGCCATTTCTTGTCTAGTAGCTGGTGCCAGACCRTTGTCAAGATGATGCTAGGACACCAGTAAGACCCAGTGTTTGGACAACAAGCTCAAGTGGCATTTCATTTTAAGTAGACAGGAAAGAAACAGAGAACCGGAGAAGTCATACAGAGGCATGTGTGTATTACCAGTTTGCAGACCGATCCTCACATGATCTTCTGATTAGAAGTTATTGTTGAAAAATGCTGTTGTATTTGCCTTCAGTACAGGCTTTCTCAATAGTGGACTGCAAGGGAGTTGTCTTTGCAAGGTGTTGCTGTGCCAGGAGGTCGTGAAGCAGCCAGGTGTGCTGCACCACATCTGAGCCCCTGCCAGAAACCTGTTCTGGGTGGGCACCGTGCCTGCAGGAGCAGCTGCCCAACATGAACTGGGCTTTACCCCACTAGCCCTGGGCTTGTCCGGGCTGATCCGCCAGAGAAAACATGTCCTTGACTGTCACTCTTCTTGCCCYGTCAGTCTTCTGCAGCTTTTCTATCACAGGGAAAAAAAAACATTGCTGTGGGCGATCTGCTCCACCCTGTTACATGTACAAATTACTCGTCTTGCCTCTTTGAAATCTGCTCTCATCTGGTGCTTGCATAACGCAGCACGCGTTTTGACACTTGAAGACCAGGAGAACTTTTCTGAAACGTGTCTCGCTCTGCAGGGCTGTAATTCCTCATTTCAGGGGCAAGGCTCTTCCCTTTGCCCGGGTCCACCGTTTCATTTCTACTGTGTGTCACTAGAGGCTTTGAGGTTTTCAGTGGTCTCAGGATATAACATCACTGGGCACAGCACAGCGGGTAGCATTGCTTCTGCCTTTCCAGGCTGATCCCTGAAATGTTTCTACAGCCTCTGAAGTGTTAACTCACTGTGTTGTGCGTAATGGTTTCTCTCTACCTAAGGAAACTGTCTTTTGGCAGCATCAGGTTTGTGAGAAGGCTCTGAGGAGTACACACCATGGGCTAGTCCTTCCCCCTGATGGGGATCCAAACCCCCAGCTATGCAGGGCTAATTGGTTTAAGCATCATTAGCTGTTCGTGCCTCAGAAAGCAGGAGGCTYGAGGTGGCCTGTGTTTGCCGCGAGCTGTTGTTGCAGGTTCGAGTCAGAAGAAGGGTTAGGAGGTTGTGGCACTGCCAGGGCTCCTTCTGTGTCATCTGCTTAAAAACATTTGTTGATGAGTTTCTTTGATTTTATGCCACTATGCATTAGACACAAAAATCTGTTATTTGAACATTTGTCAGTTTGGCTGCATTAGGATAGGTGTAATTGATTTTTCTGAGCGTGAGCATCGTTGGCTCCCGCTGCAGATTATGTGCACAGCAGCCTCAGTGTTGCAAACACACATGAGGGTGACTTACACCTGGTTTGCATCCAGTTAGAGGAGAGCCTCCTTTTGGACAAATAATGGTTTCTACCTGTCCCATGCCAAGACGATCTGCCTGTTTTCACAAGAGTGGTTTGAAATATGCTCTGGGTTTTCCTAAGAAAAGTTGAAACAACATAAAGAAGTTGGTTTCGTTTGCAGTTATTTTGAGAGTTCAGTATTTGTTTTTGAGCTTCAAAAATGATTGKTTTTGAGCTAATCTAATTACTTTCAGAAAAGGATCAGCAGTGGGAGAAAAAAGGGAAGAAGATATAGGAGATTGAAAAAAATAGAAATATRATATTTTTCAATTTTAAAAGGTTTCCATCACAAGCCCAATGAAAAAAGGCACCTTTTTTGGTCTAAATTCTTCTAACTTGAACTTCTATAGACTTGAGCAGTTACAAAATCACCATTCTTCCTTTAATTTTCTATTACAGAAACCCCAGCTGGACTCATTGCAGAGAACCTTCTTAAAGCCAAAGAAATAGCCCTCAGTGACTCACGTGTTCCCGAACAGCTGAAGAATTACTTACAAAAAGCCCTTGATGTTGCTCTTGGACTAGACCCTTACCTGGACGCAATGGCAACTTTGAAGAGGTACGGGTTCTCCTTTGTAACCATGTGCTTTTTTCTTGTGATGATGAGAATATGTTCTTAGATTTTCTGTTCAGAATAGGTCTCAATCAAGGGGACCAGTGGAATGAAGAAGAACAGGCATCCTCYGCATCCAGAGACGAGGCCTGTTTCCTGACCTTGTTTTCTTCCTCAGTAATATACAGTGATGTGTGCAGACACGTTTATCTGTGTGTTTGCATGGCCTTCAGATGAGGCGGAAYGAACAAAAAGCACAAATCCAAAATTATGGAAGACTTTCTTCCCGATGGCAATGTTTTTCAGTACGATGGTCTGTGTTGGACCACATCCCACTTGAAAATAAGTAAGCCAGCCTCCACACAGTTCCCTTCCAAGATCTTGGAGAATGAACCCTTACATTAATTTGGTGTTGGTATAARTAAAGAAAACCTGCATAAAGACTTCTGGATCCATCCTATAATAAGAGCCTTTATATCCCTTTTTATCTCCAAGTGCTCAACAAACATTAATTAATCTGCTAACTAAATTACTCTAGTAACTAAACTAATTAATTAAACTAATTTAAGGTATCATTAATTCAGAAGTCCAACTGATACCCTCATTATTCTTTTTTGAGCTACAGTATATTACTCAGCCATGTGGGGTCTGCGAAACAATTTCCATTTATCACTGCAAATTTTGATATGTGGAAAAAGCCAATTCTGTCTAAAATTGACAATGTGTAAACTGTTCCAGGCTGTGGATTACGGGAACGCTGAGTGTTAGTTCTGTTGCTGAAATAATAGCTGATAGTTGTTTGACTTAAGCTAGCTGTATGATAATAGCTATACATTATCTTATTAAAGTTGTTAAAGCATTTGTGAGGGGCAGAAAAGAGGTTATATGAAATGTTCTAGTCTTTAAGTCTTGGATTATCTGAGTGTGTCTGATACGGGTTATGAATTCTTTCTCATTTTACCGAAGAGTGGTGGGGGGAGTAGAGGAGGGGAAAAAAAAGAAAAAAGCTCAAATGGCTCTAAATTCTGCCCTGCAGAAGCATCACCAGCCATTTCTTGTGGTTACTTTCTTCAGACACGGTAATCTAACCTGTCTGGAGGCTATGGACTTCTTCCAGTGATCTCTTCGCTTCTCTTCCTAATAAGTAGTCTCTTATTTCATCCAAACTCATTGTCACATGCTTAGTTTCTGTGAAATAACATCTGGAGATACACTGCTTTTCTCAGCAGTTTGGGAAGAAAAGATTTTTTTCTCTGTCCTGCAAAAACCTTCAAAGTTTCCATTTTTACGTCATTCTTCCTTGAAACTTTTTTTTTTTTTTTTTTTTTTTTTTTTTTTTTTTTTTTTTGCCAGTTTCTTTGTGGGATATCCAGATTTTGGTCATGACTATAATGTTAAACTTTCTTTCTTATTTCAGAATAACCTCACCTGAACAAGGCCCAGGGGATGCTGGAGGCAGCAAAGCCAAAGCTCAGCTGCAGCAAGAACTCATCTCTGGCAATATGAATGGCAAGTTGGTCAATCAAAATGATGAAATTATATCAGATTGGAAAAAGGGTGTCAATGAAGTTCAACATCCTCTACTTTATCTTGAATAGGGATAAGATGAGTGCTATGGAAATGCCCCGGAAATTTGGAAAATGACTTAAAATGAAAAATATAGGATCTTGCTGTAGGCACAGATCTTCCTAAAGGGTAAAATTGTGTTGGTTTTGGTTTAGTGGCTGTCCAACAGAGGTGTAAGTGCTTGTGCAGTGGAGGTGGCCTATGGCCAAGCACTGAACTTTAAATATTAGAGTAGCAATGCTCAGGCTTGTATTCGCATATAAAGCCTATTAAACTAAATCCATTCCGAGATTCATTCTTCCCAGATGTTCCCATCTTTTGAGTAATATATCATCACAGTGAAGTACTCTTATAATGTATTACACTAATACATTGTTCGAAGGACACCACTGATGATAAATTTCTTAAATGATGGTGCTGTCTAGGGATAATGACTCTAAGAGCAAATGCAAGGTAATGTAGTGACTTTTTTTTTTTTTTTTTTTTTTTTTTTAATCCTGGTTCCAGAAAGAATAGGGAGATATCTTAAAGCCATTTTCATATGGGGGGAATGTTAAAATATGCAATATTTCAAGCACTATTTAACAAGCACTTGAACAATAGCAGCATTGATGATAAAAGTTCTACATTTAAAAGCAGTCCCTTTATTCTGTTGTCTTTTAGATGCATTTTAGATGAAATTTTGTCAGAAATTCTGTTTTTGTTAAACTCCTATTTTGATGTGTCTTAAGATTTGATTTTTTAAAAAAACATGATCACTTAAAAGGTACATTTAATTTTCATTGTGAACAATGTACAGTCTTTCCTACGATTTTATTTTTAAAACTTCATTCTTGTCTTTCAACAGGCCAAGTTTTTAGGATGTTTGTTCATATGATCAGAGCCAGGAAGATTTTATTAATTGGCAAGCTTAAAGGTTACAGCATCCTTGCTATTGCAGAAGAATTGCCAGATGATGGCAAAATCTTTGCGTGTACAGAAGTGCCCTATCTTGGAGTGAACAGCCAAGATGCATTTGATTATTCTTCAGATGGTAAAAAGATTAGCATGCGAGTGGGACCAATAGCAGACACTTTGGAGGTAAAGTCATTTGGAAGGGGGGCTTGGGAGCTCTTGTTCAGAGCAGATTAATGTGTTTCTGCCGGATATACTTTGTCCTATTTCCTGCCCACAAAATGCCGGCTGGTGATCCTAGCTTGCTTACAAGAGTGAACACACTCTTGCGCTAGGATTAATTCTTATTCAAGGTAATATAGGATGGGGCAGCTTTGTCACACAAGATAGATAGTGTTATTCCTTCCTGACTAAACTACCAAAGCTTTTTGACGAGAGGAGTCACAAACCCTGAATGTAAGGCCGTAGAAGGAAGAGTTTCACTAGAGCTGGATGGACATCGGGTCAGGGCCTCTAATGCCAAATATAGTAAATTGGAAGATTGTATCTATGCTCTGGCGGGCCTGCCCCTGCAAAGGACAGCTTGCTCCCACTCTTGACAAGATTTGAGAAAGTCTTGCAATTTAATGCATAAAGTTTGCAATTTAATGGCAGCCTGTCACTGTTTTCCCCACTGGTATCACCACAGGGAATTAGACCATAGATTTACTTCTTCCAAAGTAATATGCCGAGCTTCATATGTGCAAACGCACTAGCCAGATTTGTTTTGTTCTGACTAGCGACTTTGTTCCAAGGAAGAGAAAAGCTTATGACTGCCAGCAGCTGGAGGAGTTGCACTTTCAATTCCAGTTTATGGATCTCCATGGTGTTGCTGCAGGTCCAGCACTCTAACAGCTGATATCCATGATAGGTTCATTAAATGCATAGCCATTCTATTATTAATGCAAACCAATTTGATCCGATTCCATTTTCAATCTGGAAGTGTCAGTGTGAGCTTGATTGTAACTTTATTTGCATTAACAGGTACCATATTTGCTTCTAAAATGAAATGGCCAGGAGCTTTCTGACCTCTGGCTTTCATGACCTCCAAGTTTGATAAGAAAGAAACAAAGAGCTTTGGGAAGTATATGAATAAACGAAATGTTACAGATCACCTGCAATGTGCAGCATTTAAAATCCCAGCTCCCTGCAGTGAGTGTGAAATTAATTGAATTGCTGTTGCTCTCTAGTGCCCATTCTGTGCAACTGACTTACTGYGACTGAATTAAAATATCTAGAGGCAGGCAGAGTACATGCTGTGTAGAGATTAAAGAAGGGAGCAAAGACATGAAAACTAAATCCTTAAAACAGAATGTTGCAATTGATTTTATATCCTCCGACTGCAACGCGAGGGCACATCCTGACCCTGCTTCTGCAGGTACTTRGGGCTTTGGAATGTTTCCTGAAGCTGATGGCAGCTCTGGTGCTTGTGTTTGGAAGCAGAGATCCTTACACCTGAAGGCTCTTGACATGAAAGGATGGCAGAGTTTTTGCACTGGACTATGAGCTTGTATTGCTAAACCTGGTAGCTATTTTGTCTTTGCCATCAGGAGAATCAGGACTGACCTTTATCCACAATGACTCTAGGTGGAGAAGGGGCTATGGGATATTGTAGCATTGGTGTTTTCCCTCAAGGGGAGAGAATATATTCTGTGAGACTGGGAGGTAGGTTTTAGGTCCRCTGTAATGAAGGAAGTTCAGTATGCCACCACACTGGGAAGAGGCAGCAGGTCTATCAGAGTCATCTACATACAGCTGCCCGCYGTGTGATCTGCATCACTGCATTGTGCAACATTTTGAAGCTTAACAAGGCTCTGCACTAGCTAGCTGCTTAACTACACGCTTCATTCAAACACTCAGATATTCCCAGGTCAGTGAGCCTRTTTCGATGCTTAGAACTAAGCAAATGCAAAAATGTTATGTTCACTGGTGTTCTAAGGAAGGTTGCAATAACAGGCAATAGCTTTGGATGGCTGCTTATGAACACGTTTGGAGTGGCCTCTCTGGTGAGTCTTGTTTAGAGTCATTTGCTGTTCCCTAGCATGTCAGGATTATTGGGGTTTGCAGCAGTTGAGCTGGACTGGTGCCTGCCAGGGTGTGGAGAGGAGGCTTAGGGTGTTAACAGGGAGCTACCTTCTCCCTCTTAGAAAAAAAAGACAAAAAAACAAAAAAACAAAAAAACAGATTGGAATAAAACACGTCATCCATTGACACATGGGCTTGCTGAAAGGCAGGAGGACTGGGCAGTTGCTGTGGGCAAGCTACTCTAGGGGTGGACAATGTGCTGATGTCTCACAGCTCAGCCTCTCAGAGGAGATGGAGAACAAGAGCATTTCTGTGCCTATCGTCCACAGAACAGCTGGTCCAGGCCAGAGCCGGGTTGGAGAGTTGCTGAAGAGTGTGATGAGATGCAGGAAAAGCTGAAAGAAGCCCTAACAAGGGCTGTCGATACCATCTAGGGTATCTGCAGTCCTGGGTTTCCTTCCTGTCCCACTGTAGAAGGCAGAGATGGTCGCCCACCACTTCATAAGTTCTCTTTTAATGTATTGCTCTCTGGAGATGGCTACTGCAGCTTTCCTGCTATGATGACTGTGGCTAAATTTTGCATCCAAACTAAGGGGAATAGGGAAGAGTTTCTGCCTAGCTGCCCCTCCTCAAATCCTGGCAGCAGTGCGAGCTCATGAGAGCAGGGAATTTACCACTTGCCTTAGCACACTGACTCCTTTAAAGCACAAAAGCTTGTGTAATCTRTAACACTACCTGGCAGGAGAAGGTCTTTTCTACTGCATGAGACAGCCATTYAGAAAGCATAAACTACCAGAAGATGCAAGAGGTAGTTGCACCACAAGTGTAAAGCTGTCCTTGTGTAGCAGCTACCCGCCAGGAGCAGCAGGATGTGCCTTTCCCAAGTTTGAGGAACAGGAGCTGCCAAGGTGGTCTCCACCCCCTGACCAAAGCATGTTGCTCACTTACAGTCTGGCATGTGCCTCTGTGCCCAATGACTTCAGTAATTTTGACGTAAACTGTTTAAATACAGAGTGGGGGCAGCTTTTTCTTAGGTTCAGGATATCCTTYGGAGCTTAAGCCAGATGATTTCGGTGGGAATTAGCTATCTTTCAAATCTGTGCTGGGCCACAGTGTTTAAAATCKTTTCCTAACAAGCTCCTTAAGTATAAACTCCTCTCTGTTGTGTTCTGCCTGAATAACGTGCTTTGCTATGCCTCAGCTGCTGACAATAGGCCTGATCCTGCACAAAGTCCTTCCTTTAATTCCCAGGGGTGTTTTGGTCAAACAATGGATGCAGGATTGAGCCCACTGGGAATGCAAACTGCCAGCAAATTATTCATATTTGTGATTTTGATCGTTCCATTTTAAAATCGAAAATGCAACACAAAAAAATAACAATGTGTTTGCAGCAGATTCAGCTGATTGTAGGGCATTGTATAAGCATGTAGGGGATTTCTTTTTTCTTTTCTTCCCTCCTTTTACCAGACAGAATAGGTGAAGAGGTTGAGTTGCAGATCTCATTTCGCCTGTTTTGCTGCTTGTGAAGTCTGCCAACAGAATCCACCTTGACAAAGTCAAGGACTCTGCGTTTAATGTTGAACTGAGTGAATAAATTATGCATGAAATTGTGTCGGAGTCTCTAGTGTGCAGAATTGCTCCTTTTGATATGAAAGGTTAATTCAGAAAGGAGTCCAAAATAGCTGGAAATTGTGGGGATAAGTGGATAGTATTCACTGTTGTGAGCTGTTATTACTAGAAATTGCATTCCCTCTCTAGCTTCCCTAGAGATTTAGCTTTGCTGGTGAATATAAACTGTACTCAATAGAATAGCATTTAGGAGTAACAAGAGTGTATGTCCACATACAGTAAAATATTCTAATAGTGTTTAAAAGGAAGCTGTACTTTTTCATGTGTTCTGTGCACCCGAAGGATGGATTGCTATTACATTTAGGTCAAGAACAAGACATAGCAAAGGTAATAAGTTTTGAGTACATTTTTATTACAAATACGCTGACTGTATGATCCATGTCAAAGCAACTGGACAGTTGGCTTTTCTGACTGAGTTTGTACTTGCCTTTGGAGAGGGCATTGCTGCTGATCAGGACTACAGCCAGGTTTTCTTTGAGCTTTGGCAGAAGATTCATTCATGTTTTTATTCAGGATGTCCTCTCCCTGATCCTTTGCTGTAACTGTCAACAGCGTTGCTGTGCTCTTTCTCAAGTTATTTTTTGGTGCATCTCTTCTATGAAATACAGTGCTATTTTTTTTTTGATCCAAAAGGAAGTTAGTGACTCACTGTAAGCAAAAGCATTAATTTTAGCCAAGTTTGCTCARAATTAAGACACTTCTTGTTGCCATCTGTTACGATCTATGATGCCTCTGTAGCAAGGAGCAGGGATTGCACTGTAAACATTCAGGAAATTAGTTTCAGCAGGATATTTTGCAGGCAGATTATTTTGGATCTCAGCTTTCCTCAGAGCCTCATTTGGGCTCTGCCTCTCTCCTACCAAAGGACAAAGGCATTTTTAACATGCTGTGAGGTCGCAGGTTGGGCCAGGTCCAGTCTGCTTAATCACACCAGGAATAGAAGGGTGATCAGGCCCTCCTCTAAACCCCTCTTGTCCATTTTGAGAGGGAGAGCAGTGAGCTGTCCTCCATTAGTTTCTCCATCACAGCACCAAAATTGCCAGTGCTTAGCTTTGCAGCCAGAGCTACCAGTAGGATAAATCGAGGAATTTCAGGTTTCCTCTTACAGGTTGGATGCTGTTTCTAACCAAACATGCACAGAACAATAGCAATCCTAAATCTGTGGAAATAAGAAACTTGTGTGATGTCAGGGTCCCAAAATGAGTTGTAAGGGAGTGATTCAAGCCTCTCTATTTAGGTGTCCTTGACTCGGAGGAAATGAAAGGTGCCCAAGTGACCTTCATGGCTGGCGATTCAGGATTTGATAAATCAGCTGAAGAGAAATGCCTTCAGAAAAGCAGTCTTGCATACACATGTGTTGGAAAGACAGAACAGGCTTGTGCTGGATATGAATACGACGCAGGTGCTCTCCTGCCTTGAATGTCATTTAATTAACAGGTGGTTTATCTATACAAGGAGATAGGTAAGAAGCAGAGAAACTGTCTATAGGGAGGACTAAAAGGAGAAGTTCAGCTAATTCCAAAGAGCTCCACAACCCCATATGGACCTAATGAAGTCAAAGCCTAAAGTGAGATTCCTTTTCATTAAGGAGTCATACCATGGAGCAGCAGTAACATGTTCAGAGATGGCCATATCTGCTTCTGAACATCTACTCCTCACCTCCTCCACCAGGAAAGGTTATAAGTAGTGATAAGTCATGGTAACTAGTTGAAATTGCCTTTGGCTCCCAGCTCTAGAGAATGAGACTTCTAATCACCCTTTCTGAGAGACTCCTTTTCCAAAACTTTCCTCTTCTGCCCTTCATGAACTATCTGAATTGGATGAACTGGCTGAGTAACAACCTGGCGTAAGATGCYTTTCCACAGTAACAGAAATGTTCCTGCTGCCTTCCACCAGTGCAGTCCAAGAATAAGCCAGGGCAAAATTTTCTTACTGGTCATGAAATGAAAAAATGAATCCCAGGAAATGAGATCTCCCRGTTTTTATTACTTTTATTGCAAACCAGCATAGATTTGGCCTTAATGTCTCCTTTCATTATATCGTAGTCTCAAAAAGTATCCTRAATGCAGACTCATGAATGCAGAGCTTGTGTGCTGTCATCTGCAGTTAAGCATGTTTGTCCAAGCGCTCAGGCAGGCTTAATTTCCTAACCACTAGCAAGTCCACAATGACACCAATTTTCACGATAGAGCAGAACTTGAACTTCCCTCTCCTCCCTCCTCTTAAAGACATGCTCCCTGCTTCAGTAAGGCTTCTGAAATCTCTKYKKGRGWGRSRTKMAYSYCWCYCMMRMAAACAAATTATTTTTTCATATTCTRCTGCCATTTGTTATTGATGCTTTCTCTCATACATCTCAGGGGATCACTCATCACTCATTGTGCAAAATGTCTCCAAACACAAAAGGGAAATCTGGAYGCAAGAAGTGTTGTTAAAAGTTGTAGTAGAAACAGTGAGTTCTGGAAAACATAATTGTTTCTCTTTTCACTCGAAATGCCAAGACTTGAAAGCATTTATGCTTGCCCAAAATAGGTGGATGAACCGTTGTTTCATTGAAACACACACAGATGCAGTTAAATAGTCCCAGATGGAATCTGAAATATTCCATAGCAGCCTCTTGGGCAGCAAGTGCATTAACTGCCACAGGAGAAGGCTGTAAAGGCTCCCATCTGGTCATCCATCAACACTTTTATACATTATCATCAGCAGCCTGCTTGGAGGGAAGGTGTGCCACATTTCTGAAAATCCAATTAGATGATAGCAGCCAGTTCTCTTTTATCCTCTCTGTTGCTGAGCCATCCAAAGCATTTTTTTAGATTAAAGAAACATCATTTTCTTTCACAGGAGCTGTGCTGCTTTATCTCTATTGTGACCTGTTCTTTTATGTGCTATATAATTCTATTATTAATTGGGATTTCAACCATTCTCCTGCTACTGAAGTGGGACTCACTAGTTTGCAATTCCCAGGATCCACCTTACGCCTCTTTTTCCTAGAGGCTGATGCAACAATTCCCACTCTTGAATCTGTTGATAGTTACTCTTTTCAAAAKAGAGAGCTTCTTGCAGCAGTTCAGCTGCTGCAGAGTCAGATGTGTGTCCTCACCCTTACCTTGATGATTTAATTCCCTTTGGCTCTAGATGCACAGGTGTGTCTGCTGTGCCTCTGAGCAACACAAATTGAGGTGAATGATCCTCTTTTATATCTGTGATCCCCTTTGGGAGACTTGGGTGCAGTCATTGCTGAAGAACTCTTTCTGAAGTATAGCAAACTCCCAAGATCTCAAAAAGTATTTCTATCAATTTTACTTTAAAAAGGTGGGGTTCCTTCTGATTAGAGTTTTTGTAAAAGGAACAGTTTAGTGGCCAAGACATTCAAATTGCAGGTAAATAATTAGAATTTTCTCCCACATTCTCCCCCCCCTTTTTTCCCCAGGCATTACATGCTGAGGATGAGGACTTTGATATAGTTTTTATTGATGCTGATCAAAGAAAYGCTGTTAACTACTACAGCTTTGTCATGGATAACCACTTGCTGAGAACGGATGGAGTGATCTGTGTGGAGAATACACTCATGAAAGGACAAGTCTACCTRGAGAACATATCTGATGCAAATGTACTAGCTGTCAGAAGATTAAATACAGTGATTAATTCAGATCCTCGTGTTCAGCAGGTTAGTGCAATGCAATTGGTTAAGGTGMCAGTGGTACTCTAAGGATCTATGGATTTTGCAAAGTACCCTGTAAAATGTTTCCGYTGTTGGTGCCGTTATTCAGTGGACCTAAAATGAAATAAAATATTACAGTAATTCACCTTACTTGAGCTCTAAGCATGACTTCCTATATTCAGAAAAGGTCCCTACTCTTCATCTATGTCATCTGCAATGTTAAAGGCAAGATAAAAATATAGCACTTAGGAAGGAATAATCAGCCCTATGATACAAATAAGGAAGAAATGCTCTGCTTTAAAGGCTCTGTAGGGCATCTCCAACCAAATATGATTCAACAAAGTCCTACTCTATCAAGAGAAAACAAAATCTCCTGGTAGGATGTGTATATATACAGTTCTAGAGACAACATCAGACAAATACCTACCAGTGCTTTAAATGCAGGCACACCTGATCCTGCCCTGGGGCAGAAGGCACCAGCCTGCAGTGGTTGCCCTCATCCTTCCTTGTTGGAGCTCCAGCCCATGGTTTCACCTCACATGGTGGAGGGACAGAGAGGACGGCTGGAGGCCACAATCCCTGCTCATTCTCTAGAGCTGTCAGGTTTTCCCATGGCAGGATGGCTGAGGCCTGTTTCCTCTCCTTCCCGTGCTCTCCCTTGCCAAAACTCCACGAGGCACGGGGGAATGAGGCTCGCGCCCAGAAGACTTTGGTTCATCCCTCATACGATCAAGGACCTTGTCCATCTGCAACTCACACGGCCTCTAGTAGTGCCTCCTGTGATTCTGTGTTTAGTCTATATATAGTCAATATAAYTATAAGCTAAAGTATCTGGAACAAYACTTGAGTTGTAGAAGAGGGAAAGACTCATGACATAACATTCTGTGGTCTGAATCTGACTTTTAGGCACTTAATGTTTGCAAATAGTATGTTTTTTCCATAAATAATTTTTAATTAGTTGATAATGGTGTTGAACCCCCCAGCACTGAGTGCAGCTTTCACTGTAGTGTGATAGTATGATCATAGAGGGGAGGTKATAAAACCCCCTGAAATTCACAGGCAGGTGCAGGAAAAATGTTCTAGCACACACTGAAGAACACAGTCGTGTTGCTATTATTGTTTGCTAAGTTCCAAGAATGAGACCAGAATATCTTCATGATAGCATTAGCCAGACAGTGGAAACCCAATGCACCAGAAATTCTAGAAATTGACACTTATTTAGAAAACTGAGAAACAAAATTGCKTTTTTTCTGGCATTAGTGGGAGCAGTAAGTTTGAAATAGGAATGTGAACAAATATAGACATCTGACATTTTGGGGCTGGAAGGAATTTCAGCTGAAGATTAGAAGTGAGAGAAAAGCTACCAYGGTCTAAGGGAGGACATCATTTAGCATCAGTGAAATTTTTATGGGGCACCAAATAAAAATCAGTTGAAGAGCTGTATGTGTATGCATTATGATTGCAGGTTATTTTACCTGTGCGAAGTGGCCTGACCATCATTCGAAGGAGCCCTGCACCTCCAGATGCAGTGATTGAATCAAAGGTCTGTATTTCCTTTCTGTGAGCACTTCTGCTAAAACCTTGAATCTGCTAAGGGCAGTGGAAAAAAAAACAAAACAAACAAACAAACAAACAAACAAACAAAAAAAAAACAAAAAACCCCACACTTCCTTGGCTTGGTGGGAAAGGCCCAAACTCATCCTCTATCATGGTGTGGTCGGATGCAGCATAGATTTACCAGCTTTGGGTTTATACAAATTAGCCTCATTAGTCTGGGCTAATATATACTGATTCCTTGCAAAACCAGATTTTGCTGGTGGTGTACTATTCCAGCTGTACTAAGTCTGCGGAGCCAGCTGGCATGCTACTGGCTAGGGGTCTTTGCCTGGTGCTCTCTGGGACTTCCCATTTCAGGATAGTGCAGGTGACATAATCCAAGTCCTTCTGCAACAAGCCAACATGATGTTTTTGAAGTAATGCTGCTTTTGTCCAAAGTCAGCATGTGATGCCCTTCTATGCTCACTGAGCTGAATATTGCCATATCCAGAGAGGCTGTGGCAGCAATTGCTTATTAGTGATAACATTGAAAAAATGCTTTCATTATCACGAATACTTTCTTTTGCTTGCTCTGGACAGCTTTATAGTAGAGGAATATAGTATACTCTTTCTCTCCTTATAGATGAGACCACATAGTTGAGAAAAAGCCAAGCTGAGCATGGGAAATAGAGTACTGGGTTACAGACTAGCTACGAAAAGCACTAAACTTCTCTGGATAGCTTTATCTTTTGAAAAATGTATATTTTGGCCTTCCAAACAGTGGAAGCCAAATTCTTAACCAGCAGGAGAACCTGCTTATGCTAGCATTTAAAAGTCAATAGCTTGGTTTCTGTGGGTATAGTTTACTCAAGGCCTTAGATATCACCTGTCCTGGGAAAGGTGGTGTTTTTATCTTTCCTGATAGGAACCCTTTTTCCTGTGATGGACATACACCAGCCAGAAGGAAATTCCCATGTGGAAGTTTAATGGTCCACGTCTGTAAAGCGAGACCCAAACTTTTGAGTGTTTTGCTCATTGAGTGCTCCCAAAGCTGCATCCACTGGTAATTCCTRGCATTTCAAAACCAATATTCTAGACATCTTGTATTTTCCATTTTGATTCCAGGCAGGGGGAAATGATGTATGGCAGCTGATCAGATGACAGCTTGGTTTAAGTTATTGGCTGATATCTTTATTTGTGCACCAGCCTTGTGAAGATATTTTGATTGCACTCTGCTTGAGCCAAATCCTGCCTTTGCAAACTTGTTCTTAGCCTCTGTGTCTTCCTGGAGCCAACCAAACCTGAGGGCAGGATTTGGCCTGGGGTGTGAAATAGCTGATTGCTCCTAAATTTTTTAGGATCCAGAAGACTTTAYCAGCTCCATTGCCTTCCACATTGTACCTGTTGAGACTAATATTTGTGGAGATGAGGGTGCTTTTTAGTCCGAGTTAATCTTGCCTTTTGCATTAAATAGAGAGTTAAGCTCCCCGTGCATGCCACTCCCTCTTTCTTGCAGGCAGAATCTTTAAAAGATACTGTGTTATTGAGACTTGCACCTTAATCTCTCCCACTCTCTCTGTATGTATGGTTTTGTTTTAGAAAGAAGTGGTGAAGGATGATGTCTTCTGGGGTTATAACAGGCGTCGCATCCTTGATCGGCTGCGGTTGGATGGGAAGGTGGCCTACGTAACAGGTGGAGGTCAAGGAATTGGAAGAGCCTTTGCACACGCATTGGGGGAAGCTGGTGCTAAAGTAGCTGTTGTGGATCTGGTCCTTGCAAAGGCAGAAGCGGTAGCATATGAGCTAAGCCTTAAAGGTAAGCAGTGCATTGATCTGCGTGTTGCTGCTGTACGTGAACCGGTGATGAGTGCTGTAACTCTTTGGCTGCTTTCCTAGTTCAAAGCTTGATACTTTCTCCTTGCTGTAATTATCTTTCAGCAAGGCCTGATGGAGAGTAAGTCAGAGTAAAGGATTCCCAAATAGTAAATATATGCAATGGTCACAGAGCTGGATGTCAGTGCAGCCTCAGCAGTCTCTGGTGCTGCATCATCTGCTAGTGTTGCGTAGCATATGAATTCAATCAGAGAGGCAAATTAATCCAAATAAAATTCCTTGCAAAGTGTGACTGAAAGAAGCRCTGCATGCAGTGACATCCCCCATGACTGTCAGGGACAGAGGAGGGCCATCTCTTGTAAATAAGCTCTGTACAACCTGGAGATGTAAAAGGAGGTGTCCCTCAGAGCAGATCATGTAGTAGCCAGGGCACTTGAGACTTCTTACAGTGGTAAATTATCACTGCCAGTGCTGGTACTGGGGGTGGAGAACCAGTGAAGGTCCCTACTCTAGATCCTAAAGGAGCTATCATTTTATGGGGATAGTTCCTCAGCCTTTCTGGGAATCAGGAACACTCAAACAGTGTGCCCCTAAACTGGGGCAGAGATAGTTATTTTTGAAAGCCTCGCCCGTAGTTCTTTCAAGCATGCATGCAAGGTCAGATATAGGAACAMAATACTAATAGACATAACGAAAATCCCAGATAAGAGGTAAAATCCTCTACAAGCTGCTTTGATTTTAGCAGTAAAAACACAAAATGTAACATAAAACTGAATTTCCCCCTCGAGTCATGCTAAACTGCAACTGTAAAGGGAAAAAAGAAAACTGGAAATATAATTTTAACGAGAAAAGAAAGGAAATGTTACTCATTTTATAATTCCTCTTGTGAGATTACAACCAGCCCTTCTTCTAAGCACGATACTTCATTGCCACTGAAGACAGATCTTTATCCAGGAAATTTTTAAGCTCCCATTTGGATGCAGACACCAGTCTTTGTGTCCACCGTGGTTTCAGAAAGGGATTGTTCATGACCAGGGGGGAAGTGATCCACTGGGTCAAACCTGGAATTTCCACTCTGCTTTAGCCAGTGTGAAACGYTTCCTGCTAAACTGAAACATGTTCATGAGAGGAGTGTTTGCACCATTGAAAGCCACGTTCTCCAGCAAAGCCATCCCCTGTAGACTTATATCTATTGCCTTAATCAATTTCCAGACTAAGGAGTGAGGAACGGTTCACTTCTGATTTCGATACCATCCTAAGCCTCCCCAGAGAACATTAAAAAACATCCCTGTCTGTACGATCTAGCAAGCACAGTGAGACACTTTACACTGAATATTAGTCTAATCAGTTAAAGGTTTGATTGTTGGGCTGATCCCTAATAATGACCAAGAACATAAAGTCTCCAGCTCTTATTACAAATTCTTGAGTCATCCAGTTCCTCCTCCCTGAAGCTTTTCATTTTCTTATGCACCGAAGCCATATGGTCTTGGCACAGAATAGCTGTGCCCTACAAGTTAACTTGCCTTTTGGACATTTTTCCACAGTTCGATCCTGCATATCAAGTAGAGCTATTCAGAAAGAAATGGGCTACTTGAAAGAGCTGTGAGACATTGGATGCTAGCAGTCTATTAGAAAGCTAACTTAACTTTTCTCCAGGGCATTTTCAGTAGGAATTTGATCATCAATTCTTCAATGGATGTCCTATATCTCTGCTTCGTTGCTGGTGGGCTGCAAACCCTGAGGAGGTGGGGGGGGGATTACAAAATGCAGTAGGAAGGGTCATGAGGCATTGCAAATATTATTGAAGTCTAAAGCAAAGAAAAATCTCACTTCTCAATGTTTTCACATCCTTATCCTTCAAGGTCAAATATTCTCTGTTAGCCTGACCAGTGCAGCTGGTCGGGGCACATCTCTTCCATCTCATGACAGGTTTTTTTGAGGCTTCAAATTTATTGTCAGTCCTCTTTGGAACAAAACCCAAACTTTGTAATGCTTTTGTGAAAGGGAATTATATCCAAATGCCCATTTTTTGGAAAGGATCTAAAAAGGTCATGTTTTAAATCTTTCTCTTCAGAGGTAACCAGASTGTCTAGTTTGGACCTCAGAAGCCTTCCCTTGAAAACTTTTGTTGGAATCAATATGTTCCCACGAAATATTTTGGCTTCAAAGAAGTAATGTAGTCTGTTGGAAATGCATTTTGACAAAAAGGCTCGGCTAGCTTTACTCTGGAAAAATTCACATGAGTAAATTAAAGCAATCATTGTAGTATTAATACATATGTTTCCACCTATAGTAGGTACAAAGGAGCTGCGATTTCCCCTCCCCCTCTCCTTTGGTAGCGTTTCTCTTACTCGAAGTTGGAAACACAGTGCTCCAAGTCATTCCTGTACCGATACTTTTTTTCAAACATTTTAGGTAGCTTTCTTAAATCCACTTTGCTTCCTATACCAAAGAACCTTTTATTATGCTTTGAGAGAGAGTCATCATTTGATGATGAGTTTAAAGATCAGAAATGCTGTGATCTCAGTTTTATCTTTGTTAGACAGCTCGGGGGTATCTCCCTTGACCACAGGGGTATTTGTTTTTAGAATCATAAGTGAATAATACCTTTTTCAACAGTTGYTAATAGATCCTGACAGAAGAACCAAAAACGATGAAACATAACCAAAAAATCCTAAGGGTTAGCTTCCACTACATTATCCCCTTCTGTCTTTAGGGGGAGTTACTGTCTTTACCTTGAGGGGAGAATCAGTCTGGTGGGATTTTTAAAACGGGCATTTTCACTGTAASCTATGCAAATGCCTTCCCCACAATGTCACTTGTGATCTTCTTGTCCAAACACYGTTTATTAATTCATATTGAGGAACTGCTCAGAGACTCACGTCCAGAAGGGGAGCCCTGGGGCAAGGGGGCTGTGCACATACCTGCTGCAGAAGGGCAGATCCTTCTCCCTGCTCCTCTCCTGCACAAAGCTGCTGGGGCCCTCTCCTGCCCCTTTTTCATCCCAATCCGCTTCCACAAGCATTGCAAAACTACCCTGGAGACCACAAAGGTGTACAGGGTACTGCCACGTGTGCGGTAGGGTATTGCCTTGGGTTTGTTATTAATTGTTACTAATTGGCACTACCGATTTAAAGCTATGTTTCCAAAATTTATAATTCTTTTTAGCATATGGTTTAGGGGGGCTGTGGAGAGGCAGAGACTGCTTTTTTTCCTCTTTCAGAGTGCAGGGATGTTAGTTGAATTGATTAAKGTCAAGTGTGGGGCTCTGTTTTTGAAGTGAGAGTTCTTCACTGTTTCTTTGCTACTCACACAGAAGACCTTTTGTCTTGTTTTTATGAACTGTTGTATAAGATGAAGCCACAAATGGGGTGAGAGTTGGAGGGCAGGTGAAGAGCTTCATTCAGTTACCATTAATTACATGCTTGCACCCATTTTGTCTGTAAATTGAATAAGAAAAATTTGCGGCTGCTCCCTGTGCATTACATACCTTGATAACGATTAGGAAGAGCCACYGGAGCTGTCTGGCTTTTCTTATTATTTCAAAATATTTTTAACATAACCTGTGATAAAATAAGAAGGCTTGTTTTCTAGCAGTATGTGTATTCATTTTTATAGATTGCTGTGTTATTTGTCTGCCCTTTTCTCTGCTGTGAGAAGTAAGAAAACACCTCTATAGCTGAAGGCCCAAGGGACCATTAGCTCCTACTGGCTGGTGTGGGGAGCATACCAGACCAGCAGGACCTTGCGTCATGCACTCTGATGTGCTCCTGATRGCACTGGAGATCAGGAGCTTCTCCATCTGAAAGCCTCTTTCCTGTTTTTCAAATATCATTGGGCTTTTATTGTTCTGCATTGCTCCCATGGAAGGCTGCATCTCAAAAGCTTCAGTTTAGGAGAGATTCTCCTCCTAAGAGAGGTTYGAGGCTGTTTTTTCCCCCTTTTCCACCCTCTTTAATTAGAATGATGTGGAAGAGGGCTAAACAGAGAATAAATTGTCCATTGAAATAGAAGTCCAAAGTATAATTAAATTGCTCTTAATACCAAAACTAAGTACGTCTTTAGACTTCTTGCTAGTGGTAGCGTTTGCTTTGATTCATGTCAACTCCTAAATGCTGAGAGACTCCACATTACCTCACCCACAAGAGGGATGTCTGCAATGAAGCRAGAGCTCTGCACTACCTGAATATCCAGTCCTATAACATATTTAAGAGAATGAGATGGGATGCTGTGCAGATAATCCCTCACATCACCCGAGGAGGGATCGCTGCTCCCTACATGTGTGGTTGTGGATGGGATAGCAGCATCCGTAGTCATTTGGAAATAAGTTTCTGGGTTTTCTCACATGGTCTGTGGCATAGTTTGAGAGTTCAAATGCTGCTCAGATGACAAYGTATGGGTATGGCATTGATCAGATAGTCAGGGGGGTCCATGAGCAATCAGCCCTATTTATATGATCAACCAGTCATTCCTCTCTCCTTGTACGCCTGGGGACTTACAAGACTTCACTGTGTTGACATGTCCACTTCCTGCTAGTAACTCCTGAGCTTCTAGACAACTCCAAACAGCTCTGAAGGAGAGAAAACTTTCACTAGTATTTAGCTCCTGCCAGTTAAGTGAAAATAGGCAGCTGAGTAGGAGAAAGAGAGCCAACTAGTGCTCTTATTAGACCTGGGGAAGACATGATGTGCCCATAGAGCCTGCAGCAGAGCTTGTGCCTGCAGGCTGCACAGGAACCCACTCCTATGGCCCCAGGCCATGGAAATCAGAGCCCCTTCTTGGAGCTCTTTGCTTCTTTATGGCTTTTGGCCCTCAGAGTAGCATGACTCTAACTGGTGGCACACATTCCTGCCTTGAAAATGTAGTTTTGTTTGGAAAACACAGCTTGCTTTCTGACAGACTATTTATATTTTATGTTGTTGACCAATTCTTTCTTTGTTAGGAACGCAGCAAACATGAAATAGAGAACCTGTGTTGTAGCTCTGCTCGTAACATCCAGCCTTTCCCCAGCGCAGTGGTCTGGAATAAGCTTGCTTTAGCAGYTATAACTTCCCGCTGTTTGCTTCTAGGCTGCTGATCTGTGATATACCACTAACAGCTGTCTTCCTTCTTGTGAATTAAAACCTGCTTCACCAGAGCACTTACTTGTATAGGTTTGACTTTCTGGATGCAGATAATCCCATTGGCTTCAGTTGCCTTGGTAGGCTGCTTATTTTATTTAAAAATAAGGGTATTTAAAGCTGATTTTGATACTAAACTAAATGAAGCGATTTACAAATCAACACACTGGAATACTTTGGGATTCTGACTACAAATGAGCAAAAGTCAAAGTCTGTATTTTTCTGGCAGAGGGAAAAAATCAGCAACTTTGCATGTTTTGGTTCCTTTAAGCCTTTTCACTTCTGTATGTTTGCATTATTCTGGCAGTGTGATTTCCAGGAACTGTGAGCACCATCCTTGTGAACCTTCAGGTCTTCCTGGTAGCTCCCAGCTAAAACTAGCTTGGTTTTGTCTGAGGCTCAAAGCCATACAGTTGCTGTAGTTCACCTGGAGAGCATTTTTTGGACAAATTGGTTTGATTTCTGTAGTATTGATGAGGTGACTGGCACAGAAACATCTGCACTTGAGCAAATGTGAGAGTCTTTTCCTTCATCTGATTTATGAGCTGATACCAGCCATCTGCAAGCGATATTCTTGACTGTCCCCAGTRCCCAGCCGACCGCTGGAATTACTTGCTGTAGCTGAGAAGTTGCAGTTGAATCTTTGGACAGAAGATGGTGCAGTGTTCAAAGCTTCGTCCTCGTGCACTGTCAAACTCCACTTTCAGGTGCAGGGTTTATGTTAGCCTCCAACAGGCAAACCTCACACCAGTTAGTAATTAAAAAAAAAATAGAATGAGAAACATGCAGTTTGCTACTGTTTGTGGAGCTGTGGATTACGGTGACAAATAAATAATAAATAGTAAATATGTATATATATGTGTGAATCCATAAAGAATTATAAAATAGTTCATGATTTCTTTTCTCTGTGACTTCTTGCACTGACTTCATCAATCTTATTTTAATGCAGGGATTAAAAGCCTTGCCCTTGCAGCAGATGTAAGCAAACCTGAGGATGTGCAAAGGATTGTGGATACAATCGTAGCTCGCTGGGGCACAATCCACATCGCGTGCAACAACGCTGGAATCAATATGAATTCTGCAAGYGAAGATACTTCACTAGAGGAATGGGACAAAACTTTTAATGTTAATTTACGAGGATTGTTTTTGTGCTGCCAGGTAAGTTGCAAGTTTGTTTTTGCAAACAGGCAACCGTTTTCTAAGCATTTACCGAGATTTAATAATACTTTGTTGCTGCTTATCACCATAAAATTGATCCTTGTTTTGGTGGGACTAATGTCTTTGTTGACTATAGATTTCCATCAGTATTTTCAAAAGTAACTGGTAACTTTTATTGGCTGCCCAAACTCAGATATTTAGGAACAGCCTGATTTTTTAAAGGACAGATATTCAACACTTCTCGAGAAGCAGAAACCTGTAGGGGGCCATTCCCAACATTAGCGTTTTTCTGAAAAATGTTTTCAACCACGAAGAGGGACTGAATGGCAATGGGATTTTTCCTGTGTCAGCCATTCTTATACCAAGTTTTTATATCAAGTACTTAAAAAAAAAAAAAAAAAAAAAAAAAAAGTGTTCGCACATAAACTCTTCTGAAAAGTGAAGACTAATTTATTATCATGTCATTATTAGCACAATCACAAAAAGGGTCACTGGTCTTTCCTTTAATTTCTGTCACAGGCTGCAGGCCGCATTATGCTGAATCAAGGATATGGGAAGATAATTAACACGGCATCTATGGCAAGTTTAATAGGTGAGTGATGAGAGCTAACAGTTGTGCTTCAGAATCCATATTTTAATTACTACCGATGCCATTTGAATCAATTAAACCTGTATTGGGAAGGAGTAAATCACTGACATTTGGAATTAGAGGAAATGTACTACAAAATTTTTATTGATACCATTTTTCAACACTTACCCGTCCTCGGTGTTTTAGAGCACTTATTACTTTTTATAGAAGAGGTGGAGCCGCCCCCGCGYGCTGGCGTTGGCGTTGGCCGCCCGGGCGAGGTGCTGCCGCGCTCCCTCTCCGTTTCGGGCAAACGCGCTCCGCGCCGGGACGCTCGACCCTTGCCGCGGCCGCAAAAGCTCCGGTGCCGGCCGTCGCCCCCCGCGCGTGCCCACGCTTGTGTCGCAGTCTCGCTGCCAACAGGTGCCTCCACGAACGCTGCTGAATCAGCAGCGCCGTCGAAAGCGCCAATAAACCCTTGCAACATATGGAATGAAATCCCTGCTGCTGAGCTAATCTGGAAGGCAGTTACGTGCTGGTGAACTGAGGCCCGTGTAACAAAAATTGATCAATTACACAAATTAAGCATAGCCCTTTAGGAATTTGTTTTATTGGTCTGGACATCTGTTGCAGTATTGTCCAAATCCAAAAATCAAATGGTGCCTTGGGTTGCCAAGTTAGGCAAGAAAATCTAGTAGCTATAAAAGTACAACTGAAAACCCCTGTATTAATATCATGTCCATCTGCTGAGTGTTACATAAATATGYGGTCTTTTATTTTCCTTGGGAATAACATTTATTTTTACTGTGCCCAGTTTGACATTCTATGACATTCTGTTCAGTTTATTACCCAGTAACTTTAAATGTTTCTTCAAAAAATGCATTTATAATGTTGTTGTTAATCTTTTTTTCAAGTGTCTTTACCAGCTGTTTTACTTATGGCTAAACCCGGGCGCCACCCCTCCGCCCAGCTTTGCAGAGTTACAAAATCGCCCAAACAAAAATAATTTGAGGAAAGAACGTAAAGCTTTAAGCTTCCCGTGCTTGCCGCAGCGCTCTGCGCAGCGGGGCTCTGCTCCGGGCCTGGGCTGCCACAGCCCACATCATAACAATAAAGCAGAATTTATGAGGAGGTATTCCATGCCGGAGAAGGCTACGGAGCGCTGGAAACGTGCCCCAGCTGTGAGCCTGCTGGCTGGGAAGGCTGCTCGCGGCCCCGCGCTTGGTGCTGAGAAGGGCTGGGTGTCCGTGGAGGAGAAGCATCTCTTGGTGCTGCACCGACCAGGCGTGGACCTGGCCGGGCGAGCGGGAAGTGGACCCGGGAAGCAGCCCCCATGGCTGCACGCAGGGATGGACACCACGAGGTGCACCAAAGTGTCACCGAAAGTTAATGTGCTCGGACACGGTCAGGCTGGGAGCTGAGACGGGCGGGGATGCGTTTACCTTCTGAACTTGTTTCAGTCTTGGCATGGGAAAACTCTAGTAGTTATAAAACTACAACTGCAAACCACGATGTTCATATCATGTCCATCTGCTGAATGTTAAATAAATATGTTGGTTGGTTGGTTATTTAAGTATGTTGGCCAACTGGCATAGTATGAAATGTTTCTAGAAATAGTTAGGGGATATATACATATATTTTTTTAGGTTCAGTCCTTCCTGAGAGACGCAGGGAAATGAGGAGACTCTTAGTAGGATGGGGAGATTTGTTTGTAATTTCTCAGATACGCTGCTCCAAATCAGCTTTAATTAATTGATGATAAGCTGCATATATTTTGCATATGTGCATTTTGATTCTGATATTTGGCTGGAGTTATTCCAGRCGTACGCTACAGCAGCAGAGATGAGACGGCTGCTGCTCTGCACGACTTACACAGGTGTAACTCGGATCTGTAATTTTTACAGTGAATATCTTTAGCTGTAAGCGGTCTGGTCRATTATATCTGTGTGCACCTCTCCTTTAACATTATATGACTGCTCCAAGGTCAGACCGGGAGACTTGTGCACCGAACAAGGTAGAAAAAACAGCGTCAGGTGCTCAAAATGTAAYGCAGCTGATGGCAGCACTTCTATCTGCTCTCCTTCCATCTCCTCTCTGTAATAGAAGCGAGTATCCTCCCCTTCCAGAACCCTTACAAACTTCCATATTCTTTGTAACGCTTCTGGAGGCACAGCTTTTCTCAGAAGCTCTAGTCTCTTTTTGTGTAAATTTGGARGGTTGGGTTTGCATCCATGATGGCGCAGGTGGAAGGACGGCTGCAGCCAGGGAGGAGGACATGGCGCTGGGCGCTCAGCTGTGATGGACTCTGTAGCTCCAGAGCTTCCTAACACCCTCCAGCTCATTCTTGAGCCTTTATGGTTAAGAGATACCATGTAGCTCAGGAGGGGGAAACTTCATCTTCTGAATTTCCTTGCTTAATCATTTCTGTGAAGACCAAAGCACCTGCATGGAGGGACTCTTGCAAATGCTGCCTGAGCATCCCCCCAAATCGGAAAGCTGCCTCTGACAGCTTGCAAAGACTTGCTGCTTTCCCACACGTGCTAGAAGGGCAAAGACAGTGCCAAARCTCTTATCCTCTTAGCAAATGCTGAATGATTTATCCCAAATAGACGTGTTCAGAAAGTTTAGCAAAAAACTACTTTTGGGAGGTTACGGGGTTAACTACCGGAGTTGTATGTAGTTTGGAGCTGATGCACAGCAATTAATCAAGAGATTACGTTCCCCTCTTTTTTGAGAGCCCACATAGAGTGCTGCATCTGTGGGGTGACAGACACRCACAAAGGGCAAAACAGTTTTGCCAATAGAAATGAGGATCATTCAGTACTGTACAAAGAAACAGTGCAGAGGACACTGCTGGGCCGCGGTGTGAAACGCTCCCTTTGCAGCAAGCAAAAGCTCTTCCTGTTCTGGCAACACCTCCAGCACACTGCAAGAAGGAGAGGTACTCGTAGTGGCCCCAATCCTCCATGCTCTTTGAGTYTACTCTCAAACATCTACACTCAAGGCAGAGAGCCCCCTGAGCGCACGGCACTGGCATCGGCGAAGCAGGTGAAACGGCGGTGAAACGTTTCACAGCCCTAAAACGTTTGCAAAAGCTCCAGGTCTTGAAAGTGGTGGGTGTTCTGAATCCTTGGGACACCACGTTCGCTCACATCCACACGAACGCTGAGGAGATAATGCGATGTGTTTGCTTCAGACTGTGGCTAATTTAAAAATTAAGCAGAATAATTTGTTCCAGGGAGCTATATATAATATAATATGTTATATAAAATCTGTTATGCATGCATATTATATTCTATTGCATTATAGTGTGTCAGCATTATAATACTTAAGTATCATATATAAATGTGCATATATTATGTGTATAGCGTATGCATGTCTACAGGCATATGTGTTTATTTATCTTGTAAACAAATACTTGCTTGTGTATGTTTAATGCAATATTTTTGGCTTTTCMCAAATCTGGAGCTTTTTAATTTCTTTTTTTCTTTTTTTTYYCCCTCCATTTCCTTTTCGTCTGCCCAGCTGCTGCGGCAAAAATATTAGATGGGAAAATACAGATTTAAAGTTTTGTGATGTGGTGGGTGGCTAAATTCCTGTTGCTCCCTGCCTACTATCAGGGTAAATGGCAAATACCTCATCTTAGTATATGGGATTGTGCACGTAGTACTTAAGCTTGCAGACACCTATTCCTTTGCAGAGACTGAATAATTCTCTATTTCTGAATTCCTCCTAGTTCCGCACCCACAGAAGCAGCTAGCATACAACACCTCGAAAGCTGGGGTCGTAAAATTAACACAGACATTAGGAACTGAATGGATTGACAGAGGAGTAAGAGTCAACTGCATTTCCCCGTAAGTAAAATGCAGTCTCATTTTGAAAGTACAAAGAAAATGAAATGTTTTAAAAAGCTCAAATGAACACTATCTTGGAAATTAAAGTTTCTAATTAGTAGGTGGATTGCATCCCTTTTTACGTTGTCTTTTCCTTAACAAAGGTTTAAATGCTCAGAACCGAGTCTGCTCTGTTGCTGTGTATACTCACGAATTTAAGAAGAGGTTTTAGCATTTGATAATAGGTTTTCCAATAACATGAAGGGTAGATTTTAGCATTTCTCTTCCAGATGAAATATTTCCTTAGTCTGTCCAAGCCTTCCACGGTTAAAGAAAAGGCTTTTGACACTTAATAGACAATACTACTTTCCSCTTTTACTTGAGACAAATATAAAGGCACTTTAAAAGCCACATTGTACTGCTGTAATTGAGATACTGTTCAGCTCTGACAATCACTGGAGAGCAGGTGTAATTTTGTAAATATATATATATRTRTGTGTGTGTGTGTRTATATATATATATTTGTTACAAATTACATTTTTATTCTTTTTGGAGACTTCATGCTGTACATTTTATTTTGTGGTATTAATTCACAAAGCAAAGTTTTTTGCCACGTGCACTGTTCCTCTCCATTTCTCACACACCTGCACAACACAGTCATTTTATGAAACAATTAGCAGCGTACGGTAGAGCTGAGCACAAACCCAAGTGGATGGTGCTAATTGGAAGCGGTCAAATTCTGTAGACCATTGAAGTCATTCAGAGTAAATAAGAAGATCAGGATTTTAACCCAGGAGTTATATTGTAATAATGAAGATATAACGTACAGCAAATTAGGAAAAACAAATTACATATTTTAATCCACAAAGTGGAATTAAAATCACAAAGCTCAATGGCAAGTGCCTGTTTTTACTGTCGGTCTGCTCGCCGCTTCCTCGTGCTAGCTGTCGTCCTTATGATTATTTATTGCTAATTATAACAGTGACTCCCGTCTCTGCTCTGTGCGATCCACAGGTTCTTTAAACAACATCCTGCTTTTTAATAGGATTTTCCCCAGGCCAATGCTAACAGCTCCACAGCAGTGTCCTCGCAAGTAGGTCTAGTGAATTTACACCGGCTGTTAGAGGCCAGGGGAGTTGGAGGGAACCAGCGAAGGTCAGCCGGACCAGGCAGGAGCTGTGCCTCAAAACGTACCAGTGATCTTGACTAACAGAGGTGGGAAGTGCTGCATTGGCAGCAACCGTGTTTAGAAGGCACTTAGGTGAGAAATTACTGATTTTTAGGGATTTAAATAAATTTTAAAAATATCAAAAGGATGATCAAAACTCATTTTTCTCTGTAAGCTACAAACACATGTTTGAAGAAGTTACATTTTTTTGCAGTCAGAGCATGGAGACAAAGTAGACTCAYGCTTCTTTCTTCCCACTTTTTAAGTCTAAATGAGTTGCATTTGAATCATCCTTACCTGTCTTAAACTCCAGCTCTGAGCTCAAAATCCTATCATAGGAAGTGGGATTTCTGCGTGTGGAGGWACAGCCAGAAAGGACGCGCAGAGGACTAATGTTTTTGCTGCTTTCAAGGGCGTTTGTTCTCGCTATGGCGGTTCTGACTAATGCAGCTGGGAAGCGGAGTGAAAGGCTGTGGAAACCGGGCAGCTTTTTCCTGCCGTCAGTTCAAAGCTTTGGCCGAGGCTCCCCTCGCCGAGGACTTCCCGGGGAGCTCTGGGTAGGGTTTCAAAGCAAGGCGCCGCGCAGCGGTTTGCGCGGCTGCTTGTGCATTCTCCGATTGCTCCGCACCGAAAGCAAACGCCGCCTAGTCCTTGTGCTGATTAAATATTTACCCTGCCGCCTACGTTGGATATGGATGTGCATTTCCATCTCGCCCTGAATTAAGGAAAAAAAGAAGTGCATGTTTGGACCCATCCTCAGGACCCCACCAGGCCTTCAAGTCTTGCATCATGTCTTGTCTGGGCACAGGGGCAYCTGCAGCTCGCTTGGGCTTAGTGCTCAATGCCCAGCCCTAGCCTTAATGCATCGGTGCAGCTGCCGATGTTATCAGAGAGCTCTATAGGTATGAAAAATGAGAGTTTGTCCCAAATGCACAAGTCTTTCTGAGCATAGACCTTCAAACTAGCCATTTTATGACAGGGGGGGATTTTGAGGGGTATGGGGAGCACAGAAGTAGATACAGGGCATAATGGTACCTAAGATTATCCCTGGATAAGTAAAAATACATAAATCTGCCTGTAAGTCCTTTGCTCTTCCCACACTGCTTTGGTGTTTTATGGCACTCTCAGCGTACTTCTCTCTGCAGCTCYAGATACTCCAGGCTGGCCTCAAACATTATTTCACCATGCAAACCTTCTGGCCTTTTTTCCCTCTCCCTATCTGGTCACTTTTTATCAACTTAATTTTTTAATGAGTGCATAAAACTTATGCAGAGCGAGGCATAAAAGTTATGAATGCGTAAAATATTATGGCGAAGACCTTAGCATGATTTACTGCACTTAGGAAATTGCACCTACAGGCTTCTCTTGCTGATCAGGTAAGCCTTATGCTTCAGACAGTTCTCTGATACAGCCTGGTTTTGGTTTTGGTTTAGTATTTTCTGAAGGCRAAGCATTGTCCTGGCTCAGGGTTATTGATAACGTGACACTCATTGATCAGATTTCTTTCAAATCTCGGCTGGATTGTGGGCCACCGTTGCTGACCACCTCTTCCGTTGCCCTCATAGCAGTGTCACGCAGTTGATACCACGCAAAATAAAAAAGGTGGTGGAGTCTTCCCTGAGGGCTATGGGCTCACCTGAAGGTGTCCCAAACAGGCAGCATTGCTATCCCCATTAAGCAGCAGCAGTTGTTGCTGGCGAGTGTCTTTGGACTTAAATCTAATTCCTTGGGAGATGTCCCAATTAAGTGGATCTCTTGATTAAACACTTCCTGATTAAGTGGAGTGTACTTAACTCATTCAAATTAATAACTCATCTGAAAGAAATCAAGTTACAYGCAGATGGAATCTTTTTTTTGCTCTCATTTGGGGATTGAACGCACATAACAATTCCAGTTAAGTATCTGGTAAGTGATATTTTTCCTAATGTGTCTCTTGAAGTGGAAATGTTTTAGGCAATTGTTTTTTTTTCCTAATGCYTCAAATTGTCCTGTGTATCAATAATGAAATATTGATGCTCATATCTAATGTTAAGGAACCAGCAGTTTGATATTACATTGACATGCAACAGAAAGTACTGATAGGCTCAGCACTGCATACGAGATGAGGTAGGGAATTAATGCATTGGCAGTTGTCTTTGCTGGAACTGGTTAGAAGCCAACTAAAATCTGCCTAAAAGGGTTCGACAACATTAAATTGCCCAACTTGGCACCAAAGCTTTCCCAGAAGATGTGTAGTATCAATGACATGCCTAATATTTATAGTGCCATCAGTATGTGTGTTTGCAACTTTAAGTTTTGTGCTATATTTTTTTCCTCATTTATATAACAAAGATTTGTGAGGAATTTTATTGTTATGCATCAAAATTTTTTATGAYTTGAAGCAAAATTAAAGAAAGGTCCACCAAGAGGTATAGYCCTGTGATTTATAGRTGACAGCGATTAGATCAAGGATCARTTTTCCAAACAGGTGAAAATAAAGTCCTCTTTTTACCAAGATCTATATTATTTATACTTGCTATGCTAGAAGAATGTGTCATATTTCCTAATCCACGTTCCCCTTTGGATTAAAGCACACATGTAAATTAAAAAGAGCATAATGTGGGCCTTATTCTGCTCTTTGATAGTGTAAAGCCAGAATGATTCTGCCAGTGATTTTGTAAGCACGGAGAAAGATATTTAAGAGGAAGGAGGCTGACATATTTCACATCTGCTGCTGAAAGCATGTTTGTGTCTGAAAAAAAAAGAACAAAACAGTTCTYGAGGAGTTTGGTCGAGTGGGAAGAGTGGGAGACTGTGCTTAGGGGAAATAAGTCAAAAATATGTATCCTGGGATGTGTTTGATTTTATTACGTTGCCATTGCCACTGCACTTAACCACACTGCATCGCTCAGTGTTCCTGAACTGCTTTGCTTTCTACTGATGATTACAATAAAAAATAAGGTTGATATTTAAATCCTGCCTGATTAGTGAAAACAGAAATGTTTTGGGGAAAGTCTGAATTAGTTCCACTTTGTACCATAGTAAGTAGAAGATTTCAGACTTTATTTAAAACAAAAGGTAAATCTCATACCCAGAATCCAGTSTGTCTCAAAAAATTATTTCCTTGGAAGTATAAATTGGGATGCCGATGAAGTTTGAGAACAAAACGGGTATTTTTATACTTTGTTCATTTCGTATTTATCACTGGCTTGTTTGCTAATTTTCATTTGCAAGAGGCAATTCTTCCAGCTAACTGGCTGCCTCAATGGGCCACTGATTTCTTTGAAGTGACAGTCTGTAAATATGCATAAAAAAGAGATGCAATTAGCGTGTGTGTGGTTCAGTGCAGCCTGATTTCATTGGCAAGTTTACCCACAGTGTTGATAAGCTACATTATCTAGAAAATTGGCCGCTGAAAAACAGCACCTCTGATTGCCAGCAAAGGTTCCAGATAACAGGGTGCTGAAGAGAAATATAATTGAGGTTGAATATGTTAACCAAGGTGTCACATGCTCCTTAGAAGCGCTAATTTATCAGCATGTTGGAATTTTTATTAACATTTGGAATGCATTTCTACCACACTAATGAAGTGGAATTGGCAGTTCAGGTTTTAGTTATTGTCATTTCTGAGAAGTTAAATGTAATTTCTCGTTAGACACAGTTATGTAAATATATTTGTTCAGGGGCTGAAAAAATTATACATTTCACAAAATACAAATATGTTGTTAGGGAGGAGTATGACAAATCAGTCGCAGTTAAAGTCATAAAAGCCAGCCAAATGTTAGTCCTGTATYGTGCTTTCTATAGCATCACTCATTTTTAGGGCACCTGAAGAAAATGAACTTAGCAGAGTTTTAATAAATGGTGTAGTCACTCATTAATGTGAACCCAGCAAGACAAATAAATGTGTTGTGATTTGTCAAGGWGTTTGTTTACAGGGAATTGCACTTGGTGTGCTGCGCTCGTCTTTGCCTCTTCTCTTTTTTTGTAAAGAGCTTCTAGGGCTGGGGWTGGAGCTGGCTTTTGTTTTCGCTGCTTTTTTGCACATCTGGAAAGTTGGGCTGTTTTCCGTGCTTGGCTGTATGCAAACGTGCTGCGTAACGTTACGCTGCGAAGCGCTCAAAAGAGAAACTGGGAAAAGCAAGAGGGTTCCCGAGCCCAGCGACGGAAGYGGTTCTAGTCGCTCTCGATCCCCGTGATGTGCCTGTTTCCGCAGGAAAAGGGAAATGGGATCTTAAATGAGCAACCTAAAAGTACAGGGGCAGCTCTATCAGCCGAGGATGCAATATGTGGGTATTCACTCTAAAAGAAACCTTCCAAGTCTGTCTAGCAGCAGGGTAAGGCAGCAAGAAAGAAAACCTCTCCCAGAGTTTGTGGTTCTGCCTCATAGTAGATACAGAGATCTCACTTGAGGCTCTCCGCTTGCTTAATTTTGTGGTTTTCTTTCCTAACTAACGAGTAAATCTACAATTTCTTTCCTAATTTCCTTTAAGCACTAGGTTCCCTTCTGACAAAACCCAGCAATAAAATAACACGTGCGCTCTTTCTAGGGGGATCGTAGACACGCCGCTCATCCGGTCCAAGGACCTGGGGCCGCTGGTGCGGCGCTGGCTGGCGGACATCCCCGCTGGGCGGCTGGCCCAGGCAGCGGACCTGCAGGCAGCCGTCGTCTACCTGGCGGCCGAAGCCTCCGATTACATGACGGGCCACAATCTGGTCATCGAGGGTGGGCAGAGCCTGTGGTGAGAGCCATCTCCACGCTTTCCTCCTCCGGAGGGTCTCTAAAACCTTCTAGGCTTTAGCAAGTAGCTAGGAAAAGCTCACAGTCCCCAGACTGAATTGCTTTAGCTTTTCCTTCAAATTTCCAGCATTTCACTGCATGGCGATTCCTATCTGCTATCTATAAAAAGGTACGGTTGCATAATTCACTTTGGAAAAGTACGTAACAGAGTTTCTATGAATTTATATATGACAATTTGAGATGGATAAAAAGCTGGCTAATTTGAAATGGTTGTTTTCTTCTTTCAGATGTTGCTTTGGAGACTCATATAAGGCAAAAAAAAAAAAAAAAAGGCCAATCCTTTATTTAAAACATTTTGATGCTTTTCACTAGGCATTCAGATTTCTATTAAATTAGTATTTAATGATATAAAGGCACATTTACTGTAGTAAGATTTGGCTATTATTTAGTTTAATGGGGGGCATTTTTAAAGCAATGAATATTAGCTGGTCTGTGTAATGTATTGTTCTTAGGCTATTTTTTTAGTTCAAGTTATTTCAATGACATCTGTGAGTGGTGAAAAACAGTTGAATGTAGTGTTAAAAAAATAAATTAGTTCATTGCATTTGAATCTGAATGTTGCCATTTTATATTTACTGCTGTTCTTAGTTTTTGACAGTGTTTTTATACAAACACCCACATAAATGCCCCTAAAAGAAAAGTACTACATTTAACAGAGAATCATGTTTAGTAATTATAATGTCTCTAATTTAAAGCCCRTTGAAGTGAACAGGGACAGTTCACATACTTTAAGTTAAATACACGTGTAAGTATTGGTACAACTGGCTCTTTGTTTTTAGGCAGATGCTTAGGCAGATGCAAGCAAAATCTACTTTTAATTTTTTTCCCCTTGTAAAATTCTGAAGGCCATTCTCAGTTGCCTATCAGGACCAACTCCAATGATCTCAATATGGTTACACCAGCTAAAGAGCTCGTTTCAGCCGTAGCTCTGGGTTCATTGCTTATAGGCAGTAAAATGTGGCACAATAACAACACTGTTGATAACCCTGAATTTATACAGTCTTCCATCCTGAGGGCCTCTAGGCATAACCTAAGGAGAATTTACGGGAAGGAATCCACTTGCAAATCCTTGTATCATTTGTTTTGCATCTGGCAGCTCTTTGTTACCATAACATAAATAATTGTGGATGAGTGTCGTTACTTTGATTAAGTGCTACAAGTCCATGCATTGGCTAGCCATTACTGTGGTGAATTGCTATAATGGCTTCAGACTTGACATTCACCGCCACGTTGTAAGGTATGCATCTCACTGACGTACTATCATCGTTATCAAGGATAAAGTGCAAGAAGATACTTGTCTTCATTAAATTTTCTATTAGACCATTGATAATTAATACATATCTCATGTTTCATCTCGAGCCATTTTTCTGGGGAGTGTTGCCGTTAAGCAACTCACGGCTAGAGCTTTTTGGCTTGAAATTGCTGCCTTGTGTGCATGATCTAATTTATTGACAATGCTCTGCAAGCTCACAAGCTTACGGAGAGCTCAATGTTGGATAAATCTTCAAGAAAAACAATTAAGGATTTAAATGTTTTATTATTTTTCTGGGCTCACAGAACCTGTTCTCTCTCTTAGCTTCCACACTTGCATCATTTTGTGTCATGCTCTGGAGGGCTCTCATATCCCTCTGGCTGGCTTCGTCTCCTGCGGTTAATGTGCAAACATTGGTGAACTCATCAGGAGCTCTTCCAAGGCATCCTAGAGGGGCTTGTATATGGTCGCTGGTGAACAGTTCATTGCAGCTCCTACCTAAAGCGTAAAATAACAAACTTGAGCTAATTTGAAACATGAACTGTAATTGGCACTGGAGCTAAAACCAATGTTCTCACTTTCTCAGTAGAAAGATGAAGGGCTGAACAGGCTTCTGAGGCTGAACTTCTCCTTCTCCTGTCTGGGGACAGTTGCTGCACATTAACACCGAAACGCGCTGGCAGGGCACTGCAGGAAGCCAAGCTTTCATTCCCCTGGTGCTGGGTGTTTTTGGGAAGAAGATTTTTCAGTCAACAAGGGTCATACCATGACTTTCACAAGCTCCAAATTAACTTTATAAACAAAATCCAGACAGAAAAAAAAATGCCAGACTGTCTTAAAAACAAAGAAAAAAAATCTAGATTGTCTCTTAACCAAGCAGCCTTAAGTGTTTGGAAAAGAACTTGTCTCGCTCCCAGCTATTTACCCCTTCAGCCCTGCTGCTGAAGGGTAGAGGAGAAGTGCAAGTTCACGTAGCTGATTAAAGGCTGGAGCCAGAGGCTGGAGCTTTGCAGGACCACAGGAAATGCTGGTGCTTCCTGCAGCTGCGTGGACCCTGGCTCTGCCCCTCGTCTCCCCTGGTGGAGGCAGCAGCCAGCATCATCCTCATCTCCTCCCAAACAGGCCTGGATGACCTCCGTTGCCTTTATGGCCACCTCTGTTGCCTTTATGGAGAGAGGGTGACTTTGTGTCGCCTGATCTTCTGGGACCTCTGTACAAGTGTGTTTGGGCTTTCTGAGGGTCGGGAAAGCCACGACCAGTATCACCATCCTGCAGGAATCGTTTCCTCAGGAAAAGAGTTGGTTTCTCTCTGAAGGCTCTGGAGATTGTGCTGGACACTTCGATCTTTTCGACACGAACTTTGAGTTCAGGCTGTGATTTTGGTGCTCCCCTGGGTTTTATATCTCACTTGGTGCTGTGTGTGTGAGGTCTCTTTGGTGGCACAGCCATCAAGTGGGTGATGAGCTGCTGTTTCCCTTCGTATAAAACGTGAGGCTATAGAGGGATGATAAAAAAAAAAAGGATCTTTTCCCTCATAAATTATTCACTGTAAATTATTTTCACAGTTAAAAAAAAAAGAGAGAAAAAAGAAATCTTTTGAAAGAGGACGCCTTTCTGGGGAATGAAGATGAAGTTGCAAAATGGAAACATCTGTATTTAGTTAGAATATTTAGAAAAGAAATCAATATTCAGCCTCCCCAGTGTTTGTGCAGGGAAGGTAGCACCGGAATCGTTGTTTTCAGGCAAAGCCAGAAGGCGTTGTTCCCAGGATTACCTCTAGGAGGAAACCTCAACCTGTGTTGTGTCTGCAGGAGCTGGGTTTCCCATTTTATCTATTCAACTTTTATATTGTATCTAAGTTAGTACTTTTGATATTTCTAAGTTTTTTTTAACATTTATGTAGAACACCACATAATTGCAGAAAAGATAATAGTCACATACCCTAGGGCTTGGTGTACACTTATGTTAAAAGTACAGCTTTTATTGGCAACTAAAGTAATAACCTTTCCATGTCAAATTGCTTTAAATTAAACTTAAAAAAAAATACTGGCTGATACCCACACTTAGTAATTGTCAAACATTAGCATAATGTGGAATACTAAAGCTGCCTAAATCTTGGGTTTAAAAATAATTATTTACTTAGGTAAATTCTCTATTCAAAAGCATAATATTAGATTTTTTTTAACAGTCTCCTCAATGTATAAGCAGACTTAAGCTTGACATGGAAGTGGGACTGAATTTTATTGTAGGCTCTGAGGACAAAGAAGGACTTTATACCTTTAGCTCATTCATCCATCTTTGGTCACCCCAAACGAAATGTGTTGAGCCGACACCTCTGAAGGCACAGACRCCGCAGGTGACATCTGGTGACCCACAGCCCGCGACCTAGTGTACCTGTCAGATGGCAGCCTCTGCCCTGACCCTGAAGTGAACATGCATGTTTTGCTTGCTGGAGAACATCCTGGTGATGGGTGCCTCAAGCACACGTGTATGTGCAAAGCTGAAGGTTAGCAGGTCAGTTAGGCATTTCATACAGGTGGGTTTTGCTTATCTGTTTCAACATAAAGCTAGAGCAAATGCAGCAGAGATCATTCTGATTCCCAGCGCAGAGCGGAAGAGGAAACTGTGCATCATAAGATGTGGCTCCTGGGGYGCTCTGCTGTGTGTCAAGGAAACCGGACCTTCCAGGTCCCATGAGGRACACATCCTCATGGATTCCCACTTTCTCAGAGGCCCAAACCCCCAAATGCCCAGCTAAGGATGTCTGCCCATCTGCCTGCGCTTCCCTGTGCAGACCCCTTCACTCTCCTCTCCAGCACACTGACTGGTGCTACCAGTTCACCAGTTCTTCGTAGGAGACATGCCAGTATATTGTTGGCAGTTCACCAGCCTCCCCCCCCCCCAACATTTTCTTAAAGAAATCAGCAGTTCCCCCGGGGGAAAAGGTTTGTGACAAATTCCTGCTCACCTTGGGCAGGCGAGGTAGAAAGGGATCGCCTTTCCTATTCCTTTAGTGAGTGAGAAGACCTGGAAGGGTCTTGCTGCCTTTCCAGCCAGCAAAAGGAGAAACAGAAGSGAGAGTTAGCACCTGGGAACAAACACTTTTTGCTCTTTGAAAGAGAAAGCTAAACAGTTGTAGGAAGGAAAATGCAAAGAGCTGAGGACTGAAGATGAGATACCTTTCTCAGCCTTGTCTAATATCATATGGGTTTTACACTGTGAGTATAAATCTGATTATGTATAAATTCCCACACTGTTTTAACTCTTTAAAGCAGTTGCTCCTTAGAGAACAACAATGCAGAGCCCRAGAGCATACACATTTTTACCAGAATGGGTTGAAATTTTTCAAAACTCTTAAACCATGGTGAGCATTTACTACTAGATTTTTACTTACTCGTTCTTTTCTCCATTCAGTATCTCTTTTCTCTTACTCTAGAGCCCTTCCTTTCCCTCTGCTCCAGGTGACCTGCTCCCTGCTGCTGCCTCCTGCTAGTGCTCCTGGTGTGGCCCCATGTACAAAGACAAATGGAGATTAATGGAGAGGGATCCAGCCAAGCCTAGCGACTGTGCACATGGGCTAGACAGAAACCTCTCTTAATCTCGAGAGCCAAATTTAGCCCTTCGTTTACTTGCCACTCCAGTGACATTCAAACGAGGACCACATGGGGCTCCCAGTCGCGAGCTCAGTTGCAGCTCATTAAGTTTTGTGATGTCAGGAATTTACTGGGGCAACGTGGTGGTA
The DNA here is from genome assembly GCF_003343005.1 of Rhea americana. Taxonomy (NCBI): domain Eukaryota; kingdom Metazoa; phylum Chordata; class Aves; order Rheiformes; family Rheidae; genus Rhea; species Rhea americana. The sequence goes on along the minus strand of NW_028185705.1, from coordinate 4,895,323 downwards.
GCAAGCACAGGAAGACTCTGGTTCACRTGTGAGTATGAGCAACTTCTACCTCAGTCCCTTTCTTGCCTGAAAATATACTTCATCCCTAAATCTAGGAATGGTCTGGAAATGTATGCAGGAAAAAGGAAAGGGTACAGCCTCCAGTCCCACCTGCTGCTGCCCTTCCTTGTGCCCAGGACTGAGTCAGCCCATCCTGGCTTTAGCGTGGGGATGACATACGCTCCCCTGGAGGCTGCCCTTCAGGACAGGGTCCCGCAGTCGTAGAGTGGTAAATGCTTTTTGCCGTGCTCTATTTGCTCCCCATTCACAAGCATAGTGTGCTACGTGCAGACACAGTTTGTGTCTTTAGGAAGCCTCATTAATTCACAAGACGCATATTTTTTTGCTTGACAGTTTGTAACAGCTTCTTAAACGTGTAAAGTAGTACTTTCAGATTTGTGTTAAAATACCAGCAAATAGATTTGTATTTCAATAGACTGCTTCCTATGTCTGGACAGACTATGGACACTTCCATGCATATATAGTTGTTGCATAAATAATACGTTAATGCACGAGAGAAATCATTCATTTGAAACTGTTCAGAATGATTAAGGGCTTTAATTACAACCCTGATTAAAACAAGGCTTTTGGTAAATAGCAAAATGGCAAATACAATGCTATTTCATTACAAACCTCTCCTGATGACAGCATGGTTTGTTTGTGTTGCTTCTCTTACTGTCATATCACTCATCCAATTCTGATGTTCAAATCCCACCTCAGAAATGGTTGCCAGCTTTACTTCAACGCTTACCTGCAAAATAAGGTATTTGAAGTGTTGAATTACTTTTGATATGCTACATGATGTCTATATTGCAATAAATGGACTAGTTCTGGGACTAAGTTTACTACCATAATCTTTTTTTTTTTTTTTTTTTTTTTTTTTTCCAAATCTCATGTAAATTTGCTCACCATCTTGCAAGAAACTACATCAGTGCTCTTCGGCAGGATTTCCCAGGGGAATGCGGAATTTTCTCCCTGTTCACAGTGGTTTCATCAATTTTACTTTGTCTCTTGTGGCAAAAATATTCTTTACACTTGGAGCCTCCATGGAGCACTATGTCGGATACAAGCTTCAGTGAACTTCAATATCTTTCTGTCCAAGAATTTCACATGCTCCTTAGTCTTTTACATCAAGTTTTTCTTTCTTTCTAATTATAACTAAATCTCTTCACTGCAGAATTGTTGGGAAGTTTCTTCTGACCGATACAAATGGCTCCGGTGGGTCACAAATGCCAGGAAGTTGTCCTTTCTCCTTCTCTCTTCTGGTACTTTCTGGAGTTAGTCTTGTGGTCCTGAATCAGGAGGCAAATCTTCTCTCGTCTGAAGCTCCTCATAAATGTGCTTGCAGTTAATATGAGTCCTTTTATATTCTCTCCCTTCACATTCTTTGGATTAAAACAAATACCGTCTGGTTCTTTTAGCTCTTTTGATTATATATTCAGAACTATTGTGTATCCTGGAAAATGAGTTCTTTTCAGTTTTCACTTTTCTTGACAACAAGCTGAAAAATTTCCCCAAAATGAAAATTTTCTGCAAAAGTCTTGGTTTGTTCCAAGACCCATTTTTCAAATAAGTAACGTTTTGATGAAAAAATGCCAACCTGTTCTACTTAACAACTGTTCGTAGAACTGACGAGAGAAAAACAAGGAATTGAAGAAAAAAATTACTGAGTCTTTTATGTAGAGTTAATCTTTGAATAATTCTGTTGTTTCAGTAACAGACAAGATGTTGGTACAAGTAGATGAATATTTAAACGTTAGAGTTGACACTGACTTATCTTCTCGATAGCATATTGATTGCATTCTTTCTATAGAGATTCTTATGGACTTCCCATAGAGTCAGAGAGCATCTTAATGAAGTCACAGGCTGCATGTTTGTGTGGGTATTTCCTTAGAGGTTGGCTATACCGGCAATCTGTATACTTTGAATAATATATGTCCAATGCAAAACTTGTTGGTGCTTTTGTCTTTTTACGCATCGCAACACCAACAGAAGTTGGTGGTGTGATGCAGGTTTATCTTGGTATCTGTTATTCATTGCACTTAAAAGGACTAGCAGTTTTTCTGTTTATCCAAGTACCTGGAATCTGATATAAGCTGACCTGCATAATGAAGGTGATGTTCTCTGGGCACAAAAATTATGCCTGGGAAGTGAGGCCCACTGCAGCCCTTGCAGCGGACACCTGTTAATCTGTGTCTGTGTTCGTAGGGAGGCTCTGAGATATATTGTGCTCACAGGAGTCTCCCAGTGCACCGGGGAGCCAACTGCTGCTGGGGAACACCAGGTAAGGCGACAACTCCAGTCCACCTTCACTGCTCGGAATGCTAACAGCATTTAGAAATAGTTGGATTAATAAGGGTGCGTTAGAGGYACCAAATGAATTTTGTAGTAGATGGAGACCTATTGAAAGAGAGATTTTAAAATGGAAAACATATCTAGTACAATAGAGTATATGTTAGCATCTTTCAAGAAAACTTTTGAAAAAAATGAACAGTGATAGGCAGAATATGCATAAGTACTTAATAAGACATAACTCGGAGCAAAACTTTCATCAACTCTAATGGGAAGCAGGATTTAATTTTCACTGTAGTTATTAAGAAATACATATCACTAGAATGCTGGTTTGTGGGACAGTGGACAGTTGTTAATTCCATTAAGTTTTAAACTAGATAATATATTTGGAGTTATTTTAATAAATAGCTCTTTTTTTTTGTATGACCTTTAGAGGTCTTGCAAAGTTATAAGAGTAGTCCAAAGAACAATATGTTAGGCTTGCAGTTCTCTGCCTCTGATTCTCTTTGCACACCTGGAGGAAGGACAGTGTCATACAGACAGGAGGACTTATCCCAGAGGATGTTCAGGACAGGAGCGGTCTGGGGTCAGTTAAACTCCGTTCCCCTGGGGAAAGGACAGGCGTGTAGGTCAGAGGTGCTGCGTGTCCATGGGGCGGCCGCCCCTTCCCACCGTCTGTGCTTGGGGGAGTGGGGGGCGGCTTTTGAAGCTAGGTAGTTTGGACTTCCCTGGCRTGCCCAAACCTCTCGTTGCTGATACCCCACGCGGAACACCCTTACAAAGTGGAAATGACCAGTATACGAGCGCGTTTCTCTGAGCATTAGATTGGGGAAATAGCAAATATTTTGTGTCATGGGATTGCTCTAAATATAGTTAGCCAAAATGTCTTGCTTGGCCAGGTTCCATACAGACCTTTTTTAGGTTTCAATCCATGTAGATTTATCTCTAATTTGGGCTCCGGCTTTGAATGAACCCTAGATTTGAAGACAAATTGGAGACGCATGATACAACTTTTGACAATGCAAAGAATTGAAATTTGGATGGTGCCAAAATAAATGCATATATTGATCCAGGGTTGTTTTAAATTAAACTGGGTTTGCTTAAAATATTCATGAACTGGAAAGGGTCAGTTAAAAGCTTCAGGCTGTGAGATTTATAACAGGCTTATCAAAGCAGATGCGTTTTGCATCATTTCTAACTTTTGACTGGTGAGAAGTTTAGAATTTTTTTATAAATACATATACATTTTCTCTAGCAAATGTGTGTGTATATTTATATATATATAATTTTTTTCAAATACATCCCCATATGCACCCTCACTCTCAGAACATTTTGCTTTTACTCTCCCTGCATTTCAGCAACTTGCCTCAGCTGTGCACCGTGATGCCTTCCAAATGCAATGCATCATAAATTCATGATGGCTTGCCAAGCAAAGGAGGCCGCTGAGCTTCTTTATGAAGAGGATATTTTTGCAAACTGGACTTCATCTATATCCCAGTGGAATTTTATGATGCTTCCATATTACTCCTGTACAAAACTTTTAGGGAGTTATAGATCAGACATCAAAAACAGTAATTGAAGTCCAACTTACTCTTCTTCAATATCTGTCTATCCTTTTCATTAGGGAGTGGAGTCATACCTTTCYTTTCCTGTAACAGTCAGATCAAACCAGTCAGTTTAATGACCAGCTGTCAGTGCTTCTGATTCTCGGATTTCCAGACCTTCATGGTTGGAGGATGTTGATTATCCTGTTGTGTATTCCCTTATGTGTACATCATGTAGGTACCATGTACATACTTGGATATACACAGAAATGTACATATATACAAGTGCAAAGAGCTGTCACTAAACTATTTGGTTGCTGTTTGCTTCCCAAATGCCAGCAGTGGATGCTGGCTTTGAGACCACACTGATACTCCTTTGCTGAAAGTGGTCACGAGGAGTTTGGAAAACTCTGAAATGTCTAAAGTAAATCCAGTGTCTTTTAAAGAGGATATGTTTTAATCAAGTATATTTTAGAAGCTAACAGAAGTGAAATAACCAAAAGAGGCCTGCATGTAGTACTGTGAATCAAGCCCAATTTGATATTAGATTACTCTGAAGGAGTTTCTGTGTAACATAAGTTGCCTTGAGAGAGGAGAAATCTGTCACATAGCCAGGGTGGACTTTGTTCCATGCCTAACAGAGGAAAAACCATGTCAAAAATGCAAGGTAGATTTAGTAGACCTGAGCTTGTTCATATTAAGGATTTGGCTGTGCAAAGATCTTACAAGTCTGCAAAAACCCATTTTAATTCTGGGAGAGGGGCTAGAAAGAACCTGTGACATGCATCACTACAGCCTTATCTTCACTGGTCTCAGGAGGAGCCAAACAGTGTTTCCTGGATAGCCTGGGTGTCRCTGCTTCCAGGAGCCCCAGGGACCTTCATCACCACTGGATGAGAGAAAACAACTGAGGAGCTTACATTAGTCTGCTGCCTCTGTTTTCCCATCCTTGAGAGCACAGAAGCTCCTGGAGCTCTGACTGGGACAACAGGCCTTTGCAGAGGTCTGATGTTTTGCTGCTGCTCAAGCCTTAAAGGGGTAATTATGCTAGAACTGACTCACAAGCAAGAAAAAGCTTGTAGGCTTTCAGCTGTCTTTAATTTTACATTAGGCAAAAAGTGATAAAGAACTTGTTTTCTGTAATCTATGGATTTAACTTTGAATAGCAGGTGGTAAATGTTCCAACAAATATGTATATATATATCAAATCTGTGAGTGCCCAAATATTTACATCTTCAGCCAAACAAAGGCTGGAGACTCACGTTGCCTGAGGGGAAGATTGTTTTAGAGAAGCAGGTTGAAAGGAAATCAAGAACGAGCATCACAAATTTTCTTTCGGAGTTGAGCGGTTCTGGTAGAGAGGAATAGCATTTCTGATAGATCGCTGGCTTACAGAGAGAGACTAGCTTGTGAAAAGGGGTGTCCCGTTGTCTTTTGAGTTGTGGTGTTGTTCCTTCAAGTATTGTGCACACTTGCAGTCTGTACAGGGAGCATATGGCCAGCAATCGAAGTTCATATCAGTTTTCCCACTATGCACCACAAATTTGGACATATGGCAAGGGTAAATGGTCCGCAGCTGATCTCTGATTTTGGGGAACAGTAATGAGTGTATCAATTCTCCATTGCTAGGGTGGAAATCAATAGGAAAGTCTGGTTTATGGTTGCCCACGAGCCCAGAATTATTGGGAACACCAAAATTTATAATATAAAGCACAAAAATAAGCAGATGTAAGCCTTTTGCTTTCCACGCTGGTTTCCCACCTCAAGATCAAAGACTCACTAAGATCATGATGTATCGTGTTTAGCAGTTTGACAGTAACAACAGGCTATTGAGCAGAGTTATAGCACTTCTGAATATTGATATGTATATAAACGACCAGCYGCTTTTGGAACTTTGCAAGGTTGTAGGCTTCTAGGGCTTTCTGATGCATTTAAACAAATAAGGAAAATATAGACAAGTATGAGTTCTTGATTTCCCATCTTTTAATGTTCCCTCTGTGTTTTGAGTCAAGGAGACCAGAAAGTCCAGTCAATTCTATTATCTGCTTCTTTCATATGCTCTTTTGTTTGAGGTAAACCATCCCTGTCATTTCTAGCTCTTCACATRAGGTTTTTTTCCACAGCTTTGATTATTCTATCACTCTTTTATGAACTACCTCTGAGGGGCTGTGTTATATCAGACATTTTATTTAATTTTARTACTAGTTTGTTATCCTGGTACCCAGCAGTTCTGGTCCATACATTGAATTTATAATTCACTAAGTTTTGTGGCTTATTATTCTAAAGACTGAGCATCAATTGCAGACGAAGAACTTCGGTCAGGCTTATGGGACCCCAGCAGTGTAATGCAGCTGTGTATTTTCCCACTGGAAACCTCCTGGTGGCATTTGTTCAGATAGTGTCACATATTTCTGTCATTAGATTATTGCTAGCAGAGGAYGAGAATTTATGTGTGTCGGTGCAATAGTGGGAAGTCTTATACAGGCTGAGAGGAAAAATCTGCAAGAAGGTTTTCTAGAGTGTCAAGAAAAATGGCTTTATTATATAAGATGCATGAGGAAAACACTGCCTTTGACCTGTGATTTTAGGTTGTTTACAATTAAGCCACTGCACTGCGTAAGCTGTGCCAAAAACAAGAAAGCACTGGATAAATGCCAGCACAAACAGGTATACTTTGCTACATTTTTGAGATGTTCAGTGGCAGATGCTGGAGCCTGGGCTTTTGCATGGATATATRTCATGTGCCATGAGTTGCAGATCAATTCAGTCCACTTTAAAGAATTACGGAAATACGGGCATATATCGTACTTTTCTAAGGATGAAGAAAACAATGAAGAATATTGTCTTTCCTCATATCATGGCTAAGATGTGGCTTTTCCTGTACGTCAGCACACGCTAAATCTTTCTCGCTCGGACTTTCGTAATCTTTTGTCTCCATTGCTGCTACGTCCTTTTGCCTGGCCTTGACAGACATGACCTTTCTGTGCCTGTGTCCTATCAGGATGCTGTAACAGAAATAATTTTCTTAGCCCATCCTTTCGACCTTCTCTTGCTCTGCACTCTTCCCTGGCCTCCCTTTCTTTGTTGCCTCAAACACAAGCTGCTSATTGTCCTATTCAAAGCTCTTCTTGGTCTATCTCAATCTGTATGTTCGTTGCTGGAAATTCGTTGTCCTTTCCAATTGATAATGATGATTATTTTTGCTGACTTATTAGATTGGAATAGAGGTTTATCCATGTTTGGGTGCATCTCTCYATAACAATCTGCAAGGCTCGTTTTCTTCTAGATCCCTCCTTTGCTCCCAGGCTTACAAAAGTAGTTACACTTAAACTTGGATGTTACCTAATCTTATTCCAAGCAAGAAAAAATGATTTAACAGTTATAGCACTGCTAACTGGTGATTTTGGCCAGTTTGGATGAAGTAATAAGGAATGTATCAAAGAGCCAGACACAAAAGTAGAAGCTGGTACACTATAAAAATAGACCTAGGACATCATTTAATGACCATGTCACACAGGCAGGATTCTGAGTAACTTAGTAAAACACAAAAGAGTAAAGGGGAAAACAAAAAATGAATTATTGTATGCATCTAAAATATAGCAAATAGAACACAGCTGTGAAGTTAGAGCGATATTTAATTTAATTTCTTTTGAATTAGATTCCAATGTATCTGTAATTTTATGAAAAGAAAGATAAAAACATTCTGGAATTCAGCTTTTCAGTTTGCTATATTTTACCATATGATTGAGTTTAAATGTATTGGTGTATTGGATATGTTTTTCCATTTAAAAAGCTCTTGTAAATGAACTATTTATTTACATGAAAGAAAAGGATTCCCAGTGCAGCCCACGGTACTTCTCCCTCCAAGCCTGCCTTGAAAGAAGGTTGCCATTTCATATTTGGCTCCAGCTTTCAATGTTCTGAAAATTAAAAAAAAATGTATTCTTAAAACTAAATAAAACATATATATCAGTATTTCTGGTTGAATGAATGAGCACTTTCTCTGAATAGACCTATTTGAATGGCCACTCAATGTTTTGTTAGAAAAGTATATTAAAAAGTAGAAACAGCATGCTGAATGAAGGTGAGCGACAGAAACAAAATATAAAATATGTCATTTGAAAAAAGTGCCCCTTATCCAAGAAGATCTTGGTAAAACTTTAAATGGAAAAGTGACACTCATCAAAAGATTTCTATATCATCTGCACTGAATAATTTACTTTTGGGTGAGATTCACTAACATCATTGCAGAGGAAGTGTAATTGAAAATTATGAAAGCTATATCTTTATTGTGTATTATAGCACATGCCTTTGATATGGCGTTATGTCTGCCACAGCGAGAAGTGTTTTTCAGAAAAAGTAAAATCTCTGGGACAGATTCTCTGTGGTGCAAACCGGTGTTACTCTATTGAGAGCATCCTACACAAGCAAGCTGCTGCCTGTACATCCAGTGTCCCATACCTCAGTAAAATTACTGACTGACTTCAGGGAGAGTTCACATGGGTAAGAGATAAACAAAAATGCTGATATTTGATTCAAAATGGACAGCTCCAATGYGATTTTAAATTACCAGGGTCTTCTGCTCAAAGTTTATATAAATATGTATTTTCTCCAAGTGCAATTTAAGGAAGTCTTGTTAAAGTTTGCTATACAGTGTCATAGGTCCATTTGGCACCACATACATCCTCTAAGAAGCCTATGACTGGAAGTCTTGACCAGGCACTGGTCAAGACAGAAACTCCTTTGCTTCCAAAGGTGCTCCAGAAGTGCAATAGTGAGTAGGAGCTGGTCTGAATACAGAACTGGTGCCTCAGTGAAAGAAGTTATGCTAGCTAAGGACTTGATAAATGTCCTTTAACAGTATACACACCAAGTCCTGAATACTTTCCTAATTCCTCCAAGGCTATCTGAATAGCTAAGGCCCCAATTCCAGGTGATTTACAGAAATTCACCCCTTCCCAAGGGGTGGTACAAAGCAGTGCTGCCACACAACATTTACACCAGCTCTCAGCAAAGAGTTTTAGCTTGGCCCTGTGYGCAGGGGTGAGGCCTTGGCTGGGCAGAGTCTCAGTTTCCCAGGAGAGCTGCTACGAGCTACCTCCAGAGTTCAGTCATTTCTCAGATGGCTTTCGCTAGTGGAGAAAGCCTGCCCAAAGTAGAACACCATGACTGACATTAGTATTCAGAGAGCATCTGTTCAGCCATCCCCAGTTAGCATGTGACTGTCAAACTAAGTCACACGTCTATTCCCGCTCCAACTCCTTAACCCCTGCTTTGCCTTGTCGACTGCCATGTCTTCCAGGGCTGTTTCTCATGGGAGGGGCAGGCCAGCGCTGCATTTGGCTGWAGGCATGTGAATTACTTATGAAGACCTGACCAACTTGTTAGCAAGGATCTTATTTACCAGTGCAAAGAGAGTGCACACAGACCCCCTATGGACAGTCCTTTGATGTACCATATAGAAACCTTTCTTGGCCGTACGCCCTAGCCTGTACAGGGATGTGGTTTCACCGTGCTGGAGAAAGAACTGCTTTCGACAGGATAGTCTGGATCTGCGCAGAAGAGCTTTCCATATTGTCCAGTGGTGTTAGACATGGCAAAGAGCTGCTTAGTCTGGCTTCGGGCAAGGTGAGCCCTAGAAGGGAGGTCTGGGGAGCAGGTTACTGTCAAATGCAAAGAGACACTCAGATGGCTCTAGACAAGGTTGACTGGGTCCAGCAAAGGCTGCAAGCGGAAATGTTGGCAGCCTTGGCAAAGAAGCACTTGAAATGCTCCAGRTTATTTCTAGTATTTACTGGTACTATTCCATAAAGGGAAATGGCACAAAGTGATTTCATACATGGGCTTCCACATCTCCTTTCTGTAACTTCTATTTCCTTCACTAACAGGGAGTCTAATCTGTCCTCCCTTACCAAAGTGTATGTGTGTGGGGGATGTGTGGGGGAGAATTTGAATGTTAATCAACATTTGTGTAGTACTTCAGAGCCCTCTGTACAGTAATTCCTTCTTTGGAAGAAAGGCCAGTATTTCTGTTACTTTTAAAGATATGTTGCTGGAAAAGACTTGTCTTATTGGCTTTGTGTCAGACATATCTCCAGAGTCTTCATCATTAAACTGTCAGTGTTTGCCAAGAGATACCACACGGTAACCACAGGTTTTGCTGTGCTACTCATCAGAGAGAGTTAGTTCCCTCATGGAGCTCAGTGCAGGACCAAGATCTGTGGTATTAATCTAGAGAAGCTTTTGGCCAGTGATCTTCCTTTAACGGCAATCATTGCCTGTCCTGTGAGCTATGCATCGCTCTAGCTCCTGTCATCATGCTCATCACTAAGAGGCCAGGACATTCAATTGCTAGATGGCCTGGCGGTAGTGGATCGAACCTCTTAAGGTTGCAGATTTGACTATTTAAAGGCTTCTTTGGGCAAAAGACTTAATCTCTCTGCTCACATGGTCATTTTGTATMCCTGCCAGATGTGTAGGGTGGTCCTGGCACACCGGTGCCCTGATCCCAAGTTGAGCTCTTGTGGTGCAGATGTAATATGAGTGTCAGTACTTACAAGGATACATTGCATGCTTTGCTTTTGAAGGCAAGGGATTTTGAACTTTCTAGGGATTGATTTATTTACTTGCACAGAACAATTTTCAATCAAGTTAGCTACTTAAAACTTTGCAAGCAATTCAGTCGATTTGCTCAGCAATGACAAATTATTATTTTTCCAAGACTTATGASAAATGTCAGTGTGCTTATATTCCAGTCTCTGAACTGTTCAAAAAACATTCTTACAGGTATTTTAAATGTAATACATTTTCAGATACYATTAATAAGTGTCCAGTGGATAGAGTTTTATTATTATTTTTTAATTTCCTTCATCTGATCTAGGTCTTTGATAAATACTACAGACAAACTGAGTGCTGTAGGATCAATCTTGACAGTTCTTCAATAAAAGGCTGTGTGGTTCTTCGTCAGTGTCTTCCTTTCAGTGACAGCTGCTTTGTTCTTTTTCAGTCAGATTTTCTAGTTAACACATCAAAAGTGTATCTGTGTACACGCAGTACTGAGAAAACAGTTCAAAGAGGCAGAAGATTCACTTTTAACTCTTCACTGCATCTCCCTGCACTTGTCACAGAAGATAGCTTATATAGAAAGCTTCAGAACAAGGTGAGGAGTTCACCAAGGAGCACGGTGAAGTACAGCACATGTGGATTAGTCTTAAAACACAAATTGGTCAGTCAATCCACTTACCATCCCAAATTAGCTTTCTTTTGAGCCAAGCCATTAAGTGATAAGAAGTTTTCAGTTTTAGGTAGCAAAAGCCTCACATCGGACRCAGATAAAGCTCTATGTTTGATCAAGCACTGAAGTTTTGTCTGATGGTTCTTACTGTGGTGTCAATACCTTAAAACTAATTAAATTGAGTTCAGTGTTCAATTTAAACTCATTCCTTTGGAGGGCTGCCATCAGCTTCTAAACCAAGGTAAATAGTAAGGACAAGCAACTACTTTGCATATCACTTCATTCATCTATTACTACTGAAAAATTACTTCTAACTGTATTTTAATTGTCTGTGTTTTGCCCACCAGCTCAGCAATGTAGCACACAACCTGGAAGACTTTCTGTTACTTTATGGCTATTGAGGATTGCTCAGGTAAGTAGCCAAATTAGCAAGACGCTGGGAGCATACTCTACGCACCAGATCGGAATGCAAGCCAGGATTTAAATCTGTGCTGAAACCCAGTGAGGTTAAGTCTCACACGTAGGTTTGAGCACCACTCCTGGAGAGCTGTCTCCTATATAAGGTCAAAGAAAATTAGTTGTGATTAACAAAGCTGGGAACATACTTTGAGATTTGCAAACTGTTGCTTGCACCCTTAAGTAGCCTTAGCCAGCCTAGAGAGCCTGTTTGGATGCTGTGATCCACAGGCACTGGTGGAGGCCAGCTGGCATTTCTAAAAAGCGCCCATGCTTGTTGGGTGGGTGARTCATTCTCTGTCGCGTTTCCTCCACTTGAAGTGCTGTTTGCGAGCTCAAGCTCCCKGCACCACTGAGTCACTGCTGTGGAGGCAGAGCCCAGTCTGGCAGGTGGTGACAGCACTGAAGCCACAGTAGCATGGGCATGTCCAAGGGATCTGCTTCTTGGCTTCGTTGTGGTAGAGGAATAGGCACAGCCTCCGTCTGCCTTAGCCCAAGACACCAGCAGATTTCCCATTCTTTTTTTATTATTCCCTTCATTGCTCCTGTTTCTCTTAGTTTTAATTTCACAGCAGTTCAGGGCATCCACATACCTTTGTGGACAAAAGCTATGCTTTATGTCTGAAGCAAGAGGGCTTGTCACAGAGCTGTAGGAAGCAAGGGAAGACCTCACTCTCCCCAGCAAGGCCAGAGCGTAGGGAGGAGGAAAGTGGCACTTTCCTTCCTTGCTTTCTTCACCCAGTGCCATTCCATTCCCATRTTTGATCTATGTCTGCTGATAGGTTTGGAAGCATCTGATGACAAAATTTCCTGTGCAATCCAGTCCTTGTTTGTGAAGTTTAAGTTGTTAAAGACACACAGGAGTTGCATTTGTTCAGACATGAGCATGTTCGCCTTAGCTCAGCACTACCCATCAGATCTCACTGACGTGTCCTCTGTTTGACTCATGCAGATAATATAGACCAGAAACACCCGCCTTCCTGGAATGATCCTTCACCAGACAAACTCTCCTCAGGCTGCCCTTGTAGGGTCCTGCGGTATGTACAGCCTCAGACACAAGGCAACAGACAATATGAAAAGGCAACTTCAAAGCCCATGCTTGTTACGGACCCTTCCTAGGATCCTGTCATCTCAGGAGTGGGCTGGATATCCCAGTGGTGAAAATACCACAATACATATAGTGGGATTTATAGAGTCTGGAGAATTTGTGTAGCAATCCTAGGAGCAACCATCAAAGGAAGAGACAGCTGGTTACATAAGCAGATAAGGAGATATGTGGCATTCAGGATGAGGATGCAATGGTGATTTATGAGCAGTGGAAATTAGTTATAATGAAAACAGATTGACTAGGAGGAAGGGGAAGAGGAACTCAGTCCTAGGGCGGATCCTTGGAAGCTGAAGTTGGAGCTCAGCAGGCGTGTTTGCCAGGAGAAATGCTGTGCTGGGCTTCTCCTGGGTTAAAAGGAAACATGACCAGAGGCAGTTCAGGACCTCTAATCTTAGCACCTGAAAATGTCCAATTGCTCTACAAACCACAGTGAACTGAGCACCATCACATGGCAAGTATTTTTAACCCAGTTTATGATGGATACATGGAGCTCTAAATGTGGAGCTGCCATTGGAGGGACTGGAAGAATGGAGATGGCCAGGTCTGAAAGTTTATGGGGACATACTTTGGTTAGAGAGGAAGAGTAATACAGTAAAGATAACTATAGATTCAGACAAGAAGTAAAGATAGCACAAATAAAGGAAAGCTTCTAGGAGAGAGGATACATTTTCCATTAGATGGATAACTTCTAGCTTAATGTTCCTGGAATATATTCTATTAGGCGATCAGTAATCTTCATTTCTGGAAAAAGATAGGCCTCTTCCTCTATTCTATATTGTATCATTGAGTATCATATGACATTTGTCTAAAACAAAATAAGGTGTACAGCAAGCATGATTTGGGATGCAAAGCTCAGTATCAAATGGGTGTTATAAACAATTCTAACATTCAAAAATGCCTAACAGAGTAGGGGTAGGTGGATAGATGTTTCTGCGTATTTTATGATTTGCGCAAAGGTCACTTTGCAGCTAGCTGGTGAAGGAGAGCTGGCACAAGGTTGGTCCTGCAGCTCCCTTCCTTTGGAGGTGTGTGGGTGCAAGAAAGAGATGCTGGAGCAACCAGGTCTCTCACTCAGTCCATGTGTTTCTGCTCTGACAGTGTCTGTGTGCTCGTGTTTTCAAAATGTTTACTTTCTGCACCCTCTGCCCCTGCCTCACCTCCTTCAAACTGCAGTGGCTGGTATGTAGAATACTCAGTGCTGTCTCCATTTTAGTCAGATTTTTGAATTCTTTTTCCAGAGTGGAAAGCATCAGCTTGAACACTTCCATTAAGTTCAGTGGGCCTCTGCCTATCAGCTGGCATTAGCAACAGTGAGTGAGGGATCTGGAAAAATATTTTTTATAGACTGTCAGTCAGGTAGAAAGGTGGCAAAGGGAGTGCATTAAAAATTCTGCATTTATTTGTCAATATCAGAGTGTGCACTGTCAGTAACCTCTGGCTTACATTGTTTTATCGTGTCAATATTTCATAGCATCATAATGCTATTATACGGCTGACTAATGGGAATGGCTATTAGCAGTGTTGATGTAGTTTGAAAATAGCAATCCATATTTTATGGACCAGAAAGAGACCAAGCCTTTACCTTAGACCTTAGCAAGCGTAAAAAGGGAGATAATGTAAATGAAATTTACCTTCTCATTTCCATCTTCCCCCAATTAGTTCATAATTCACATATTGTCCGTCTGCTTTCATGCTTTCAATGCACTTATTCAAATTAAAATATCCTGAGGAGGTCTGTTGAAATCTCATCCTTTTCTAGCTTGAAGTAACACAAGCAGCTCTGTTCTGCCCAGCCTGAGAGCCTTATTAAATCACATCTTTCCTTTATATTATGGGCTAGACAGTGTTTTGGACAATTTACTAGACTTAGCAGCTAAGTATATGGACCATCGCTGCTGGGTCTCTTAGCAGGGAAGCAGAGGGGATGGTGACTTCCCAAGGTCTCAGATGYTGACCATAACTTTTGCAACAGTCATCAGGCTTAGTATGAATGAAAGAGTTTAAATGTGAATGCTAGTGCCCCATACCTTAAGGAGAGGAAATCCATGCTAACGGGCTGATCCATGGTGCACTTGGCTTGGACCCTGCCTCCAGCACCCACCCTATATGAAATCCAGGGCTGGCCATACAGGCTCATCCCCTGTGCGGACGCTGCCGTGCTGGACTTGCTTGCACTGCTCCATCCCCAGCTGGTCCAGGGACATGATGGTGGCAGCGATCTGTGCCTGTCCCCATGCTCCAGCAGAAGCTTGCATGCAGCTAGCTCCTAGGTCCAGTTGTCCTATTTGCCTGCCTGAATATCTAAATATGCTAAACTTTCTTCAGTGCCTAGGGGAAACATGCAGCTCTGCCTGCAGTCTCAGTTCTTCTTACCTGAAATGCTGCTCCCACTTACACTGCAGGCCAGCGGGTGTTACTGTGATGAGCTTTGCTGCTCTGACTCCTCTGCTGCCTTCATGCAGGGTCAAGGAGAGAAACCTATTAGGCTGTAATCATCAATCTTCTGCACTATGCTGCTCCAGACCTTCATGGAGTTAGGTCTATGACATTAAAGAGCAAAGAGAGATGAAAATTGCAAATGGCCTGTAAATAGCCTGACTCTGAAAAGGTGCCATAATGCATAGTTTTACACAGGCTGACCAAATATACTTTAATAGTAACCTAATGGTGGAGATAGAAATTTAATAGATTGTATGTTAATTAGGTATTGGTTAATGCTATTATTTCACTTCATTATTTCATATTCCACCCTTGAAAATTGGAATCCATCCTTTTGCTGAGAGGCTGAAGTTCTCCTAAGCAGAGCAGACCTGAAGAAGACCCTATATATGTATCACTTATACACTACTGAAGCATTTAGTGTGGGACCTCAGCTCATTTGCTCAGTGAGAACAACTGGAATCACACATCTGAACTTTGCTACTTCAACGATTAGCAGCATATTAGTAGTACATTATGAATTTGTTTCTAAGAAAAAAAAAATCCCTCCAAGCTAGAAGATCATTAGTAAAGTATTTAGTGAAGGTGATGGGAAGCTTTCATCAAGACATCCCATTAAAATGTTTTACATTTTTTACCTTGGCCTTTATTGTCGTCATTACACAGTATGCATTATTTATTAAAAATGCTGTCCACACAGTGGTGGGTAGCAAATTGTCCTTTAAGCTAAATGTTAATGAACAAGTATAAAAAATCCCTGAGAAAAGGAGAATTTGGCAACCTTGTGGTCAGCCTGCTGAGTCCTGGAGAGGTAGACGTGCTGTCAAAAGTTGGTTTTACAGCTGCAAACATGATATCAACACTTTACGTGGACACGAGTTGTCAGTGCTGAGGTAAGCTTGCTGGAAAGAGGAAGTGGGTGGTAAAGTAGCTTAGATGAGTGAAAACTGAATTTATCCCAAGGCCTCTTAAAGCTTTGTTGTCATTTATTTTTTCCCCTTGAATCAAGACACTTAGTATACGTGATATGTTCTTTTTCTACAATCATTGATGGACTAGTAATGGGCTACTTTGTCCCTACAGTTGATTGTCAAATGAAAAGGAGAGGTATGTAAAAGGTAATCCGTTTTTCTCAGGGAAAAAAAAAGTCTGGTATGTTGAAACAGCATGATAGATAATCAAAAATGAGATGATCTTCTATTGGGTTTGGGAAAGAAAATCTATCTTTTCCTTTTTCCTCTGAAATCTGATATTTTATTGTGCTAGCTATGAACAAAACTTGTGTTTTTTTTCTTAGTTATGTCATGCTTAAAAGTGTACACTTTAAAAAAATGGCATGCCTCCACCTGTCCCTTAGGACATTTTATTAGCTCCTGATTCACAGTGAGACCGAACTTTTGCTCTCTGGCAATCAATCCTCTTGGGCAGCCTCCCAAGAGGAGCAACTAAAGCCTGCAATCACTCTCTGAAGTTCAGAGCAACGGGCAGTTCGTACCGTCAGCTGCACTAGGATGGAGTTTCTCGTTCGTTCTGCTGCTGAGGGGATCTTCCCAATCCAGGCTAGGTTCATCCACTTGGGTTAAGTACTCTAAACACTGAGCAACTCTACGGAGTGGTGGTGCCCCCTTCTCTTGAGGGGACAAGTGTCCTCCTCTCCCTCTATGAGGGGTCAGAGTCCCTCCATGGTCTGAACAGCATGAAGGGACACGAGTCTACAAGTTTTTGATACCATTTTCCATCATCTCTTGTATCTTACCCCAAATGAACAATCATGGACATAAGTTTGCTTGATAGAATGACTAGACAATTTTCTTCCTTGATTGTTTTATTATTAACTCCACTTAAGCATTTTGTTCCATTTTCTTCCCAAACTTAATCAAAACCCCTTGACATGCTTTAATTTGTAAGTACCAYGGCACTGGCCAAGCTCATTTTCAATCTTTGTTACCTACTGTCCTGGCTGATCATTTCCAGGTTCTTGCCAGGACATAGCTATACATCCCCTGATCTGTAGCCCAACAAAGACAGTTTACTGGAGAAAAAGAGAAGAGCCCGTTCTTCATTAATTAATAAAATTTACAGGAATCATCAGCTTGTATAAGATACCAGGCTGTGGCGGCCTAATTTTGTAGGTAGATATGACCAGTAAGAGCTGCCCAGGTGCTAAATGCAGTAGCATTTACAGTGGACAAAAATGAAAGAGCAGGACAAATGTAATGCCTCCTCCTAGCTCACATTCGTTACAGGCTGGAGAGTTTTTGAAAATATATAAGTGTCAAAGACACATCCAGCCCTTTCTGCTCTAATTATGTGCAATGTTCTCTTTTTGTTCCCTTCTTTTTTTTCTTTTTTGCCTTCTTTTTCTTTTTTTCTACTTTTTTATTTTTTTTAACTTCCCAGGTTCCTTGTTTCAGTGAGATCTTGTAGCAATGAGGCCTGATGGCTGACCATAGCGTAGCATTTCTTTTTTATCAATTCCAAACTAGTATTGCTCTATTATTGCAACTCTATTTCTTTTCATCCCTCTTGACTAGCTGGGTGGCACGGCTGTAGGAAAACCATCTTGGTCCTTGAGTGAGATTTAAAAGCATATGATTTAATCTATAGAATTTGAATGAAAATATTTTAGGGCAATTTTGCTTTTCTGATGGTTAAAACAAAATGAAAAAAGGTTAGCTTGGAAAATAGAGTGCAGATTGAGCATTTGTACAACATAGACTAATTCTACCACCTCAGTTCAGTGAAACGGAAATCGTAAGTTTTTCTTAAAAAGAAATTGTAAATATGAATTTGTAATCCAATATTTATTGGCCTTGGTTTCTTCAAAATATAGTTTCCCAATCCGTATTTAAATATTTATGCAGTAGCACATATTCCTGTTATAGCTAATATAGGTAATATATTTATCTTTCAAGGC
Source organism: Rhea americana (assembly GCF_003343005.1). NCBI lineage: Eukaryota > Metazoa > Chordata > Aves > Rheiformes > Rheidae > Rhea > Rhea americana. The sequence goes on along the minus strand of NW_028185705.1, from coordinate 4,877,294 downwards.
AGTAATATTTTTTCTCTCAACTTTGACTTTAAGTTTAAATATGCGGATAAGAAGTGGTGTTATCTAGAAGTTGTTGTCACTTATTTCCATGTACAAATCAAGATAATTCAGACTGCACTTTTAAGAAGTAGCATTTTTTATTTCTGCGCTCCAGCTGATCAAGCAGATTATGATGGCTTATTGTCAGTATTCATTTTTCTTCCTTGGGTTTTACACATTTCTGTGCATACCTTCCAAAATGAGGGGTGAATTCCCACAGCCAGTGGAACTACTGGATAAAAGTTCAGCAATAAATTATGCGTTTCCTTGTAAAAATCCAGGGTAAGATTTTCATGTACATGAAGTCTGTCTTGCATCATGCTCATACTTTAAAGATGTGTGATATGTAAGTAAATGATAGATATAAATTTAGAAAAGCATGAAAGGGATTTGGGGCAACTGAGACTCTTGTCCATCTCTTTGCATAGCTGAATACATCTGTATTTATAAGATATTTTTGACAGGCCTCTGATATTTTTTTCTCTGATATTGAATCCAATGCAGTTATAGCCATTTACACCTGCTGAGGATGTGATCCTGAGACCCTTCCAGTTGTTCAGTGGATTTTTAATCCTCAGTTTTAAATTAGCACTAACTTTTCCTTTTATTAGACAGAATCCCCAGATACATTAAGTTTTACTTTCTCTTCCTAGTGCTTGCTTTAGGGATAACTTTTCCTCTAGGCAGGCCTTCACCCTGCCTGTTTTTCTTCCTTTTCTCTATCTTCCACTCAATCATATAGCAAAAGTAGATGGTAATGGAGTATTTTTCCCCTCTGGAATATTGGTGGAATAGACTGCTTTTGCCTGCATCTGTATCTTAGTTGATGAACCACTGCCAGAAGATGGGGTATGGTGACTTGCTGCCCAAAGAAGGGAAGGGTCTGGGCTATGGCAGGAAAGGATCTTCAAGCAGTCCCAGCCAGGGATAAGGTGTTTGGGGAGGAAACGTGACAAACACCGCTGTGCCCTGGAGAGCAGTTTTGTCCTCTTTTCGGGAGTGGCATTGCTCCTTGTCTTCTGTCCTGCTGAGAAGGCTCTGGGAAATACCACAGTCAATTCCTCAGAAGAGAACTGTGGCTTCAGAGTAGATCCATGACCTTATTGCCAATGGCAGAACACGTATAAAGTCTAATTTTCAGAGGTGCTGCTTTGTAGCCAGAGCTCCCACTTGCTTTCACTGAATTTTTCAGTGCACAACACCTCAGAAAATTAGACCAAAGAGAATTTTATGGCCTAGAGACTCTGCAAACATGGCTGAGTTCCTGAATATATTTCTCTTACAATGGTGCACCTCTGCAGTGATTCATTCACTGTATCTTGAGTTCTTCATCCAGGAGGTTAGCAATGGAAGAGACCCCCCCTCCCCTCCCAAACAGGAAAGTCTGTCATCCAGCAGCACTGTAACAGAGTATTATTCTGTCAATACAATGGCCCTTGGGATGTCAATGGGAAAAGTTAAAAAATCTAAAGTCAAGAGAAAAGTCTAATACAGTAGCACTGACTTTGCATACACTTTGAATGAGCCATCACCATGTCAATCAAGTGTCTTAGACTGAGCAATCTCGCAGTGTCAATGCAAGCTCTGTGCTAAAATCAATGGCAGAGTTCCTACTAATATTTGGAATTTCTATTTTCTTAGACTCTTAAAGCTATTTTCATATTCTTTGAATATTCAGTAATGCATGTAAGAAATATTGCTTGTTCTCTTACCTTAGAAATTGTGTGACAGTAAAGGGTTTCTTATGAACCTGCTTGCTGCTGCTTTTGTGATCAAGGATGCCTGGAAAAGGTCTCTGACCAGCTCTCTGCAGATAAACTAAAAGAATAAGTTGTTTCCTATGTGATGAAACTTCCTATGGTTTCCAAACCTACCACCGCTTCTCTTCGCTTGCTAGAGCCTAGCAGGAGGAGTCCAAGAAGCCTTAGCGGTACTTTAATTTACAAGGGCTGAGGGCTGGCATAGCCAGACCTTATTCTACTGCTGCAGAGATGACAGCCCTGACCTAAATGCTTGCAAGAACCCATTGCATAAACCTAGCAACCTGGAGTTATCTGACTTCTCCTGTAATTTCATAAACTATAGGAGGACTTATCAATGGTTTTAAAAACATTATCCAATGCCTCATTAAGTCCCCCTGTGCTTGACTTATAAGATGGGAAATAAGAGATGGCCAGCACAGAATATCACTCCTCGGCAGGGGATAGTCACCTACTGTACCAAGAGAGCAGCAGGCAAAGCAACACTGGGTTTCTGGAGATAATGCCGGCACATCAGCATTAGGCAGTAATGGAGAATGTATTCCTCATCCTTCTTCTCTCTCAGACAGCTAGAGGTGATACATCTTTTGGCACTGTCAGCCTAATCTAGGTCAGTCCTATTGTCAGGCTCCACAAATAGTACCTGTCCGCAGCTAGAATTTATGTTGGAGAAGCATTAATGCAAGCTTTTAATAAGATGAAGAATTTAACAGTATGCTGTTATCTGGAGATGATATATTTTATATACAGGAGACATATTTAATTAGCTTTGTAATAGTCAAACTAGCTTRTGCAGAGGCAGGCATAGCTGTACCTCTGTTCCTTCCTCCTGTAATTAGAGTCGGCAAATGCAAAGCACATACCAACTTTTCAGGTGGCTGAGCTGCCTTGCATAGACCTCCRTACACACTGCTGCTCAAATATAAATTAGCCTCTGCAAAGCATGCCTGGTGGATAAATAAAAAGGAAGAAAAGGTCTCCTTGAGGTTTTTTTGTTAGGTAACACTAGTGAGGGAGAGGGCTGCATGCATTCATGCTGCTTTGCACGGCACACTTGGGGAAGAAAAAGGCAGAGAGCATGTGAGGCAGGACGATTTTGTGATCCAAATGTGGCCACCCTCGTGGTAGCGTGTGAAAGCTGAAATGAGCCCAGCAGAAGGGCTTTACAGAAGAGGTAAGTATGGAACGAGACAGCTACTAAAGGAATAGTCTGAATATTCAGTTCACCTTCCACGGCCTCGATGCGGGCCACCTGGGGAAGAGCAGCCGGCCCTTGGGGGCCTCCCTGCATGCAGTTGACAGCTGGCTATGGTTGGGGAGGGGACCCAAGGCAGGGTGCCCGGGGCAGCCCAGAGCAGAGGTGCTTCTTGGGATTTGAGAGGAAATGTGAGGAGTCAAATTGACCCTTGGGAAACCCTACCATTTCTCCCCTTCTCCTCAGCCAGTTTCAAAGGTATGATGCTCAGCTGCCCATCAGAAGTGAAGGGGCCACATCCCACCTGTCGCAGGGAACCTGGAGCTGGCAATGTGGGATATGACACTGAGATGAAAGCAGCGACTTGGAGCCATTGTTCCTGGTTCTGCACGACTGTAAAGAGCAGCACGTTGCCTGGTGGCACTTCCACCCCAGCCTGCAACTCTTTCTCCCTGTGCTTGCTGGAGCCTGTTGGGAAAACCTTCTCCTTGCTGCTCCGTGCCTCCAGAGGCCCCACTCCAGGCAGTGTTCAAGGACATCCTTGAAATGTGAGGAACATTTCTGTTCTTAAAGTAAAGTGCATGCAAATTCTTTGTTCCTGATTACTGCAGACCCTGGTGTTGGGGCGCTCCACGATGCCTGTGGATGATGTCAGGGCTGGTGGAGGTGATCTGATGGTGGAGTTGATCATAGCCTTGGGATCCCCGAGCAGTTGTGACAGTGAAGGTAAGCAGATCTCTGGTGTGCACATCATTGACTTTAAAGTCCTGAAAAGACTTTAAATGATCCATGGGAGATATACATATATATTTTTAATGCCAAAATGGTTTAGGCATTGGTAATATGCAGCAAGTTTGCTACACAGGAGTTGTATTTATGAATGCTTAAAATGAAATATTCATAAAAAGAAAAGTCAAGAAACTGAGTTCTCACATAACAATGAAACATCTGAAGTTAAATAGACAAACAGGCCTTATAATTATGGTCTTCCAGGCTATTAAGACTTTTTTCCTGGCTGGAAAGGTACAGGAAATCATCATAATCTAACAAAATTTAAATAGTTTCTATTCCAAAAAACAGTTCACCATTAATAAGTTGTTGAATAACAGGCATTTAAAGAAAGACATAACTATGATATTAAATAGATAAATGTAAAATACTCTGTGTGCATTTAAATGTGAAGATCACATTAGGAGTAGAAAATTACAAAAATTTAAATACTGTAGGAGGTTGTTATATAGGTAGTCTATAAAAAAACAGGCAATTTGGAATTTCTCTAAAGAACATAAACCCTAGATAGAGCTKCTAGTTCCTTTGATAAAGACAGGTCTCAAGCTGAGGGTTTGATGTTAAAACCCCCAAAAGGTGTCTGAGCTATCTTTTTTTAAAAAAAGGATTATATAAGATAAAAGCTTGCATTGTAAGTCCCTATTTTAAGCAACAGAGTTGCTAGGAAGTTGTTAATATGAAAGGCTAATTGTGCATGCAGCAAAAGTATCATTCCATTCACAAAATAAAGTGCTAATGACTTAACATGGCTTGAAAGTTTTCAACTCAGGAGCTGCTGTGGGGTATCTAGCACTTGGCAGGTGCTGCCTTGGTCACCTCTGGTGTAGTGGCTGCTCCTGGTCCAGTTTTGGCACTGGGATGACCCATCGTCACTTGATGTGCCATTGCCACTTACAGTAATGCYGACAGACTGAGAGGGAGGTGTACCTAGTTCTGAATTGCAGAAYTTAAAGCAAGAAAATACACATTTGTTCAGTTCAGGCTTCCCAGACTGTTCTCATCTCTATCTGTTTATTTTATTCAGTTCATGATGTCTTCTTCCTCCTTGCGCTTCCAGTCATTCCCCTCGGAAGTTCCCATCTGCTGCACTGTTTGCAACTAGCTTGTTCCCCTGGGGATATTTTCTCTTTCAGCTGTCGGGTCCTAGGTGATAAACTAGGACAGAGTTGCTCAGCGCTCCCTTTGCTGTCACCAAAGAGAGGTTTGCACGCCACAGATGATGTTTTAAATCTTAAAAGATTTAAAGGCTATATCCTCCTCTGGTTGTGCCTACTTCTCTCCACGGATTAGGAGTGCAAACCTGCACCTCTAATTTAGGCATTGCAATTAGCTAGATTTCTACAGTTAGATGAACTTAATCCAGGTGTCAGGGGCTGAAACCAAAGCCAGTGTGAAATGTTATTCCTCCATCGGATTTGCTAATTGATGTGAGCTAGGCTCAGAAGCAGCCATGCACTGTAATGCAAGGAAAGRGGCTGAGAGCTGAGCACAGGACAGGGGTGGCACCACCTCCAGCACCACCGCAGAACCTCCCGGCACACGAAAGACCCCTCTCCTCTTCCCAGGTTGATGAACGCGCCATGGCTCTGGCCACGTAGCATAAACAGCATAAACCTATTCTTGTTTTCCTTACGATGCATTAAGTTATCTCTGTGTAAAGGACTCGCATCAGAATTAGGAACCAGATCCTGCGCTGATGGAAATCGACATCGCTTCATTAACGTGGATACCCCAGTGGTATCYGTGCGGCGAGGCTGATTTACAGCAGCTGAAAATCAGGCCCTAGAGCTTCCTTTTATTAAATTGTTCCTAATCTGTAATAGGAAGTTGCGAATAAGATGTTGGTGACAGGAGGGGATAGCCTGCTTTGTAGTACCTTGTTCGCTAGCATTATAAATGATGTGGAAATGCAGTTGATGTTTTGCCTTTAAAATATTAGTTAAATCATACTGTCAACACATATTTTTTAATACATATCCTCCCTGTCAGACTTCACACTTAATCTTGGAGTCTGTAGACAGCTCAAGAGCATCGCTTTCTGCAGCGACTCCTGCATCAAGGTCTCCTTTTCTGTTATATTCAGCTTGCATCTGTTTAACCACAAGATACTAGATAAATGATAGTGCCAAGCTTAAACATACATCATCAGGACTCTGATGTGCGGCTCTGGAAATGGCAGGCCAGATGGTATAACACCAAACTCAGACATCACAGTTTGTCATGCGGCGCTCCAGTCCACTGTGCTAAAAACGGACTTCCCTGCGCACTTTGCCGATCATCCCTCCGGTGACCAGAAAGCAGGGGCAAAAATAGGAGGTTTCATGAAACGACGGTTGTCTTCCTGCTTGGCAGCTGTTCAGCCCTTTGAAAGTGGACATTGAGTTTGGCAACTGCAGAGGTGAATTTAATGGTGGAAGGAACATTTTCCAGATAATATTACCAGCTTTGAAGAATCATTTTGAAGGTTAATTAAAGAAATCAAGTTTACTGATTTTGCATGACAAAGTATATAAGAACTCTCCTTAAGAAATGTAATGTGAGAGAATTGTTTTCTTGGAGATCAATATATAAATAAGTTCCTGGGATGTTTGCCATACTGAAACTATCTGAATGTCATMCGCGGAAAAAAATTCGCAACTGCCTCACTATATGTATGGGAGAAGAGTTAATTGGACAGCAAAGAGATGTGGCAGAACTAAAATACGCTAATCTGAGTGAAAGTTTTTGGTGTTAATTTGGATTTATGATACATGACAGAATCTGGACTGTGGCCACATTGGACATTTTTTACCTGCTGATCCTAAGACTATTTTCAGAAACTAGTCTCTGAACAGGAGTCAAGAYTATATATAAGAAACTGGCTTATATAAGATTGCATATAAGAAACTAGAGTAATTTAGCTGTAGAGTCATTAATAATCAAAATACAAGTACTTGGCGGATGAGTCATCACTACGTTGCTTCAACTTCATGAACGTGTAATTGCAGTGAGACCTGATAGCTCAGGTCCTTTGAAATCATTTGAAAAGAGCCAGCGCTAAAGGATCTGTTGCTCCGGAGATGCAGCAGTGTAAATCTCCGAATAATGTGATAGCAAGTTGAACTTTCTAAGTGCTAAAGGCAAGTGAGGAGAGAGCAAGAACCAAAGCTGGCATCAGTAGATCAAATACATTGCGAACCCCCTGAATTTACAATGCTGCTCCTGGTTGTTGGGCACCTGTTTGTTGTATTACGCAGGGCAGCTTTGTTTGTTAAACTCTGCAGGCTGTAGAAAAGGCTCGTATACGGTACATGTTTTGAGTTAGCAAAGTGGGTTAGTCGTTGCACTCTTCAGAGCTGTCCCTTGAAAACAAGCAAGTGGAATTGGTTTTGATTTTTTGCTTAAGAAGGAATAGATCATTATTTGCTGCCTAAAAAKAGTTTTTTGGAGGTATACGTTGATTATCCAGTTAACTTGTTGGAACAGGCCAATAAATTTGGAGTTAGGCTGAACTGTATTTATAGGAGGAAAACAGCAAGAGCCCACTGTTACTTTACAGAGCTATGACTCGATAGGTTATTGATTTTGGCTTTGGGGTATATAGCCCCTGTTCAGAAAGTATCAAACTCACACTGAATAAAATAGCCAAAAGCTTTAAAAACAGTAGTAAGGTACTGACTAGCTCTAACTGTAGCAATTCAAATAGAGTAGGGAGAGATGCCTTATTGCCTTAAGACCTCTGGAAGCAGTTATGTGTATTAAATACTGGAATAACTTGATATTTTAAAAGCTTATACACTCATCCAAGTAAAATGGGTTTAGAAGACTGCTGGGAGTTTCATTATTTTATGACTAAATCGATACCCAGATTTATGCCTTTTGGACATAGAAACTTGAATTTAATTGAGAAAATGGATCTAATGAGGCTAGACATTTTTTATACAGGTGCCCTTGTTTAAAAACATACACATGCACATATATGTATACACACGCACAGCTCCTCACTATTTGGAAGAAAATGGACAACTTAGTTTTGAAAGTCAAATGTATCCAGGAAAAAGAGTAATGCACCCAAAATACAGGGGAATGGGCAACGGCGAAGAGGAGTACCTCTGAGCACCTGAGAAACCAAAGGATTTTTCTTGTTTTTGGATACAGAATTCATTAGTTAATGTAGAAAAGCATATTATATTTCAGCCTATCAGCCAAATTAATGGCCAGATGGCAATAAACTGGTCACYGAAATCAGCAGCACTAGCTATCTATGCTCATTCAAACATAGCATCAGTATTTCCTACTGGCTTATACTCAGGCGAATCTGTGATGTTATGGCACACTTTTCCTACTATAAGCTATTACCTGTAATGATGAAAATCAGAAGGAAACTGTATTAAATGTATTTAGTTAAATTCTTCTCCCTGTATGGAACCAATTAAAAAAAAAATCTCCAGACAAGCACGTAGGCATGTACTTAATTTTATTCCTGTCTCCAAGACCAACTTTAGACCACATGCTTTGCCAAATCAGGATCAAAACGCAGAGCAACCCCATTGACTTCAGAGAAATAACTTCAGATTCAGTCCCATATATTTGTCTCAATATGGATTTCATTGGCTATAATAGGCAGAAACTATTTATGACACAAATTTCCTGGACTTTTACAGGCACAATTAGCACTCTGAAGGGCAGAAGAAAACTAGTGAGGAAAGCTAACAAGTATGGAAATATAGATGGAGAAGTTGTTAACGTTTCATTTCTTACACACACACACACATATACATACACACACACGCACAAATCGTTCTCCGCTGGGAATGTACACATCTTGCAAATTTAAATTACTCACTGAGAGTAGGTTTCTGTTGCAATGTACAGCAAGAAATTTTCAAGTTTATAGTTGGCAAGAAATTAGCATTTACTATATAGAGAGACAACATGATGGAGTATATTTTGCTCTTTATGCTAAACTTCCATTGATTGCCATGGGAATATTCTTCATGTGGAAAGGTGGTAGGAGCTGTGCCTTTAACAGTAAACAACGGTGCTAGTCAGTGATGTTTCTGTCTGCAATGAAATAAAAAGCTAATAAAAAAAAATCTGTGTTCTTATTGTTTAAAAGCCACAGTCGATAGATTTTTATTTTCCCTACTGACTTGAACAGTAAGCTTCTGTAAACAAAATCTGACATGCCTACCTTATTAAATGTAATTTAAATGAGCACTCTGGAAAAAGGGAGTAAAAGATGCTTTCAGTAAAAAGATGCAAAGGATGGGACTAGGGAAGTCTCAGGTGATACTACTTTTGCTGTGTAATTTTGGGCACGATCCTCGTGTTTTCTGTGCATCTATTTTTTGCAGAAGTGCCATGGGGTGAGACAGCAGGATGGGACAACGCTGTCAGTGGCACGTGGAGTCCGAGCTAGCAGGGGCTGGCAAGTGGTCCTGAAGTGAGGAGACCTGCCAGAGACCTGCTGGAGAAGACAGCCAGATGTTTCATGGACAGGAACTGGGTAATTGCTCAGCACATCCTCCCYGGTCCTGAACTCCAGCACATACCAATCAATGTCGCTTTTCCTTACCGCACCTGCCTGGAACTGTAATGACCATTAATGGGATTTATGCGGAGGCTTCAGGGGTCGTCCAGACCCTGCCCTGGCACATGGTGTGCACCCTGCCCGCTCTGCAGGCTGGACAGCAATTGCATTTATTTTCCAGCCGAAATCGTCTGCCTTCTCCTGCCTTTGGGTTCACACTTGGGGAAACGCCGTGCTTCAGGCTGGCCAGGGAGCTCTTTGCAAATGTGCAGCTGCAGATACTTCTGTAAATAGCTCTCAATAAAAATAAATCTTGAGAATGAACAACTGCAGGCTGTGCGCTTTGTATCTATTGCTGCTCACTATGCTGGGAGAAAGTCCTAGGCAAGGCTTTCTTGTTTTATCCACATGCACAGCTTTCTGTCGGAGCTAATGGGATGACAGTCRTGAACGGCGAGCCGGATTTGTGCGTCATTTTGCCCAAAGTAATTTTACAKGCAAGCGAGTACTGCGACAAGCCCAGCCGATGTCCTGCGTAACGCGGGCCATATAACTTTGTCCCGTGGCTCCTGCGTGAAGCTTGACTGCTGCTAACTAATTCTGCAAGTGTGGGGAGTGTTCACGAGGAATTAGCTGCTTTTTATAAATAGATTACTTCCTGTCACATTAGKGGTATTTTTACTCAGTGGTTTTCGCACTAATTTGCTCTAAGTGTCTCACTGATACTAACATTTCTTAAGTTTTTTTTTTTATAAACAACATACGATTAAAAAAAAAATCTGGAAGATGATCTGTAAGCGTAGTGCCAAGGAAATGTGGAGCACTGGAAATATGAGCATTTTCCCGCACTGATGCGCGTTCAAAATGGATCTCATTTTCCTGAAGCGTTTGCWCTAAAACAGGAACGCGGGGGGATGAAACAGCTGTGATTGCTATTAAGGCCCTTCGGGCTAGTCGCACCAGTACGACCYGCCCCAAGGACCAGCTCAGCGCCGCCGCACGAGGGGCGACGCCAGGGCGGATCGGCGCTTCGCCCAGCGGGGCCAGCTGCGGGCCCTGCTGCGTTTTGCGTTTCGGTCAGTCCCGCGGAGCCCCGGGGCCGCGGCGGTGCACGGCCGCCCTGCGAGGAGCGCCCGAGCGGAGGCTCYTCTTCTGGCCTCTCCTCAGAGAAGGAGGCTTTCAGCTTCATGATAAAATCTATCTAAACCATTTAAAAAACAGAGTCAGTACTTTCATGCTAGAGCAATTTACATTAGGTTCCTGCCAAGCATTTTTTTTTTCCTCAGGCGTGTTTTTTTGCTTTATTCTGCGCATGAATAGAGTCCAGGTAAAATATTTTTAATTCATTTCAGTCTGGATTAGTTATTGGAAAAGAAGAGATTTTTTTTTTCCTTGTTGTTWCTTGATTTAATTAGTGCTCTGTTTTTAAAGTGGCAGGCTAAGCTTTGCCAAGTCTGGTTCTCTGACTCATGCTAGCAGGGTTTTATAGCCCCACCTGCATCTCAGAGAAGGAAAAAAGCCCCAAAGCTTTTTTTTTTTAACTCCATGAACATACCTAGCCTATTCCATTAAAACACACACAAGTGCCAATTCCCGCTGTTTACACAGTGCTGGTCTATGAGGGGTTGGTCTAGAGCCCACCAAAACCAGCARTGCTGACTGTTCCTGGGACCTGGATGAGATTCCTCCTTGAAGGCAGAAAGGAGGAAAACAAGAAAGTTCACTGAAGGACTTGGCATGTTTGCTAAAAGAGAGAGGGTGTTTTTCATTCTGTGTTATTAATATTCTTTTTGTCTTGCAGGAATGTGTCCCTATGCATCCCTCCAGCGGCTCAGCACCACGTTGATGGATGAGGGACCAGAAAGCTACTGGCAGAGAGTGACCCCAAACCTCTCTTCTTATTTACAAGACCTACTCTATCCCATGTGAGGGGTCGGCTCTGGGCAGGAGAAAAGCTGTGAGTGTGATTCCTTTTTTTTTTTCGTTCTTTCGTGTCCATTTTATCCCCCCAAAGCCCTGCATGCACGAATGACCGTAGGAGAAAGGCAGGCATGGGGTTTCCAATGTGCTGTGCGCTGGCAGGAAGGTGTCTGCTCGGCTCCTCCTGGCAGAGGCCCTGGGGAGCGTGCAGAGGTGTCTGCGAGCCCAGGAAGACCCTCAGGACTCGGGGCCCTTGTGCGGAGTTTCYTTTCCTCCACAGGCCTCTCTCCTTGGACTAACCAGGAAGCTGTGGACGAACTTTGTTTTTGTCCCATTGGAAAATGTCAGAGTTACCTCTTCTGAGGCTTTCTGCGGGACGGGGCTTTGTCGTGAAGCCTCTCTCCGGTTCCAAAAGGTCCTGRGTGGAAAAGTTTTGAAGTTATGAAAATTATCCAGGTTTTGACATTTTTTAAAAAAATCGTTTGTGTTTTGAAGTTTTTGTGACTTTATTCTTCAKCTAAAACCAACAAAAATACCATAAAGCAAAAACCAAAGAAAATGTCTCAAGAAGATGAAAATGATAATTTGCTTTAACTGAGCCTGGGTTTTTTTTCCCCCAAAGATAAGCTCAGGAATTATGATTTTTTTATTTCCTTCTTTTTTTTATCTTGATCAGGGACAGAAGGAAACCTACTGAGATGTCAGAAACGTCTGGCCGGCCGAGCTTCACACCGAACGTCCTTCCCGCCGGGAGGCTGGGCGTCCCCTCCGTCCCCTCGTCTTGGACCTCTCGGCCCCAAACCCTGGCTGTGGAGGACGGCGAGGAAGGTGCCGAGCGCCTCTCCCCGCACTCGCCGAGCCGCGGCAGCTTGGAGCGGGGCTTGTTTGTTTGCTCTCAGCCCATCTTGCCTCCTGCCGTGGGCCCCACGAGGGCCCTGATCCTCCTCCTCCTCGACGCCGCTGGCAAACTCCCCGGTGGCTTTGGCAGGAGCGGGCCTTTCGCGGCTGATTTTTTTTTCCCCCCCTGTCAATCAGTTCCTTTGACATCTAAATGTCAAATGACACCACATGGCATTTCTGCTTGTGATTTAATTGCAAGCGCAAAATGGTGGGTGCCGCGCGAAGGGTTTCGAGAGAATGTATCATTAGCAAATTCAATTAGCTGGCACTTATGCTTCCTGGCATAAAGGGCTCTGAAGGCGATGCCAACGAGACTGCTGCATTTCAGAGGGGGCCACGGAGGAGCTGGAGCTCTTGGAGGCAGCCTGGCTTCCTGGCTCACCTTTTCCTCCTACCCTTCGGGAGCCGGAGAGCCGCCTCTCCTAAACCGTCCGGGACAAGGCGGTGTGCAGCAAAMCTCTCCCTCTGGGGGAGCAATAAAACGAGGGTCTCTTCTGCTTCCAGGAATTATCTTACTGCACCAGYAGATCAGCATTTCTTAAATTGTAACATCATTCCTGGAAATAGTGTACATGACATGCCCTCGCTGCCTGTCTCCGTGTGAATGAGAATACAGTAAAGCTCGTGTTTTCCATTGTTGAAACACTAGCATAAATCTTTCACTAATGCACTGCTGTCTTTTATTATAACAGTCACTGCAGCAYAGAAAAGTACGTCAAATCTCTCCTTGTTGGTACAGTCAGTTGTTGGCATCGCCCTGACATGTTGTTTCTTCCCTTAAAATGGCTTTGTAAAGGGACTGAAATGAGTTGCTCAGCCTCTGGCAGCACCTTCGCGTGTTTTGACAAATCTGAGACTTCAATGTTGTACGCAAGAAGGTTCAAAACAGTGGGGAAACAGAGGCCTATTGATAGGTTTTGACAAAAGTCAGCCCCGTGTCAAAAAGTGACAGTCCCGGATGCTGCRGCTGGGGCAAACGCTGCTCGCTGCCTGCGCGGCGAGGCTGGGATCCCACGGCAGGCTGCGGGACGGCCATGGGGAGGGACCCCCCTTCGCCCAGGGCTCACCAAGGAGCCCCTGGCAGGTGGTGCACGGGGGGGAAAGCCAAGGATTAGGGGATGCTCCCAAGCTGAGCACCATCCCTCTGGGGTCAGGCTGCTCCCCTGCTTGCTCCTCGATGCTGGCAAGTGCTGAGGACCTGGTGCTCACCTGGCACCCGTTAGCGTGGAGCATCCCCCTCCACAACTAAGTGCTGGCAGGCAGGAGCTGGGGATGAGGCACAGCTGTGCTGAAGTTGAAATCACATGTMCCCAGCAGAGGACAGATCTAGGCTGACCTGCAGGTTGTGGAGGTGGCAGTTGCTTGGTGAGTTATTTTTGTTCGTGGTGAGGTTGAAGGTGCCTTGTTTTGTGTTTTTCCTTTGGGACAGAGTATGCTGTGTCTTATGGTGAGCTAACAGCTTGAGGGACTTGAGGTTGGTTAAGTGAATGATTGTGTAGAGAAATAACAAAACATGCTGAAGTAAGGAATTAATGACTGTGCTGTCTGAGCCTTAGAGGATCCTATATCCCTTTTCTGTCCCTTTTCCTGTGGCTTTTCTTTTGTTGTTGTTGCCTTCTTATGTTATGAGCTCCTCCAAGCAAGTTTATACCTTCTTGGATGTCTGTATGGCTCCTCACAGCTTTTGAATGTTCTCCTGGGTCCTCGGCCCAGCTCGAATGCTGCCCTTTCTCTGCTGCTTAAAAGCCCCCTTTGAAAAAGTGAAGGGAACAACCCAGCCAGCTGTGCTTCTGCTGCACTCTCCACTTGCTCTTTCTCCTTTTGAGGAGGAAAGAAAAACTGGACAGTGCTTCCTCTTGCCTGTGTCCTGTTGTCCTGTGCATGGGAAAGGCTCTCCTTCAGCACCCTGGACCAGGAAAGCTGCTTCTCCAGAAGCTGCAGGTTCATGTTAGGTCCAGGAAGAAGCCTCTCTCCCAGCTCCATAGAGAACAGCTCTGCTATGCCGCTGCCAAAGTCTACCTCACCTCCCAGATAGAGATAGTTAATGTCTCTGTGTTCTCCTCTTTCCCTCCTTCTCTGCCTTTTGTTGGAGCTTCCAAACTGTACAGTTTGAAAGTGGTTGTTCCTTCAGGTCCCAAGACAGCTGTGTAAACGAAATACTAAAAATTTGTTTTTCCAGATGGAGAAACTGAGGCAGGACTCTTATGTGAGTTACTAGGGATGTAAATGGATTCTGTGGCAGAACWGGAATTAAGTTGTGCCTCACATGAGAGTTACCTCTCTGAGGGCATCTGACAGCCTAATCTCTATGCAAACGTCTCAAAACTATCACAGCTTCTTGGGAGCCCAAGCTCTGCTCCAGGTTGCTCTCTGAGGATGCTGACAGGGGGGATGACCCCTTGGCAACATGTTCTCACTTCCAGTGGCTAGTGTTGGGTAACTTTCTGATGTCCCCTGCAAAAGGTTGCAAAGCACTTGGCATGGGTGCAAATGAGCACAAAATGTTTGGCAAAGTTCCTTTTTTTTTTTTTTTTTTCCTCCATTCTGCACAAGATGTTTTACAGCCTTTGTGAGCCTATATAGATCCTGGTTTCTGGCATGTGGTTTGTTGGAGACTGCAGAGCTGTTGCTGAAGCCTCAGGAGTGCAGCTGGCCTTTAACTCTGCTTTATAGGAAGGAAACCCTCCGATCCCGCTGGAGGGAGGTACGATCTCGTCACACCTAATAGAAATAGAGCAGGTTTAGCTCAGTTGAAGGAGGGGATTTCCAAGGAAACACGAGGCTCTTCATAGCATTCCAAAGTAAAGTCAAAAAATCTTTAGTTCAATTGTCTTGCTTTCGTACCTTAGGGCCTCCTCATAAAAATCAACCTGAGAATGAGGAGTAATCTAGTTCAGCCTGAAAAACAAAATTAGCACCAATATGAAAAATATTGAAGCCCTGGGAGCTACAAGTGTCTTATGTTTTTACTGAAGTATGACCTCTTCTTACTCTCTTATGACTTTCTGTCCTCTCCTGGATACTTTTACCCCAAATATACCAGTTTCATGTCTTTTGGACTCTGCTGGTTATTTTAGCCTAGGTTTTCTTTCCTTTCCTTTTCTTTCTTTCTTTCTTTCTTTCTTTCCTTTTTTCCTCTCAGTTTAAGTGCTCAGCAACATTAATGTTCTCAAAGTTCATCTAAAACCTGTATCCTATGAGTTAGGAACAAGCCTACTGCAACACCTTCCTTCTCAAGGCTTATGTTCATTTTTCTCTTTATTACCAGCAAACTTGATTCATCCTGAGCCTCTGCACTGTTTTGTCCCTTATGTCTCGATTGCCTCTCTTTCTCTTAGCCACCCTAGCCTGGTGTTACCCTTGGGGTTTTGGAGGGGTTGCCATGAGGCAATAAATGACAAATGTGGGGTAACCTGGGTTGTGACTGGTAACTACGGGGTCTGCCGGCAGCGGCTGCTGTAGTTAAACTAGAGTAGTTACATTTATACCACTTAGGTTGCCTCACTCCCCAGAACGAGTCTCTGCAGGGTTGCTTTCTAGATGTGACTGTTTAGAGTACAGTCCTCCCTGTAAGTTCGTTGTTTCTGCAATAAAATAGACTTCAGTAACTTTCATTGCTATATATAAAGTTTTCCTCAAACCCTTTTCAAACTAAGTCCCGTCTCTTTCTTCGGAAGCATCTGCTTCCCATTGCCAAATTCTTCTACGTTCCTGTCCCTTTGGTCGTGTTTTCTGATTCCTTTAAAAAAAATGTGCATTTTGGCTGCACGGTCATGCCAAGGAGTGTGAGAGTTTGCACATTTCGAGCATGGGTTGGCCCATCTCAAATTGGTGCATCCAGAGAACCTGTCACAAGCTCCTTGAAGCACTTCTGCCTTCTGTCGTGCTGGCACTGAGCTGACGGGCGCTCATTTTGCATGTCTCAGCTCTGCGCTTGGCTGGTGAGGATATTTGCAAGGCTGGATATTTCTAGTTCTACTCTACAGAAGCCTTAAATGGAGTATTTGCTGTGCCCTGCCTTACAAAAAGGAGCCTAGTAATGAAACTTTGAAGGCTCCTGTTCAAAACCCTTATGTCAGGCCTGCCTGGGTGGTGGTATGTCTGTCTGTCTCTTTGCTGAAGGAGTTGCTGAATTCTTTGGCTGTCACCACACTCCCTTAATTCCTCAGCAACTTGCTTTGCTTTACCAGTAGGTTTCATAAAGTTTACTAATGCCATTACTTCTTATACTGTTTAAATCACTCTTTGCATGTGGATTTAAAGATTTGGAAGTAATTAATCCTGCAGTTCTGATTATTTGCACTTTCTGCAGGACTGCCCCAATTCTGTGTCCTACTCTTTGATCTGCCTCRCAGAACCCAGAGCAGGAAAGTGCTCATGTTCCTAACCTCACATCAGGGAAGAGACACTTGCAGAGAGGATGTCCTTTTCTATGAAATGATGTTTTGGAGCCTTAGTAGCTACATTTCTGCTCAGTCCCTTAGGGCTTTCCATCAGGTGGTGGAGGCAGGAGACTGCTCGCTGATCAGCAACCACCAGCAGCTGTAGATGACTATCATGGGGTGTGAGCCAGGTCCCTTGAGGTTACCAGGTGTGAAGCAGACTAGAAGTGGTAGCATATGGATGCAGGTCTATCACCTGTTTYATCTGTCAGTGATGACTTAATTAGCTGGCACCTTGGACTCCTTTTATTGCCTAAACAGAAAAAAGAGGAAAGAATGACTGATTTAAAATCTCCCTTCTCCAAGTAAATGCTGATCCTATGTTGCCAGATAATTTTAATGGTGCTTTTTGACCTTAAGAAAGATGAATCTAAGCTAAATATCAGGCATTTGGATCTGAGCAAAGTTCAAACTTCCAAAATGAAGAAATACAAGTAGTTAGAAAGGCGAAGCTGTGCCTTCTCCGGATCGCTGAACAAGTGCCATTAGCACTTGAGTGTATTCCCAACTAGATATAAAAGGAATCTGTTAAAGGAAAAACAGAGTAAAGTGAATGCCTATTACAGCTGTCGCAATAGGAAAGCTGCAACATTTGCTTGTAGGAAAAGATGCAGAAGCACACAGAGTACCTGTTAGTGCGAGCGAAACCAGACTTGGGCAGGATTTCAAGTGTTACAGACACAATCCTGAAGGCTATATACAGAGCAGCGTGACTTTTCCATGATGCTGGTTAAGAAGACTTGCCATTGCAAATCCTTTTTTAGGCTGCCTAAGTTTTCTTGGGCCGTTATGGAGTAGATGCTTCCCTCAGAAACAGCTTAGGAGTCTTGAGGGTGTCAGGGGACTGAGCTGAGGGAAGTATGTCTTTGAGTGTATTATAAATATGACTTCTCCCTAGGGCTCCTCTATTTTCAGATCAAATTCCTAAATGAAGAAATAAAGTTTTTGAGGAGAAAATCCACCCTTCGTGCCTTTGTCTTTGTTTCCTGTTTGCAAACCATACAATCTTACGCTTCTCCCTCTTTTGTCTTTAAAATGATCAGCTCTGGGTCAGATGCAATCTCCCCCCATGACTATAAAACACGGATCATGATGGAGCCATYACAGACAGTCAAAATTAGGAGTTCTTATTCCGTGGAAGAGTCTAGAGTTTGAGGAGAAAATACTGATTCGGATGGACATTGGAAAATGAAAGAATTCGTGTAGGAAGATAAYCAAAGAAAACTCATTCTGGAACAACAGGAAGGTTTCTGTTCTAGTCTTTATTTTATATTTTAATGAAATGGAACAGATGGTTGATTTGAATCTCAACGACTTCCCAGGAGAATGTCTGGGTAGTTCTGTTTCTATGGGCTTCCTAAGCCCTGTGAAACCCTCTGGAGAAACCTGTTGTTCCCAGCATTGCACCATTTGTAAAGCTGGCTTTAGCAAATCATCTGTCATGAACAACCAGTTTACAGGAAAACTTTGCTCAATTTTAGTTCTGATAATTATATAGTTTTGAAAGGTATTAATAATACTGGCCCGATACTGTCTTACAGAAGCTCCTAATGTGTGCAGTCTTTGCCCATTTCCCCATTCCCCATTGTTTCTTGCTGATTGTCCCTTAAACAGGAATTTATATATAAACATTCTTGGAGCATGGAGGCCTTGCTATAAATATCCATAAATTTAAATATGGATATTTATATACATATATATTTGTGCACTTGAGTGTATATATTTTATCAAATCATACCAGAGAATACCATATTACATTAGCTGACACAATACGTCTGTAATGAGAATACACCTTTTTTTCTGTCCTGGTTAGTCAATGAACGTGAAGCATCAAAGGTTAATTTCTTTATATCTGAAATATGCAAGAGGTAAGTTAGATTTGACTTTACTGTGCCATGATAAACTTTGTGTAGTATATCTTGTATAAAAGTAAAATACATTTTCCATGACTTAACCTTTGTGGATCGGTGCTGTGCTAAGGGCAATTAGATTTAACATCTCTGGAAGCTCCAAAGGCATTTTAAAGGACTCGCTCTTTTGTTCCAACTCAAGCTCTCAGAGACTGAGACACTTCTGGAATGGGTTTTGATGGACTTATATGAAAATTTATATGACTAAGAATTGGATTTGTTCCTCTGGAATATTATGGATTATTTTTATGTTGGAATTACACAAGTGTGCAGAGCTGCATGCAGCTGGCTTAATGTAGCTAAAAATACATCTTCTGATTTCCATTTGGAAAGGAAGCAGGATTTTTCCAGCTTCCCGTCTCAGTGATGACTTTATAGTGTGTATGGGTTATAGATTATAGGAAACTCTGAAGTGCATAGTAAAGTCAAGGATTTGAAAATGGATTAATATTTGATTATATCTCAGAGAAGATGAATGTTGATGCATGTCGCCTCTGCTCCTGATTTTGAACTGTACTGAAGTGACTTACAAATGAGACTTATTTCATGAAGAGCATCTAGATGTAAATGAAGAAATGATCGGGCAGGTCATAATATGGCAGGGACTGAGGAAGCAGAAAGCTCGAGGAACYGGGGAAAAGGCCCAGTCTTGCTTGCCAGCCTTTCATAGCTCAGCATGCTTGCTTCTGGTGCCATAGAAATAGGAAAGATTACTTCGACAAGCGAAACCTGTTCCGGGGAGCAATCAGAGATCGCTAGCTACTAACAACTTCTATCAGTTACATTACCCAAAGCTTCCCAGTCTTCCTGTTTCTTTATTCTTTACCTCCCTGTCTATATATCTATATATACAGTAGAGTTGGTTGAACACAGCACTAGTCAAAAAAGCCTCTTGGAGAGAGAGACTTTCCAACTACGTTTTTGATGAAAAGGCTTGTGAAATCCAGGATGTGCTCTCCTGTTCCAGAGAGAACAGATTAGAAAACTTGATCCTTTTGTTTCAAGCAATTGATTGTCCCATTAAAAAGCAATTTTTAGCACATTTAGCTTTCCCTTCAATGTGGAGAAA
Organism: Rhea americana; assembly: GCF_003343005.1. Lineage (NCBI taxonomy): Eukaryota > Metazoa > Chordata > Aves > Rheiformes > Rheidae > Rhea > Rhea americana. Next base: position 4,857,758 of record NW_028185705.1, on the reverse strand, counting down.
AAAATGTGGTACAACCCATGGAAATTGTTAGGGGATCAAACTGTGGGCAGCTTTGCTGTTTCTTGAGCATGAGTTTGTGTGTACAATGCCTCTATTAAATCATAAGGCATATACACACTTTGAGGTGATGAGTGATGTGTATACACTGTAATTAGCTGCATTCTTATTAATTAGTACAGTACAAAATGGAGGTATTAAGAGGATGCTTTAATCAGGTTTTTAAATGCTGTATATGATTAAGTGTAGTTTTCACCATACAACCAGAATGATACTTTTGCTCTACTCCTTCTCTCCCTGCCCTGTGTCTTTTCTAAAGTGGGCATGTCACTTTGGATGTATAATCTTATCATATTTAGATTTGATTTAAATCCTAGCCTTCCTCAGTTGAGCTTGCTAATTGAATCGCTCATGTTTTCTTTACAGTTGATCTAATAATATTTTCTTGACTAGTCTCTGGCATTATTTTCACTTTGTAAAAATCATGGGAAAATGGGCATTACAAATCGAGTCTGCGTTTTAATGATATAGGTGGTGACTTTCTTGTGTGCTTGTATAACTGGTGGGTTTTGCCTCTTTTTTCCCCCTTCGTACTATGGTCACTTTAATATCCTGTGGCATGAGGATGTGGATGACTGTTTCAGCTACAAAGTTCTCTGAAAAGAAAGCAGAATTTTCTGATATAATATTTATAAACAGGGCCCTTGTGGTTTATGACCTGATTCCTCTTCAGCACCAGGGCAATGGTGGCTCACCACTGGAAAGCCACCGTCCCACTGCTGGCTACATCCTAAGTCAGTGACTTTTAACATTTTCTGATTTATGGATTTCTATGGTGTCTGTCTGAAGATTCATGAATAGATACTTTATATTTAGTGACAACAGGTTTGTTTTCCTTAGCTCCCTTCTGGAGACACCTAGAAAGAAGACAGATTACATACTGACAACAACTGCTTCTGTTGTTTTTTTTTATATTCATGCAACCTCCACGATGACTTTAAAGGGAAAAAAAATAAAGTCGATAACTAAATAAAAGGCGTGTTGGATGCCCTTAAGAGTGATTCTTTTAGATCTACTGTGTGAAATACCAACTGATACCTCGGGAGGGCGAAGCCCAATGCAGAGGGAGCAGATGCAATTCGGCATTGCTCTTTCTATTGTGCCTCAATTCTGACCACGGAAAAGCTAACTCTTGGGACAGAAAGTACTCTGTTTACACTCAGACCCTGGCATTCTTCCTAAGGGTACCAATTATAACGGTGTTTTTTTGTGATATGGGCACACATCCACTGTAAGTTGGCTTACGCCCACCAACTCATTTTGCGCAGGCCATGGAACATGCATCAGATGGCAACAATTCTTGATCATGTGCAATGTTAAGAAAATCTAGGTCATTATATGGAATCCATTATTCTGCTAGTAATTGTTCTGTTGTGCAATTATATGAATTATGCTAAGAGAAAGTGCAGTTTCTCAATACTTCACTTCATCCTCCTTTTTCTTTTAAACCACAGTAATGATAGATTATTAATCATGATTAATACTCAGTTTCTGTGATTTATAGTACAATGGTGCCTGGAGATCCCAATCTGTTGCGTAACCCTATTTACTCTTGTAATCTGAAACCTACCTTGCATTTAAGATGTTTAAAATGTAGCTTGACATAGATTAAAATTAAAGCAATGCAGAAAACAGAATTGAACTAGCCATTTTGTGTAATTAAAAGAAAAATTTAGTAGTTATTTTTAATACAACACTATTGAAAGTTTATAGTTACTATACAAGCATAACAATAGAAGAATATGATTGCAAACATCTTAATTGCTCCCATGTTTTGCTTTCTTCCTGAGAAACAATGTCTTCCAGAGCTTAACTGTAGCATTCAACCAGAATCCTTATAGTTAAGGCAGAGTCATGCGTCGAATTGAAATCTGGAAGATGTAGTTCATTCTCATTGTGATTGCTTCATCGAGTACGAACCATTAAAATCCTCTAGGAAAGAGAATAATGTCAGAGTAGATGATAAAGTATGAGAAGCAAAGGAAAATCAAAGGAGATAATATAATACTCTCCCTCTCTATACTTGGGGAACTGCAYGGGCTAATTTAGAGCACTTTGTTAATCTCATATCCAAAGAGATTCATAGTGTGTATGGAGAGTAAGGCACCAGMATGATGTTATGGAAGGGTCTGTGGTCAGCTGGAGAACTTCATTTCCTTGAAGATAACTGTTCTTCAACGTTTACCTCTCTGCAGCTCCTAGAGGCATTTCCTGTTGGATCTTCTGTGTGCTGAGTGCTGTATAATACTCAGTAAATGACAATTCCTTCTCCAAAGAGTTTGCATCCTAGTTTGTTATGACCTGTGAGCATCCTGGAAGGAGATGAAAAGACATTTACYTCCTAAGAATGAGACCACTGAGTTGTTTCCCAGCGGAGATCCTTARAGAGTATCCCATAGCCCTTTTTTGTAGAAGAGGGCAATATAGTTCTTCGTTATCATCTCCACCTTTTTCTTCCCCCAATCAATCTGTCAGTGCATTCATGGTGCTGAGGAGAGGYGTCACGTCAGAACGATGTTCCAGTTTGCAAAATGGTAATGTCTATTTGTTGTTCTGAGGAGTTGTTTCACATGTTGTAGAGCTGACATCTCTGGGAGCGCAGCTGAGTCCAACATGTTCTGAACAGCAATCCACCCAAACACCTCCTACTCACACACTCAGGCCTTTTTCTCCAGTAAATAAAAAAATAGAGAGAGTCTTGATTTATTCCTAATAATTCTGTTTAACTGGAATGTCTACACAAGTTCAAATCTAATACCTTGGTAATTCTCTGGCCTATGAAGTTGGTTTAGTATGAGAATAGGGTAGCTTTCTGGCATGCTTAATGGAAAAGATCTGACCTTTTCTCTGGAGTTTGGTGTCAATGTATTAAATGGTTCCTGTGTGTTATGAAAGTGTTGCTTTACAATTAGCAGTTTTATAGGGGAAGAAAGAAAAGCTATCCTGAGCTGTTAGTTCTACTATGTTATATGAAATATAGCATGAAAGTCATTAAAGATAGAAGAATATTAACACATTTACAAGATTTCATTGCTTGGACAGAAGGCCACCAAAAATCTACTTCCTAAAACAGGAAGCTGAGCTATGTGTCMCTGTACATATTAGGCAAGGCGACACTGAGGCATTATTTAACACATCATTCACTACAGCAGCAGCTCTCTGTTTTCCACCATGTGATTGAATTTACATTGTTGGGACATCCTGTYGCACCAAGGCTATGATCATGGATATTGTAAATTCATCTTTGAATTTACCCATGCCCTGTAATAGACATGACCTCAGTTTGCCAGCCTACAGATTATGAAATGAAGAAAAGCTCTTTTAAATAATGAATCCTAGGAACCCAGTTCGGTGACTAATGTACAGACAGCTCACCTGCCRGGAGCAATTCCTGGATAGTCAATGTGTATCACCTTGCAAGGACAGAGCTGTAACAAGATGTGTCCTGGCTTGCAAAGCAAAATCCCCTTTTCTGGGCACCTGATCTGCAGCCCTGTGTGGTACTCGACCCTCCAGATGCCTCTCTTAGCCTCCTTCCAGCCATTTCATTTATGAAATCCTTCCTTTTGGGTGGCAGCATCAGGAGTAAGGACTGGCAGTACACATCTCTTGGTGCTTCTCTCAAAAATGCTGTGTGGAACAAGTTCCCTCCTTCCCCCTCTTAAATGGTTTTGGTCAGTATCCTTGCTGATATGTGCTCACTTGTCACTTTGCAYGGACAACTTATCATGGAAAGTGGAATGATCCAGGCTCTGGGGCCAACTTTCAACATGCTGCACTTAGGCTCAGGCGATTACATACCTTATGGCCAGATTAAGACCTGCTATCTGCAGCAGAGTACAATTTGGAGCATCAGAATTCAGTGTTGCCCAGCCCAGAGCGTACAAAACCTGAACCTCCCAGATGCATGCATGGGCTGTGGTTAGTGCTCTCTGCATTTGGGYCCAGGCAYATCCAGCAAGCTGACACAGGTTGGACAGTTGAGGACTGATGACTTTGTTTCTTTAGGTGGCTACAACTAACAAACTGATGTTGCAATTAATAGTGGAACAAACCTATTGTACTCTCCACCAGTGTTCTCAGAGGAGGGCAGAAAGCAGGTACTACTGAGCTTCTCTACTCATTTCTAATTCCTCCCTTTTTCTCAAGGACATGCCCCCCCCCCTTTTCTTTTTTTGTTATTAGAATAAAAATGTTTCATTTGCAAAGGGGTCACTGAGCTTCGTAAGATATCTGCACAAAGATTGTTAGTATTTCTACTTACTTCTTACATTCCTGTTTTTTTAAAAAAACATGAATTTCCAAAGCAAGGGGTGAAGGGAAATTCACTTTTTTATTATTATTATTTCCACCATTAAATATTTGTCAGGACTACAGACTTGAAATTCTAATTATTAAACAGGTGGTTTCAATGATTTCCGCAAAGCTGAGTATCCTGGCACCTTGTCCAGGATTCTTGTCTGGGATTCCCCGGGCGTTCTGCACTGAGAACAGTGGGTGGAAGAGCTTAGTGCCTATGCAAAGTAAATACTGTCTTTGGTATTAGTCTATAAATTAYAAGCATGAGCAAGCAACTCTGTATTTTCTTCTGTGCTTAATAGGTGCATTCTTCACCCTGAGGCAGCCAAATTTACATGCTTTTGTTGTCATATGTGTAATGTGCAATATGTATTTCCTTTTTATTAATCAGACCTGCCATCATAAAAGAGAGAGAGGGAGTCTGAAACACAGTCAGGATAGATACTCTCATTTGGTAAGCTTTCGTGCACAGGTGAAGATGCCTGTTTCCACTGGAATAGATGGCAATATTCTGTTGCTTGCAGAAATCTTGCAAATGAAAATCAGGCAAAGGAGTTACTGGCTATCTCTGGAGTAATTCTCCTCTGGAAGTGTGCAGTTAATTTCCATTTAGGCTAATTATACTTAAGGAGCCCTTTCCTATAACTAATGAACAATAGGCATAACCTGTTATTACATAACCATAGGCATGCACATTAATACACCRCCGAATTGTGCTACCCTGTTAAAATGCTTCCTCTACAAAATTCACTGGAGATTTTTAGAGACATTTGCTGTAATTACTGCTAGCATGGTTTCTAATTCATTTAATTTTCTTTTCTACCTAAACTGAGCATATAAGTGTATTTTAAGAGATTGAATAAATAAATTTTTAATTATAAAATGATGTTATATCATATATTGTTAATAATAACCAACAATGTGTAATACRTGTTTATGTATGAATCCATTAGGAAGACAAACTAATGTATTTCAGTCCTAAAACAGTGTCCTAATTTACCCTGTGTTTGTGAATGAGAGACATCCATGTTTAAAGCAATTAGAGGTTTATAAAAGCATCAGATTGGCAGTAGGTAAAGTATCGAGCACACTCGGTACTTAGGAATTCTGTTGTCGTCTATGGCAAAGGAGGAGACCCTTGTTTGCTCTTAATTGGTTCCAGCAGTTTATGAAATTGCACAACGGGAATGGTACAGAGATACAGACCTCCAAGGTGGGAGCAGCATGATGCACATAGTCCTGATTGGCAAACACTCTGATTATTATTGTTATCTTAAAAAAAAATCGTTTCTCCTTTGTACCCTCTCAGCTCCCACTCAGGCAGTTTTGGGCAGTTCTGTCGATTACTTTCTATTAGCGATAGCAGATTTCAGAAATCTCCAAGGCAAGTTCCAGGCACTCACTAGTCTCATGACAGGACTCAAAAAGGCTGCAGTCAATGTCACAGTCACAGTTGCAGTCGTTGTTGGCATGGTCTTCATTGGAGGTCTGGTAGTATCTATTGGATGGACAACAGGTATCTATCAGCCAATGTTCACAGGTATCAGGCAGCATTATAAGAAAGTCCCAGAACTGACAGAACAAGCAGGCCAGGATAAGTGTTGCACATTCATCTAAGAAAAAGGAAAAGCAGCAAGATGTAAGAAAAAGGGAGTGCTTGACTACCCAGGCATAGGCTAGTGTGACTATACAGAAATGAGATGCAAAAGATAAAGATCCCTGCAGCRCACACGGTAGGCTAGAACTACAGTGTTGAGAACTACTTCCATGAAACAGCCAAATGAAAGGATTTCCTATGTTGTTTGTCCTGGAAAAACAACTGACATGAAAATATTTTGAATGAAAATAGTCTGTGGAAGTGAAGATCGGACGAACAAGTGCACTTAAACTGCTTGGGCTGCAAGCTYCAGCACAGGAGTGAATTTCACTCAGCAAAGGTACTCTGTCAGTTTGTGGTCTTGCAAAAGCGTGTGATGCCACATGTTCCACCCGACCTGCAGAYGCTACATGGGAATTGATCTTCATCAAGTTCAAGTTTCGAGTTCAGGACTGAATCTTTCTTATTTAAAAAATTCTTCTTTGGATTGTCAGTCCTGCATGGTCTGATTCAATCCTTGTTGGAAGTTAGTGTGCAAAGACACATTGATATTACRGGGAGTGGATCAGGCCCTCAGATTTTCCAAATCTGGTTCTTGGCCTTATACTTGGTCATTCTGGATGCATAGAAGGTTGTATCACTGGTTCATAAATGAGATATGGCATCTGGATAAAGACTGAGATGACTTCATGAGTAAGACCAAATTCACACATATGAGGGTGGAGGCGAAGAGCACAGATTCATCACCTGCTTATAGTTTAATTTTATAAGTAGTCTAACAGTAAAAATGTTTAATGACTGCTCAATTGCTTAACTAAAGAGAGGGAGTAAAAGCAAGTGTGGAGAACAGGGCAGTGTGATGATCAGTGCTCATTCCAAGGACCTTCTACTTTCTCACTGAAACAGGTTTTTCACCTTTTTTATTCACAGATTTGTGAATTTATAAAAGAAGACAAAAATATGAAAAACAGTGTTAGGTAGGAAATATATGTATGTATAAAAACATTTGTATATATGTTTAAGGGAAGTTCTCTTTATTTCTAGTACTAGGTAGGATACTGGCAACAGCATTCATCTCTGTGTCCATCTGTCTCATCATTCCTATGGGAGCTARTATTTCTGAATAGATATTCTTGACCTCCAAGCATTGTATGTCACTAATCCCCAGCCCACAATTCTTTACATTATCTGTTTTTTATTTTGTGATCTGATATTTCCTTTTTTCTTTCACTTTCTAGATTGTTTTGATCCATCTCAAGTATGTCTAGCACCAGAAATGAGAGATTTCAACCGTATTTTGGCAGACTAGGATTAAGAGTATATGTTTGGTTTGATAGAGCTATCTTTCAAAAAAACCCAACCAACCAACCAACCAACCAAMCAAACAAACAAAAAAACCCCGAAAAGTCAGCGGGAAACCCCAGTCCCTACGGCAGATGCCTGTGGCTCTCTGCTGAGTTGGCTTATCAGCTGGCTTCTCCTCCACCTCCCCATCCTCCAAGGCTCAGCTCCCCAGATCCCTACACCCAGGTAGTGACACTGTCTCTGACAACTCCCACAYCCCATCTCTAGGACCAGTTGATGGTGGTTTGGCCCTGCATCACTATGAAAGAAGTTATGGTAAGCCAGCTGTTCTCTGGTGGATCAAATTAGATAGGCAATCACCAGAGATGTAAATATGTAAGGAATTATGCTCACAGACGTAAACATTTACATGCACGCACATACACACACACTGCGTTTTATATACATACTAAAGCTAGCCAGGTTACTGCCAATCTCTTCAGATCAAAAGTTTCACCTTTAAAGCAGATTTCATGGGACTGAGCCTTTGCTTTAGGTGTAGACATTTATCTATAAAGCTAATGATAATGCTATGAGCTATTTAATGAGCGACTACAACTGGCAGGATGTTTCTGGAGAGTGATTTTTACCTATTTCTAAAAGCATAATCCCATCCTTTTGCCTACTAGATCTTTCCTTTCCTCTCCTTTTCTTTTGTCTGTTGGTTTTGGGAGAGCTTTATGCTGGTAGATTTGTCTACTGTAATTGCAATTCTAAATGGCAAAAACTTGGTATTATATTTGTCCCCCAAAAAGGCAATTRATTACCCACACTTCGGATTACAGCATTTGGGGAGAACGCATTTGAGTGCAGCAGTGTTTAGAGTAGGTGTGAGATTCTGCCTGTATGAATCCAGTTGGAGTGCAAAGACCTAAACCTTTCAGATTGTTTTTTTTTCTCTCTCCTTGTTTTTGGAAAGGAAAAAATGCCTTTGACAACATGAATATCTTTTCATTGGTTCTTTCAGGAAAGCATATGGTTATAACCACATTTCTTGCCCTAGGATGACTAACTGTGAAATAACTCATTCAACTACTTTGGTTCTGTTGTGGCATTTTATATCTCACGTAACATAAAGTTCACTGCCAGGAAGTTTCCAGAATTATGTTTTTTTTTTTTTTTTAAGAAAGCTTTTTTTGATGAAAAACAAAATTAAAAAAGCATTCCAGCTTCTTTATAAAAAAAAAGAAAAATCAGTTACAGCTGGTAGCAAGAATAAATAGCATGTGATTGAATTTCTTTCTAAGTAGCATATCATCACCAGTGTTATCAATTTTAATTCTTATTTGAATATGTCAAGATCTATTTAAGTTCAGACAAGCACAACTAACTTCTAAGTCAGTTTGGTAGAAAAAGAATGACTAGATTTTGGTGATACTTAGTAAATTCATGCTTATATTTTTTTCTAAGTAAATGAACTGAAATAATTATAAAATTGAAACATTTTATAAGGTGACACTGCTGCATTTAATTGTATGAAATTTACAGTGTAGAAAATGTAATCATTTTATCCAGTAGTCCATGGTGTAATTAAGACTATTCTTCTTAGGTATCTTATATTTATGAAATTTCCTTTCTATACCTAGATATGAGAGATCAAATTCAAATTATATGTCAATTAAGGGTCTTTCTTGTTTTTTTTCTCTTTAAAGATCTGTTTTCTAATAACAGTTTTTTTACTGAATGTGTTAACCATAATGGTGCTTATGTAATCTTAAAAGAATAGATAGGATCCTCAGGGCTTCATCCAGGAAAGGGAGCACACAAAAAGCACAAGATTTTAATAATAAAGTAATGTTTCAGCACAGAGTCTGTGATGTGCAGTAAAGATGCTTTTAAATTCCCATCAGAGCACACACCATGAACTGTGATAATGGATGTAACGCATTTTGCAAGATCTGCATGTGTGAGGCTTTTTTGTCCTGTTTTAAGTGGGGTAATGTATATAAATAATAGATATTAGCAATTAAACATCCATTCCTATGCATTCATTTATATATTTGAAAATAAATTAGCCACAAACTGCATAAAAGAAGATGCAATCTCCTGTTTTCTCTTCTGTTTTCCCTGCTGTTTGTGAAAAGGCATTATTGCATTTATCTCAGTGAGAACAATGACCTCAGCTCTCATTCTCTRCATTAGTAGATTAATTACCACAAAAGAAGAACTTCTAACAGTTTTGCCAGCCTGTCTGGACTCTAAATTTTCCTGCTCTTGGCTGCTGGCTGTCAGCTCACCCTCCACTCAGGCAGATAAGTCCCTGTAGGAACCCGGTCCAAAGCTCACTGATGCCACCAGGGTCACCGCTGGTGAGACCTCTGAGTTCGGATCTGCTCTTTTTTGAGTAGTGGATCCAAAACAAGCATAGATTTCCTCACCTATTGCTGCTCTGAGAGGTTCTCCATGCACCAGTGAACAGGATTTGGTCTTGTGTGTGTGAAATAAGCAGTAACTTGTCAGAATAGAGTGAGCAGAGTATGCAGTGACAACCACAAATCTGGCTTTCTTTGGTTTCCTTGGCTGACGTCCAGCCCTTAACATTATTAATTGAGCACAGATTGTTTTTTTGTTAATTTCCTTCACTTTTAGCTTTTTAAGGAGTATGAAATCTGTTATTTGCATCGCATGGTACACACCTGTGTGCCAGTAATAGTTGACGGGCCCGATCCGATAGTCAGTAAATCCAGAAAATAGTGTGTGTCTGGACAAGAGGACGAGTCTCTTTAATGTAATAAGTACTTCCTTTCCTTCACTGAAATTAAATGCATTCTAATAGATGTATCAGAGACATTGCTTTTATTACAGGATCAGTGATACAGAGGAGATTATAATGGCTCTTTTGGAATACTGTGGTTTATTATGTTACCTGTATTTAGTAGTTCTTGATTCAGGGGTTGTTAATATGATATAGATGATATATCCCAACTATATCGGCTGTAACATATTCTAATCCTTTATTGTAAAAGGCACACATAAGAAACTTAAACAAGGCTTCACAGAACAAAAGCACCCTTTTTTCACATCTACGGGAGTAATCAGAAATAGTTCCTCCCATGTTGGTCATCAGCAGAAATTCCACTTGAATCAGGGGTGTTATACTATTTACAGTATCAGAAGCCATGGTGCAGTGTCTGTAATGAGTGTGCCCAATCAAATCTCTTCCTTAACTTTCAGTTACACTACTGGCTGTGAAACTCTTACAAAAAGTAATGTAGGTACTCAGCACCTTAACTTGTGCTCTTATGATTTAGAAAGGAGTAGCTTTACTGAAAAGGTAAGACAACCCTGATTCACAGTCCCAGGGCAAGTTACGTACTAGCATTAGATATTGTTCATCTGCAAAAGTGCACTTGCACTACTGGGCTCCTGCTGCAATTTTGCATTTTAACTACCTTTCATAGTGTTTTGTTTTCAAATATGCTTTTCCAAAACTCTCAGTATACTCAACTAACTAAAAGTCTTATCTGTATATTGTGCCGTTTTGTCTGAGGGAAGCTCTAACATACATATAAAAGCTGCAAGACCACAATTCATTTAGGAATGGTGACATATATCCAAGTTTAAGGACACAGTGCACCTTTTATGCCCTTTTTATGCTTAATAATAAGCAAGTGCTTAAGTACCTTGCTGAATCTGCAGAGACGGTTTGCTACAAAAACAGACTATAAAGAGACCTTCTCATCTTGACCCACACGTGCTTTTAAATATGAGCTGCAGAGGGAGGATTTGGTGATGGGTCAGCAGGATGGCAGTGTTGCATGCAATGGTCTACTGCTTCATATAGCCAATGTCCAGACCTCCAAACACAGCATCTGTTCAGCAAATACAGCAGCTGCTGCAGTAACAACAACAAAAGCAACAGCCCCTGCTATTAGAGAGAAGAGTGTGTGTGTTATATGTGTACATGTTTACTCAATCCTGACAGATCATCTCTGTGAAAATACTGTTTACAAAGGTCCAAAAAGGCTCTACTGCACACAGCTCCACAGGCTCTAAGCTCTTCTTCTGTGACTTTAATATCACTGATGCTTTAAAATCATCTTCTACAGATTCTCATCTGTCACAAAAATTGTCTGCAGGGCAACTTAATAATGCTTTTGGCTATGTTCTTGAACTTGCTGTTTGGCATATAAGTATTTATTTCAAGCTAGATGCACACAGTGCTCTTGAAATGGTCATTATTTAGAAATCAGCTTAAATGAAATCTGTTTTATAAAACATACCGTCACTGTCTCTCTGATGTACTGATGCGTCATCTTCAATGTAGGTGAACTTTCTGCATTTCCCCAGGGAAGAAATGGATGATGTGCTGGAGCCTGACAATTTCTTCTCTTTTTTGGTATCCTTTGATGAAGCATCTGTAATGCTGAATTCTGAGACAGAACTCATAGCAATACCTTTCACAGGCTTTTCATCCGTATGCTTTTCATTTGTAAACTGATTATCTGGTGGGATTAGAAAAAAAAAGGAAAAGAAAAGGGCTTGTTTGTAAGACTAACAGAAAGATCCAAAAGAATCACACAGGCAGAATTTCCAAGCCTACAGCTGTTTAATTCCAAGACCTAACCTTACTTACCTAACGATTTCAATGGGACTCTATATATACATAAAGTTCATTCACAGAATAAGTATTTGTAAACTTGCAGTCTAAGGTTTTCTCTTGAACCTAGTGGACTTAGCAGTTAAGTGATAATTCATTTCCATTGGATATGATAAGACTAGGAGAGAGAACAGAATTATTGCCTCAGTTGAAATCTAAATAGAGTGTGATGATATCCTAAGCTTAATTTGTGAAATGAAAGAAGGCAAAACAATTATCCTGCTATTTTTCAACACCAGCTCTGTTTTCCTAAATTTACAGCCAACAGTGAGCATGTAGGTGGTACCTAGATGCAGATGTGCCAGCTCACCATGGCTCATAATCTTGTTGCAAAGCAAGCCAGATGGTCTCTGTTTAACATCCAGATTCATTATTTCATAACTTCACCCATACTTGTGTTGTTGGCCTGGAAGTCAGTTAGAAGATGGGATACTTCACATGCTGTCAATTTGCCAGAGAGGCAGCTCAAAAACCAGAGGGAGAGCTTAATCTTAAGACCCATCCATGCAAAAGTTTAAGAAGAGTTCTGAGCTCAATTTATTCCCGAAGAACTTCTCAGGCACAGACAAATACGGGTTGATATAGTGTCACTCACTTACCAAAGTGATCAAGAGGCCAAGAAACACACTCATTCCCTCTACTGCTGGGATGATAAAACCTCATCAGTTCTTATCTACAGCTGATTAACTCTAGCACCTCACATCAAGCACAGCCTCACTTTTTATCTTACTTAAATCTTATGATATGCTTGTTCTTAAACTATATACAGAAAATCAATCTTTACAAATGCCTCAGTTTTGTAAACATTACTTTCTGAGAGGATCAGTAAGTGTGCTAAAGCAGTTAGTCTGTGTTCTGTTGCAAGTAACCAGAAGAGAGATCCTGCATATCTTTTGTTTTCCATGTACCTTTGATACCTCCTATATTCTGAAAAAAGGCCAAGAAGAGAGAGAGAGTGAAACCTTGATGATACTTCAGTAGTCTCCCATAGTATCCTTTAGCTAAACAGAGGAGACTGGAACAGGATGGGTGGACTGCAAGGCAGGTGAGAAACAATTGTGACAATTGGGTAGTTGGAGAGAGTCTAATGAAGGACCACCAAGTTGGTGACAGGTCTGGAGCACAAGATATACCACGAGAGACTAAGGGAACTGGGCTTGTTTAACCTGAAGAAGAGAAGGCAAAGAAGGGTACTAACTGTTGTCTTCCACTTTGTAACTCGGGTTAAGGAAAAGCCAGACTAAGCTCTTCTTAGAGCTGCACAGAGCTGAAAGGACAGGAGGCCATTGGCACAACTTGCAGCAAGGGGAATTGAGATTGTATACATGAAAAAAAATTCTCCATCATGGGAGTTGTAGAGCACTGGGACAGGCATCCAGAGAGGCTGGGGATATGTGCAGAGCAACTTGATCTTACTTTGAAGTTAGTCTGGTTTTGAGGTAGAGGCTAGACTAGATGACTTCTACAGGTCGCTTCCAATCTGAACTTTTCTGTGATTTCTATGTTTCTATTTACTTACAGAATGAGGGAACAATTCATTCAAATTTTTACCCGTACTCAGATTTCATGAAGTTTTAGGTCGTCTTCCTGTGGTAAAATTTATAGAAGCAAAAATTTGGGTAGAGGTTAATGAAGTAAGAACCTGGAAGATGATAAGATGAAATACTAAATAATTATTTTTCTTAACTTTAAATCATTGTTTTAAGAATGTTTACTGGCAGAGCTTTTGGCTTGATTTTGAACTTACAACAATGCGAAGGTCTTCTATGAAGAAAATGTGGATAGTAACTGTTCCAGAGGGTTTACTGGTTGGCCTTAGGCAGGAAGTGACTAGTGGGATAGGCAGAAGTGGAAGGAAGAGAACAACTAGGAATAGCACAGAGACCAATCTTGGAAATCTAAAATCCTCAGATTTTTCAGGCATTATGAGGAAGGAGTTGTATGGAGAGCAGGAGAGAGCTTTAGGTGTTCCTGGGTGGCTCCTCTGGGCTGAGAGGCAGCACTGCACAAAGTGCAGCGGTGCTTGTTTGCAGCTTGCACACAAGATCACAGAAACTAGCATCCTGCACAAGGCAGGTCTTTGATTTTTCTTATTTATTATAATTTGTTGATGGTTTTTCCCTCCAAAGCAGGTACATATAGCTTTCTTGTCTCTCTGACTCCTTGGCCAGCTTCTTGAGTCCACAATGTGAAAATTTACACGTTGGTTTTACTTACAAGTACTGTAAATGCTGTTTTGCAGTGTTTACAGATCAGTGACGTCTCACAATTTTTCCTGCCCTTTCATTCAATAACATGCCATCTCCAGGAAAGGCTGTGCTAATTGAAGGAGCAGAGCTCTGGAGGAAGTGGTGGCCTCCTCATTCATTGGTTTTATTGGATAATAATTAATTTGCAGGTCCAAAAGACATATAGCCCATCCGTTATTTGAGTGCCAATCTTACAAATAGATTTTGTTCATCCAATCTGGGACTGTACACCCAGAGCTGAAGAGTCGAATAAACATGGATCAGATTGAATGGCCTATGTGAGAATGGCATTTTCACAAATAGCCCTAAAAATTAGCCTAAGCTGCATATATTTTTAAATCATGGTGTATCTGTTGAGTTCCCCATTTTTGCCACAATACAATGGCACACAGAATCCATTTAGGCATTCAGCAAAATAAGACCGAAAAATATCAGACAGAAGTAATCAGTAAATGCCAGAATAACATTTACTGTACCCACCGACTTCTACTATTCATGCTTGGAGTCAATTTTTATTCTTGAAGTGCTGTTGAAGAGAAATCAAAACCAGAAATAGAAAGGCATAGACATAACCTGAATTTTTCAGTACAGCACCATCAAACAAAAGGGTAACAAAAGCTGTCATTCAAGGACTCTTCTGTTTGTTAAAGCACACTACATCTTTGAAAATACAGTGCATTTTAGTGTCAGACTCTTAGTTTGAAAAGCTCCCTTTAAGTAATGTTATACTTGTCTTGTACGGCTAGATCAAGTCTTCATGCAATCACCGTAACAAGCAACTTGCTATGACAAGCGAGATCCTTGCTTCCAGAAAACAGTGCGATAGAGGCTAAAGCAGTGTACAATTATAGGTCTCCATTTCATTTGTATGCAATTACCTTCAGTTCAGCTGAGGGTCCATCTACATTATGTCTTTTATCAATTTAATGTTTGCACAAAGTGTCTGAAGAAATAAAGATTATGCTAGACCAGCACAAAAAAAGTGGTTAGCGTTTTTTTTCTCTTTTACAGTTTGTTGCTGCAAGGAACAGTAATAGGTTTAGGGGTTGGAACAAATAAGCGGAGCCAAATAGGCTTTAAAAATATATTACGTACAACTGATATTATTTATGATTACTTTTAAATGCAAATTGTAGAAAAATTAAATTACAATTAGAAATAGGCAGGATGTGAAACTTCACGACTGCCGCCTTAAAGCCAACGCTCAGAGTTTCACGTATCCACAAATACCGGTTTCTAACTTGCAGAAACCAACCACCGCAGTGAACGAGGAAGGAGAAATGAGTGTATCATCGAGATGCTGAAGTTTCAGGCTATTCAGTGTTAGASTGATAGATTTTTAGGCAGAGGCAGTCAGAAGAAAGCCGCTGTGATGCACCGGTTTTAAACACTATCCCGAAGCAGYAGCTTTCCTCCCAAGTGGAGGAAGGAGCTGCCGCGCCGCCGGCCGTCCCCTCTAGTGACGTACGTCACCCGTCCGCCCCGGCGGGGCCCTTTGCCCGGCGGCGAGGGCGTCCCAAGGGCTAACAGCAACCTAGGTGAGAAACTCCGCCGGCTTTAGCGCCTGGAGCTTCGTTGAGGGTGCGTGGAGGCAGGTAGGCCTTGGGGGCGGGCGGGGAGCTCAGGTGCGGGCAGGCGTCGTTCCTGACGTTGCGAAAGTAAAAAAAAAAAAAAAAAAAAAAAAGAAAAAAAAATAAAAAAAAAAAAAAAAAAAAAAAAAAAAAAAAAAAAAAAAAAAAAAAAAAAAAAAAAAAAAAAAAAAAGAAAAGCCCCCCCAAAAAACTCTCCTCGGAGAGGCAGTTTGCGAAGAGGGTGGCGGCGAGGCGCAGCTCGGCAGAGGGTCCCCACCGAGAAGGCCGAGGGGGAGCCGGCGCCTCCAGAGCGACGGACGCGGGCGCCTTCATGGTTTCAGGCCCGTCAGGCTTTGCTGAGCTTTGGAGACGGTGTATTTCTGCAGCGGGGAAACAGGGAACGGTGCGCGAGGCTACAAACGCGCGTCGGGCTGCCTAGGCTGGTATGTGGGCTTCACGGAGCGGTGCAAGCGCTTCTCTGCGGGCTTGTGATGATGGGCTGGTAACTCACCGACGCTGGGGTTTGCTGCTTTGGGGCCGTTGCAGCAACAAAGCTAACGGTGCCCTCCGTGTCCGTGGTATTCTACCAACAGTGAGYTTTTGACCTCGTTGCGTACATTTTACCATCATGAATTAGTGACCCAGCTGACTGTAAAGCCTTCTATAGGCTTACTGTAAATCTGTCACAGGACTGGCAAAAAAATTTGGCCCAGATCCTAAGCACTGACAGGCATGTTTTGATGGACTGCATACCAAGCACTTCCACTAATATTTCTTACTAATTATACCATATATTAAAAAAAATGAATGAAGCCAATGTTTATATGTAGCTTTAGCTGCTTTTGATACAAGAAAGAAACACAATCCCTAATAAATTTTCACCTTCAACATTTCTATTCATTATAATTTTTACCATGATGAATGAAGTCAGTACTGAAGAGGGAGGGGGTTCGTCTCAAAATCTGTTCAGTGAATGACTGAATTTCCTTCCCTTCACCAACTCGGATTCAGGAAGAAGGGAACAGATGGACACAGGAAGAAGCGGGAGGCAAGCGAAGAATGAAGAATACGGGCGAGGAACAGATGGATTCGGAGGAAACTGAAGAGGAGAGTCAACAAGGGACGGTAAGAGAGTTTTCCGCTTGACCTTTAAGGAAATCTGCATATACCACAGGTCAGCTGGATTTTGTTTTGGGGTGCATCCCATTTTCCTCTCAGTGGCATGTGATGCCCCAGTCTTTCAGGCCGTGCCACTGGACACGCAYTGGGAAATGCATGCAAACCCAGTGCCCAAAATGGGCTGCGCAAGCTAAGACTCCCAGGCACCCAAGCCACCYCAGTAACTGGAGCTTACGATTTTGAAGAAGTGTCTTGCACCCTGTYCGCTGTTAGAGTTAGATGCTCAAAGTGATTTATGGTTTTACCCACTTAAAGACATTTGGGATGGGCTGATTTTTAGAATATGCTGAGCATCTGCACCATGAGGTGTATTGAATTATATAGCCCAGATCACAACTAAGTCTCAGAAAATCTTGACTGTATTCTTAATGTTATTAAATTGCCTGCATATAGTCCATTGATTCGGGCTTTGCTAGCTATAGAATGGAAAAGGTGAGAGTTAAATGTTGGCCATGTGTGTCATTCCCTTTGAAGAAAATGGGAGCCATGTGCACTCACCTAGCAGCAAAGTTTGGCCCAAACTATGATTTCACAGCTGGGCCCTAACTTCAGGAATGTCAAAGCACTAAATGGCTCAACTGGAGAAACCTGATCAATGCTGTATTTTCACTGTGAATTTAAACTGCACACACAGCAAAAGCAGAGTTAGTTTTCCTCTCCCCCAAAATCACCTTTCTCTGCAGAATTGATAACATAAATATCAAGTTTTGCTCTCATCACACAAACAAGTAAAATGGCAGAAAATRTACTTCAAATAAAATCCACAGCATTTACTTTTTGGAGAGTGTTTAAGAAAATGGTCTCATTAGTTTTGACTGAAAAAAAAAGATTCCTTTAAGGGATTTCAGTAGGTGACACAAAAAATRTTAATATGAATGATCAAGACAATGGAGGTTAAAACTGTTTTGAAAATATGTTTCTTTTATAGATCTCAGCTGTTGGAAGAGTTACAGAATAAATACACGGTAGTGCTGACATTCAGTGCTGTTTCATCTTAGCAAAGGAGTTTTTAATAAAGAAAATTCTTTTCAAGGAATGCTTTCTGCAGCCAGTCTTCCAAAAGAGGTTTTCCCCCCTCCTAGTTTAATAAAATTAAAGTAATTTATGTCCTATTGATATGTCGATTTGTTTTTCAATAAACTTTTTCACAGAGTTTTTTTAAAATTCTCTTCACTTTAAAAATTATAATTATATGTCTTCCTCCCACTTTGAAAATGGCACAAGGTGCTCATTTGCAGAGCTCTACTGTTCAAATCTTCACTGAGAATAGAAATGTCATGACTCAGTTAACAATGCTTTATTATTCACATTGATCTTTTTTTATAGTGTTCTTTATCTCAAAAACATTGTAAATCAGATATCTTCCTCCCACTCTTTTGTTCATTTGCAAATTTTTATTATTCTAGTTTAAAAAAGCAATGGAGTGTCAAGAGTCAGTGTATATTGTTTATGTTCTTTTTTGCTTTAAAATTACTTCTAACTATAAAAAGTAAGGATGTACAGCCAGGAAAAAAAAAAAGGATTTGAAGATGCTTAAAATAAAAATTAGAGGAATCGGCATGAGTTTTATGTTGTTTGCTTACACCTTGGAGTTGTTAATGGACTTTGAAAGAAGGGGGACCAAATATTTTATGAAAAAGCTTTTTATGTGTTAATTCAAAAGTCCTGTTGTATCAGAAGTCGTTATCTGCGTTAGATACCAGATGTAATTCATACTTCCCAACAAACACAACAGCAAACTTTACAAATGCTTTTGCAGAACGTTTGCTAGACAGTTCGCAGGTGCCTGCCCAGAGACCTGCACTTTCAATTGCTCTACGTCAGTGCTTGGTGCCAGGCTCTCAGGAGCCCTCAGCTGATAYGCGCCAAAATAAATCACTGGATTTTCTCAAGAACTTCACAGCACTCTTTTGTTCACAACAGCAAATAATTCATAACCTGGTGGGCCGGGTACTTGCTCTTGCAGGCCAGATGAGGGATCTGCTGCTCTGGCAGGAGRTTGGAAAGCTGGTCCATTGCTTCTGAGCAATATGGTGTGCAGCCCTCAGAGAGGAGTTGAGCATCAGCCCCAGGACTGGTTTTGAGGTTCAGTCTTCCAAATTCTGCTTCAGACTCCCTTTTCTTTCTCACTGAGCTTTTCTTGAGGTCTCTATTTATGTCTTGGATATTGTGAGTGCATGAAATACAGTCGCTTACCCTCCATGAAATAAATCCATTACAGTAATTGGGGATAGTCCAGAGAGCAGCAGGATCTTGTGGCATTTCACATACTGCTTGCTGGTAGATAATGTTTTTTGGCTTATTTTGAATTCACTTCCTCCCATTTATGATCAGGGCATCCTGGCACCCCGCTGTGACTCCAGCAGTTCTTGAGAGACATCATCCTCTTTGGGGGTTTTCCTAGAAGGAATAGCTATTCCTGAAGCTGAAATTAAGCCCCACATTGGATTTTTGGATCTTGTAGGTGCTGTGGCTACCCTACCAGATGAGGCAACCCTATAAATCTTTTGTTAAAAAATCATCTTTCAATATTCTTTTTTTTCTTCTTTCGGTTTCAAGGCTAGACTCGCTAGACATTTTGCTAAAAGGGTTTATTAAACCAATTTAGAGCAAATGAGACTCAATCTGAACCTGTGCCTTCCAAGCAGAGGGTTAAGCATCTATTTGTTCTCTATAAATACCAGGTGATAAGTATGGCTAGAAGGGAGCAATAAGRGACTACTCACTCCTCAGGACTTGCTATCCCCATTTCAGGAGATGGAGGGCAGATGCTGAGAGGATGCAAAGAGCCTGGGGGAAGCAGACAGGGGATTTCGTTCCTCGCTGGTCCGTGCCACCCCGGCCATGCCAATTCCTGTCCGCTCTCTGGGGCAGGGGATCTGGGAGATTCAACATCACCACCCAGTTCCTGGGGAGGTGCAGGGCTGCACAGGYGTCACACACCTAGCCCTTGCGACAAAAACATCCCAGCACTCACCAGCTACTTATTGTACTTCAATGACATCTCRAAAGTATAAAATTCTCTTTCTTCCTCACTGCAGAGTGTGAAGCTGGAGATTTTGATGCATTATCTTATCTGAATTGATCATGTTGTTTTTAAACTAAAGAAAATCCAGACTTTATTATTATTATAGTCCTTGCCCTGGCAGCACTGCTGCATTAATTCAGTCTTCCTTCCTTCCTTCCTCTCAGGGTTAATTACTCACCCCATCAGTGAGGTTAAGACAGTCTGCCAATATGATCAAGTTTGAAAAGCAAAATCCTAACCCAAATGGAGGAGCCAGAAGTGGACATGACTTTATATAATTCATTGGCACGGTAACTAAAGGTAAGTCTACCCCATGGACTTGCTTGTGTAATTGCTCACTAAGTTTAGTTTGGGAAATTTATAGGTAATGTAAAATAGAAAAAGTTGAGTTTATTGCAAGGGTTTTTTTTCCACCCAGAACTGCATGTCATTAAATCTGGAAAGCACTCAAAAATCATAGTTTTAACTATTGTTGAGGGCTATATAGTGAAAAGTGCAGATACCTGAAGGATTTCCAGGCAGAATTTGTGAACTTTTCAATGAAAAGTTAGCACAATATCTTTCTCTCCTGTCCCATGGTCTTTGGCAATAATACTTCTTTTTGAATGACACTGAAGTTATATGCTTAGAGTTTATTCCCAAAGCAGATATTATGCATGATGATGGTCACAAAGATATCCTTGCACAGCATTAATGGCAGAGGAACTTCRAGGCTGTCAGCATTTTGATTTGGTGGGGGGAAACACCATCACGATAGCACGTTTTCTTAAAACGTATCCAAACAGTTTAAATGCTGTCAAGCAGAGCTGCAAATCACAGAAGATTCAGCATTTCTCATGGACAATCCTTAAAGCTCTGTTCATAGTAAATTGGCATATGATGATATATAACCACAAAAAAACAGGTTTTCTAATAAATTATACAAGCTTTCTTCTGATTTGAATCTGATGATGCATGGTGATCTGCGAGTGTCATATGTCTTTTAGAGGCTTCCTAACAAACACTCCTATTTTTCTTTCAACTGCATATGGTACTTGAACACAGTCGGGAGCGGGACTCGTCTACTAATGCAAATACTATTAATCTTCCTGCCATCTGATCACCTCACTGGGTGCTGCTGAGCAGTCTTCGTCAGGTGGTGTTGAAAAACCATTTGTTTAACTCTGCAAGGGCCTGATCCCATATCAGCAGATGTCAGGGGAAGACTTCCATGGAGCTTGGTAGATCAGGCTCCAAAACAACTGCAGATTTAAGTGCCTTCTCCACATTTCATTGCTCCTGAAGAGTTCTTGCAGAACTTCTGAAGCAGAAAAGGATGCATTGTGCTATATCTTTTCTCAAAATATATTCTTGTAGGCAACTCCCAAGCTGCAGAACATCTATTCTGGGGGAACACAGACTACATTCTCTGTTTCTTAATTGCATGAGAGGTACTTTTAAGACACTCTTGTCTGCTCTGACAAAGGAAAACATGGAAAACATTTTGTTCACAGTATTTAAATGTGCTTCTCTCACTGTGCAGTGGAAGGATGTGTTTAAAACTGCAATCTATCACTGTTTTCAAATCATGTGGGTGACCAGGGAAATTCAAGATATCTTTGCCTGTGTATATTAACTTATTTGGAGCAAAATAGTGCTCTTAGAAAACACGAATCCTTAAGGCTGAAGAAAGTTTCCTTTGTGACTGTGGTGCAAAGGTTTCCAAACAGCTGCTCATTCATTTGGATGCATGAAATATTTCATTCAGCTTGGTCACAAGTGCAAAAAGGTAATTTCTTCTCACCATGACACCGTGGTCATTTCTGCCTAGCTTTGTAATAATATTGGCAAGATCAGTATTAGCATAATTTATTCATTCTATGGGCTTTCAAAGGAGCATGCCAGAATTCCTCAGATCTCATTGAAATGCTGAACCCTCCCAAATCACTGACAGTTTTTTTTTTCCCAAGGAACTGCACTCACAAGGAGCTTGGCTAGAGGCTTATGTCAAAATTAGCGTCCGATGCAAGTAGTGAACACCAGACCTGGGATGGAAAACCAGAGATTTCAAGCTTTGTTAGATGTTAGGCTGGCAAGTCCATAGACCACATACAGGGATTGAAAGCTAGATTTGGCGAACCTCAGCACATTAAACTTGCAAAAATCCCAGCAGCAGCAGCACTTATCTCTCTCCCTTTGGGCTTCCTTTGCCCCACCAAAGTCTGGTGGGGTGAGGTGAGGGTGTGGGGGTATCTAGGCGCTGGGACACAGCCCAGCGGAGGAGCTCATCTCTCTCCTCAACACCAGCCAGTGTTTCCTCAAGTTAAAGGTTTCACTGAGGCTTGTACTCAAGACTCAGGTGAATAACCCTTCTAAGCAAGGAGGTCACAGCCCAGATCCTGAGAGGAGAAAGCATGTGTAAATTAAACGGAAGAAGTGTCACTGTTTTAACACTGAGATTGGGCAAAATCTAACCCCCATTAATCCTTCAGAGTAGGGACTCTGGTTTATTCCTTTTTCAATCTATTCTATATTCAAAGCAAGTACATTTTTTTTCTGTCACTATACCACTATTGTTAACAACTATAAATGTATTAAAAACACAGGGGCATTTTAGTATGTGTATTGTGCATAAGAAATATTGTTACATGACAAGCTCCAATTGGCAAGTGAAAAGAGGTTTTATTGAAGGAAATAGCAGTAGCAAACAGTGAACTATGCAGAATAATGGTAATTGTTCCTTTAACATTGGCAGCGCACGTTCACTTAATATGACTGCTCCTCTGTCTCTGCCTCATCCAGACCCAGAGGACCTGTTAGACAAGCAGGCAGCCACCTCTCTCTGGGATCAAGCTGTCAATGCAAACTTGCTTTCTTTCTATTTCTCAGAGCTAAGCTATACCCCCAGAGCTCCAGAAGCTTTTCCTGAGTGAAAGCTTTAAAAAAGCTCCATTCTAAATTACATCACACGAGCTGTTCTCTTCAGACTGACAGAACAAAAGGGGGGGGGGAAATGCCAAAAGTACCATCTGAATAACTTCTGAGTTGCACAGAATGATTTACCTCTTCATGGTCTACAAGAGCAGGCTAACATTGTCTTGACCTTGCCTATCTAACCCTCAGCAGTGTCCTCTGATCAGAGCCCTCTGAGGGGCTTCTGATCAGAGAAAGTTTGTACCATATGTTTGCAATACAGATAAATGCAGGGTAGAGCTGCTGTGCACAGCCTTTTAACTCACAGCAACAGGAGCTTCAGCACCCCCATTAAGTATGGCTCTAATGTAGGCATGGTGCTTCCTAAATTTTTTCAGGTGAGGTGGTTTCTAATGCAACCTGCTCATTGTTGCTAGAAGAGCCCAGCCTGGAGCTGCTGCCCAGCCTGGTGTGTTCACTTTCTAATCAACTATACCCCAATTTGCAGCTGTGGTGAGGGAGGACTGTGTGGAGAGAGCCACTCAGAAATCCAAAAGTCTCTTAGATTGGCTCCACCTGGGACTCCCAAGTTAAAGGTAAGTAGCAGGAGCAAAGGGTCTGGATGAGCATCACTCAGTCCTGCTGTGGTTGAACAAGGGGATAAATTGGTAGCTCTCCCACTTTCTCTAATGGCTTTCATGTGACACCTCATTCAATAAAACATGGCCAGCTGGGAAGGGAGGAGGCACGTCCTCCCACTTCAGAATATAAATAAAGGTAAGTAGGAAACAACAAGGATTTAGCTATTTTCAAGGTAAGAGAGAAACTTTGCAGTCCTTATAAGGTGGCTGGATGTTGATTTGGATTTTGACAGCTTTGCCTTGTTCCAGAGTAAGCCACTGAGTTCCTGCAAATTGAATCAAGCTAGGCTTTGTGCAGCTTACAGGCTCACTGAAGAGGACCTCTAGGGGTCCTTATTCAACTTTCACATCAGAATGTGCATAAAGTTAGAAGTGTTTTATCCATGTGCTCCAGCAAAGCATATGGTTTTGCCAACTGCACTCTTATGTTTGTTCTGCTACTTTGAATAAACCTTGTACTTCTMTAACTCATATTAGTACAACTAATAGTCTCATCTTAAAGATGAGCTAAATCTGAACCAGGTGATGGGTCAATATAAACACAGAAAATATACTGCTCAGTTTCTACATAGAACTAGAATAATTCAGTTCCCTTTCTTGCATGAAAGGGGCTACTTCAATGATAATAAATACATGGTACTGTGTTATAGTACTATAGGGAGAAAGAACTTGGAAAGGTGGTAAGACTTACCAGAGTCTCCAAGGGGCTGTAGGATGGGGCCATCCAGTTCTGGAAAACAAAATCAGAGAGAAAGGCTTCACTAAGTGGGAAACACTCCTCAGATGGTGAGGTGGGTTTTGCTACTTAATGTAGGTGCTGGCGTTTTTAAAACTGTTGTATCTGCTCACAACTGTACTGTTATCACAGGAAAGAGAACTTCRCAACATGAAGGGGAAAAAATGCTATTACTAGGAGATACCTGTTCACTTAAAGATCTGACATCCTCAAGCCTCTTGCTGAGATCTCCTTTTTTTTTTTTTCCAAAGGACATAGTTGCTTTCCATATGGTTAGCACAACCTGTCTTACTCAGAGGAGCAGAAGCAGAGCCCCAAGGATCCTGACTTGCTAATACAGCATTCATCCATAAGTGTTTGGTGAGTAAAGCTTACGTTTACGGTTATATCTTTTTTGTGGCTCAGGTACAAGTTGTCTTTGCACAWCTGATCAGTGAAATGGTACTGCCTTGTTTGGTAAGGAACCAGCTTAATGCCCACTAAAGCTGATGGAATGCTTGTCTTCAGTGTGTGCTATTTCAGGTGTTATTTTTTTCTTATGCCAAAATGTGAAAAATCTTAATTGGGCAAAATCTTCATTTAAGTAATTGGGACTGAGGAAAAAAGTAATAGTGAAGCTGAATACTGACATCATTGCTGTGTATTTTATCACATCTCCATTCCTATCAATGGTAAATATGAAGATGCTAGAGCTCTAGTGTTTGAAGTGAGCGGAGTGAATTAAACATAAGCACTGTAAGAGAATGCAGTGTAGCTTTCTAAACCATAGATGAGACATAATAAACTAGGTCCAAGTTTAGATCACACATCTTCAGTTTCAGGGTGGAGATGTTTTGTAGGTTTTTTAGCTGTATTAGGACTTTTTACTACCTTTCATTACCATGATATCTATGTATCTCATAAAATCAATAATAATGGTGTCTATGGACTGTGTGTTTCCTCTCTACTTGGAAAAACCTAGATCTTATCTAAATGACAGATTATACACATGGGTGGCATAGCTGTACTCAAGGATGCAGGACTTTGTGTCATGCAGGTGCTACTCAAARACAGAATTTTTTGAAGTCTCTCTGGTAAATCTGTACTTGGATCTGAATGTGTGAATCTGGAAAAATACTGGCTCACCTTGTAAACCTCAAGTTGTGTTTGTAACAGCAGCAGCAGAAGCTTGCTTGCATGTAAAAGGAGGAAATACAATCTGGAAAGAATTTTGAGACAATAGACAGGGTGCCACAGCCCTATTTCCAGGCTACTGCTTGATTAAAGCACAAATGGTCTTTCAGTAGGACAGCAGCAAGGTTCCTCATGACACAGGGGCAGGTGTGCCTGCAGGCCAAGACTTTGGGTTGTTGACACCCCACCACAAGCAGGTCCTGCACACCTGGATAGGTCTTGTGCATGAGTTAGCRTAAGCAATTTAGTCTCTTCTAAGCCATTCTACAACCCATATTACTCTCTGCTCGTACCTTACAGCGATTCATATCCTGTATGGGTCTGGCTAGTATGCTCTTAGCTACCTACTTTGGGGATGTTTGTGATGGGTTACCTGCTCTTGTCTGGACCTAGATCCACTTTTCACTTTGCGGTCTGTAGATGAGTCTTATTCTCTCTTTTGTTCTACAAGTATGTGCAGTCCAAGCTTTCTTTTAGCTTTACTAAAAAGAGAATCTATACCTTTTCCCAGAAGAATCATGACTTGAAATAAATACATGGAAAATGTGATTTGTTTCTGTCTTTCAGTAACAGATGACAGTGACTAAGGCTGCATCTCTGCTAGTCGCCTATAAGTGGTTTCAAGTAATTTAAAAAGGGACTATTTTACTTCTCTCAGAATATGAGGCAGCTCTGAGGTAGTGCCAAGCTCATGCAGAATAAGGACACAGAGCATTTGAGGAAGGGAATCTAAGGTCCAATACACAAACAGGAGGATCACAAGAACTTAGAGAGTTTGCAAGTGTCTTACAGTTGAAAGCAAAAAACCTCCCACCAATAACAAAACCCAAAATTCTCCCCTCACAACTGTTGGGACTTTATTTTGCTGATGACTCTGAGGAGGTACCAGGAAGACTAAGAAAAGCTAGCAAGATCAACCTCCCATTGGAGATAACTTCTTAAACCCTGACTGTCCCTTCCTGAATGCCTAGACTAACCATTTAATTTTTGYGTCTTAATTCCACCCCTTTAAAGTGGGGACAGATATACTTTCTAATCATATGAGTGTTTTAAAGCTGAAGTCGTGTCTCTAAGTTAATATGTACCATGTAAATGCAGTTGTCAAAGTTTTTCTGGTTATACTGTTCAGCTTAGAAAGCATCTTAAATTCTATGCAGTTAACTTCTGTAGCTATTACAGTTTAGGTAATGTTTATGACCACCAGTTAGCTACAACAGGAGGATCAAACTTTGCAGACTTCTGATTTTCTTTCCAGCCTATAGTTTTCCTTCGCTGCCAAGTCTATTTTCTACTCTTGCTACTATCCTTCCTTCTGTTCAAGGGGATTAACAATACCAAATAGSCTCTTACAAGAACTAAGTTGTTTCTATTTTTAACAAGGGAAAATTTATGCCATATTTGACATGAAAGATATGTGTACGTATCCATTTTAGGTTACGGTAAGCCAATCATATTAGACTAGGTTACTACATGTGCTCTTGCTCTTAGTTGTATGYTTACTGGAATTGCCTATTTGGAAAGTTGGTGTAAGCATTGGTAAACTAATTCTTGYTCAGTTAGAGGTAATGGAAATGTAAGGATGGGAAATAAAGGTTATTGCCRTGTGTGCTGTACTGTGATTTGGTAACAGTGGCTGTTTTGTAGTCAAGTGGTCATCAAAACCTTTCTTGGAGCAGTAATAAACTTTAAAAAAATATTGGGGAAAATATATCAGTTTTCGGAGTAAAGAAAGATGCAGCAATTTTGTGACACAGGTTTTCAGTCTGTTTCTGATTATCCTTTTAACTGGAGAGTTGGGGTTTCTAATTGTAAGGTTAAGGAATCCTTTTTATCTATCCCTTGCTTCCTAATCCTATGCTAGACAGTATTGTTTTCTGTGCCTTTTGTCTTCTGGGGAAGGAGGCAATCTCTGGCTCATGTGAACATCTTGTTAAAGTCTGCTGAGGATTAGGGGGTGTGACAGTTTTCTTGCTGAGCCTTTTTATTGGGGATTTTCATGCCTGCTTTTCTGGGAGGTCTTTGAAATGTCTTTTATGTAGCAATCATTTCACTCTTCCTTTGTTGTTTCAAATGTTGAGGCTGTAGTCTACTCATCTGTTCCTGTTTATGTTCCATACTAGCTGGTCATAACAATTTGGCTTGAAAGAGCTCACTATCATTGCTCCACATGCATCTGAATCACAGAAGTGTTGCTGACTGCTCTACCGTAACAGCAAAGTTGAGTTTCGTTTTAGCACGTTTATTTAGTATGAAATACTGTTACAGGGTTTCTAGGTGAAAAATACTGTAGATTAAAAAAGAGATAATTTGGATACTTCCTTAGCTATGTGTAGGCATTTAAAAATGCTTCTATTATGAGATAGATCCTGCTTAGGGTGCACTCATCATAGCAACTGTAGTCACCTAAAARTTAGGTGTTCAGTGTGGGGGAAAGTCCTGTTATAATCCATGTAAGAATAGGCCTGCCTTGCTGGCCATTCGTCCTGTCCTGATTACAAGTGTTTCAGCCAGGAATGAATAGTTCCTTGGAAGTCTTCTATGCTGCCTGCTTCTCCCCCCACCTTGGCTATAACAGAATAGTGTCTAGAAATCCAACTTTTACATGACTAAAGTTGGAAAATGTGGAGATCAAGCCTGACCAAAGAACTCACTTAAAAGCTGAATAAGTTTGTGTTTTTTTTTTTTTTAAAAAAAGAATTTTATTAATCTTACATTTCAGTTTCAGAAAGCTATGGAGTTGGTCAGTATATTTTAAGTTTTTGTAAAACACAAGATTTTCTTCCTAAGTGTCTTACGGAATCAGTGTTTCTAGTTCTTCAGTAGCTATCTTAAGATGCACAGACTTTTCCAAAATCAACCCAATTGTTTTTTAAATGAAATGGTAAACACATGTTTTAGTTGATTTCCCATGGTGCTGATTTCAGACCTTATGCAAACTCAGGTACCTCCTGGGGAGTTTTAGATTTAAGATTAAGCAAGGAGCCAGGGTTATGCAATCTTACTAGAAATAAAGATCTCAAAAATAGTTTTTTKGGGGAAAATGGCTGCATCACCTTCACCTGGGAGAAGATTGAAGTTATTACCAAAACTGRTTGATTAATGTGGACAAGATCCTGTTTAAATAACTACCTAGCCAAACTGTTATTTACTTCAACTTTACAACTGTTATATCTTTGCAGAGGAAGAAGGTACCCACTTAGATGGGTTTTTTTGCTCTAGTAAATACCTTTCTGAAAGGGTTTCCCCCCTCCACCAGCAATTTGCATCAYGTAACAGTGTTTCCACCTGTATCTGCTTGCAGCTTGCCTATCCAAATTTCTATTGTCTAAAGCCATATATAATCTCCCATTTCACACTTAACCACAAAACCCATTCTTCCAGATGTGACCTCAGTTTGTTTTTTATAATGTGTCTTTTTGTTAAAGTATTTTAAACAAAGCATAATATGCAATGATACGGCACTGATGTTTATCAAAATTGTTTCACACTGCACTTCTTTCTATTCCTGTATTTTTGGATCAAGTACGATACAGCTGCAGATTAATACCACCTTTTAATATAGATTTAATGTGTTTATTTTTTTACCACATTCACTCTATCCAATAACTTGTTATATGGATTTTACTTAATGGGAATCTTGTGGGACTATCAAAGGGCATTTATTTTCTATTGAAATAACAATTAAGATAACATGCAAACTAATACAGTAATCAAATAAACCTGACAAATAACAAAAACTTTTTAAAGCTGCAGAGGCATGCTAACAAATCTATTTGATCAATATATGGGATGTGAAAAAAGAGGAGACAAGATTGACTGATGAATAAAATGGAACTGACACAAATAGGCTGACAGCCAGTCGCAAGTCTCTTTAGGGCAAATGCAATTAACTTAGAATAATAGACTCAAATTTGATGGTTAGAAATGCATTTTTATTAACAATCACAGCCTGAATCATTATGCGCTCTTATGAATAAAATTGTACTTATATTGAATGTCTGTGTATACATGTATGCATGTACATACAAAAAAGCCCTTGCTGAAGTAGAGCTTTATTTTTGTGCGACAGAGAATAACAGTATGAGATTTAAAATAAAAAGCATACACAAGTATGAATCTAAATATTCAAACTAGTGATATAAAAATTACATATGTGRTATGCTAGTATTAACAATAAAGGCAATAACATCAGTCCCAGGACTGCTTGTTCTTTTGGGAAGTGAAATTGCAATCAGGGATTTACAGATTTCATTCTGAGGCAGAGAAGTCATTACTAGAAACATAAGCTCATTCTCTTTACTTTAATAGCTATTTTAAATCATTCATTTAAAAAATACATTAACTATTTATTGTAAAGGCAGTACATTTCTACTGGCATTTCATTTTCATGCTTTTTTAAATCCTTTTTAACAAATTAAAAATTATTAAAAGAAGATTAGAATTAGCAAAAGGATCCTACCAATTTTTGAAAATGCTACTCTTGAAGGGTATTTCCCATTATTAACAGGTATGAGGTATTAAAACTTTAAAGAGAGGGAAGATATTCAATTGCTAATGTGTCCTTTTTCTTCTGACCTTCATTGCATAGACTGATTGCTATTTGTAAATTACTTTCAAAATTATTAATCTCAATTAATTTCTGAATAAATATAATCTTTTTTCCCCCCCTCAAACATCCTTAGGATTTAGATACTAAAAGAGCTGCCTATAGGATACGTTATGGTGCCAAAGTGTCTTATTTGTTGGAAAAAGATAAAATACGCCACTTTAAATGCTAGATGGTATTAGTAAAGTATAAATGAATATGAAACAGTGATACCTGCAACACTTGATGGTTAAATATCTTAAGATGATGGAATGGTAGAAAATAACATCTTTGTGCTGGAAATGACTTTAAATCAAGTGTTCTCCATCTCAGTGTCCTCTCTGGACCACTGGCTGGCCAGGGACTGAACAGCAGGGAAATAGGATGCTCTGTAGGTGGGTGAAGCATTAAGAAGCTTGTATGCAAGTGTCATGCTTCTCATCCTGTTTCTGGAGCTGTGRGCTGGGATACAAGCAGCAACCATGCTCCGCTTGTTCCACTGCAGTGGTGTTTTGATCCTCTCTGTTTCCCAGGAAGAGTGAGAAGTGCGCAGACATCCTGGGAGTCAGACCACCTGCTTTCGAAGGGCACCTTGCTTCTCGTAGGGGAGGTGCCCGTGAAAACTGCAGAGAAGCAGGGATAGCGCAAGGCTGGAGATTTTCCTGTCATCACTTGGGCTTGTGGGAGTCATTTTCTTTTTCCCTTGAAGTGGTCATTGCTACGAGGAAAAAATTTCTTRGTAGCTCCAGAAGGTTGCTGGAGACTTTCCAGCATTTTTCTTCTTCCTTCTATAATCTCCTCTGGATACTCATAGCAGCCTACCACATTTCCTCAGCTGTCTTAAATAGCTGAAACTGCCTATTGTAACTGGTAARATGGATGTATAACATGTTCTAGTTTCAACAAATCTGCTGTATACCTAAAAGGAGAGAACAATAGTATGGAGTCTGGCATAGGGTTGGTTTACTTTGACATAGAAATTACTGGAAAATGCTCAGACTTGGACTACCGAACATTTCTCACAGAACTGGATTTGGTGAGGAGGGAGTTGAAGTAGTCAAATTCACGTTATCTATTCAATTTGTTCTCCTTAACATCTGTGCAGATGTGTCACTGGAGACTAGTGAAAGAAAGGCTACTTCCTGAATGCATTGCCAGACAAAGACTATGTGCTCTTTTATGACCACAGTTGCTTAACATATTAAATGGGCAAAAGATCCTAAAATAATTATATGAAACTTTTAGTAGGTAAACAAGCGAAGGAGAAAAGACCAGATCTACTGATTTATATGGAGACAGCTTTCTGCAGTCAGCGTGCAATTAGTATAAGGGATTGGGGCTGTGGGCTCTGTTCTTTTATCTTGTTGGTTTTAGGCTAGTGAAATATCACTCAACTCTGTGCAGTTTCCTAATATACGGTGATGTAAGAGAAGGGAGAATGAGGCCCTGCATGATGATGGACTAATTCTCCATCTAGAACAAGAGTTACTCACTCTATCTGTAAATATCCTAAGGCCTGCTTTTGATTGCATTTAAATTTGTTCACACCAACCTCGTCTCATTTGCTTGAATAGTCTTCCTCCTGAGTTAGACTAATACATGCAAGAAGAAATCCAGGCCTTTAAAAAATCAGAATTAGTTTCTCTCTTTATAACTGCTTTATCTTAAAACAAAAACCAAAAACCAAAAAAAAAAATCTTTCCAAAAATATATTAGAAAGCAAAAGAGGATGCTCAAGTGAAAGCTTTTTTTCCTTAACCCAGCAGCAGTAGAATTTTTGGTAATGTATCATATTTACAATATGTTTCCATTGGCATTCAGGCTCTATGCTTTTATAGTCCCTTTTCAGAAGTTGTTTCATTAAAAGAAGATTAGAACTAACAAAATGTAACTACCAGGTTTTGAAAATACTTCTCCTGAGAAGGATATTTTCCCCTATCACCTGTTTTTTTTTCCCTACTCATTCATCTTAAAAGTATTCAAGCTCAGAACTCTGATTTCACCCTTTCACGTTCCTGAAATATTAAAAGATTCCATTCTACATCAGTTTCCATTTTTCTCAGGTTTTTTTTCAGCTATGAATATGGCTTGGACAGGATGTTCCCAATAAAACAAGAATACTTTCACTTTACATTCTGTTTACCTTGTCCTAAAGCAGGATTCACAGGTACCAGGCAATCCATGGGAACTAGTCTGGTACCTGAGAAGTGTTTGCGCGTGAAAACCCTAGGCCAGTATCCACAGGTATCACAGGGAACGTGTAGATCAAAGTAGATGACAAATACATTTCTTCTGTGAAGATTCCTGCAGCTAGGTGAGACCTTCAGGTAGACAGGCCTAGTGATGCCCAACRAGAATCCTGATGGAATGAAGAATCTGGATGGGGCAGCAGGATCTTCCTTGTAGATGGACTSTCCCTATACCATATATGTATACATTTATGGTGTCTAAATTTGTATAGATATGGATGGACAATATATTTGCATATTCCTCCTCTCCACAGTGAGATCTTACAAGGAATGGCTAATCCTCATATGCTTAGCACGATAAGGGCTCTTCTCCCCATCAGGGGTACTGTCTCTTTCTCCTTACTRGCATTTGGTGCATGTGGTTGAGAAGCAGTAAACAAGCAAATTGCTTACAGAAGGTGTATTTATTTGTAATTTCTATTTATTTAAGGGACATAGCACTGACTTATTGCACGTGATTCGATACTGTCCTTCAGGCTGAGTTGCACTGGGCATGGTGTTGTGTCAGTGCCACAGGCACAGAGGGGGGACGGTGTATTTTAAATGTGAGGAACAATGCCAGAAAGAATCACAGATGATGGAATGGGAAACGACCTTCTAGCCCAGCTAGTCCCACCCTTCGTGGTGCAAAACTTCTGCAGGCTAATGCCTTAGGTGTTTTTTCTTCTCACTTCCTCTTAGACAGCATGAAGTGACAGTGCCTGAAACACTTCCTCAGGCAGAGMACTGCCTAATCGTCCTTGCTCTGAAGACCTTTTCCTACTATCCAAGCTAWTTTTCTTTTGCATTCTCAAATAGTGTAAGGGCAGGTGTACTGCTGTGGAGGTAGGAAAAAGTGGAATGGGGTAGATAATTCCAAGGGAGGTAAACCAGCTAGCACTGCAGGTTCTTCAAAATTTGATTTTTCTGGAATGACTGTTTCCTCCCCATTCTTGATGGTGCTTGTTTGTTTAGGTTTTTTTTTTCCCCCGCAGTAAAGGGTCACACTCTATTCTCACATGTTTTTCCTTTTTTCTTTTAAAGCTAAATTGCTCTTAAAGATGCCAAGGCAATTGTAACTTCAACCAGGCCCTAAATAGAGCTTTAGTAGATGTGTTATTTGTATTAGGCAGTGCCAGTGATAGTAAAACAAGGGATTGATTCTTCCTTAGTTCTTATGATATTGCTAATAAAGTTATCTGGGAGCCAGATAACATCTAACAGACTCTATGAAAAACTCTGTGTAAGACTCAACTGCTGGTTATTGTCTAGTAAATGTTGAAGACATTTTAGTAGCACATTAGTAGAAAGTTAACTGTAGTGGGTGATGATTTCTGCCATGACCAGAGATCTGTCCATCTAGATGCTCTGTGCAGAAACAGTTGAAAAGTCCCTGTCTGAAAACCCAAGGTCTTGACAGATAACCAAATTACAAGGAGTTCACACGTGAACTGTAGCATGGATTTTCTTTTTCCTTCTCTTTCTTCCCTGAAGATCACATAAGCAGTCTAGGAATGGCCAGGTACCACACTTTGTTCTTTGGCATATTAGGTGGATGATAAAAGGCATTTTTTTCCTCATTTTTAAATAATGTTGAAATCTCTTGCAATCTTCATCCTCTGTTTGCTAAAACTCTTGCTTCATTTTCTTCTGTAATCAGGGAGAGCGCTGTGTTGGTTTCTTTTCTAGGTGGCTTTCCAGCTGTTCATAGTGTACTGGGAAAATAGTGGTGTATTCCCAGTCTGCTGATTACTCCTTGACCTCTTTTTGATTTCTTTAAGTTCAATTTGATTTTTTTTGTGTGTGTGTTTGTGTGTAAGAATTTATGTAATTTTATTGAAACTGCTAAAGTTCCCCCAAGAGAAGGAGAATTTGTGAAAGTTCTCATTACACTTTTCTTAGAGCAAACTCTCCCAAAATATTAAGCAAGGAAAACTACAGAACTGCACTAAAATCAGCAAATAAATACATATATAAAATACTGCTTTCTTGTGAGAACTGTAACTCCCTTGAAATTCACAGTAGTTCAGAGCTGCATGATTTTTGGGATCAAGCTAGACCAATAGAATTACCCAGTCTGACTGAGGCACAAGAGAACCCATAGAAATGTCCTTGATTTTTCTGTTGGAGTGAGTTATTCTTCCCTGCATAAATGAACACAGTCAAACCCCACTGTATCGTGGTAGAGGCCCTCATCTTTAAAGCTAGGTGCTAATCCCTGAAAGCCAAAAGGAGTTTTGCCATTGACTTTGAAAGCAGGAACAAGCCCTTTATTTGCAACTTAAAGCAAGTAGGTTAGAATTATGAAGAATGATTATTTAAAATAGCAATGATGTAATATCAGTGTCAATTCCATTATTTTAACAGATGTAAATTTGCTCTGCTCTTGAACTCTGGTGAATTTTAATGGCAATATTAAAGAGATACTATTAAGACTACTTAAAAGAACTATTTGTAAAAAGTGTCTCCAGTTAGGGGAAAAAAGTTTAAATTGCTTTTTTATTCAGTCTGCACAATTATTTATTTGAATGGTTTTGTATATTGCAAATTAATATGTATTAGGAGCTAAAAAGATCATGCTAATAATTCCAATAGTCATTGGATATAGGAGAACTTGCACTATTTAGAAGAAAATAGACCTCTTATCCAGCCATTTAGATAGCCTTAACTACAGGGCAAATACATAATTTATAAAGCATATTATGGACAACGTATATGAAAAAACTACTTGAAAATTGGCTGTCTAAATTATTTTACCTGGTAGGGCAGACTTATGTACCCTGCAAGGCAAATTTCTTTTCAATAACTCTAGTGATGTACCTGGCTGATGATGACTACTGTCACTTTCTTGACAGTTAAAGGGAATTGAGGATTCAGAGGTACTGATGGGATCCAGGTCTAATTTTACATATTGCGTTTTGTGCAACCTGCATTCCACTGGGACAYCAATGGGAAAAAGAGGTGCCTGTGGCTAGTTCTGGAAACAGACCTTAAAAGTTCTGTGCACAAGGCTGTAACATCTATTTCAGACAGGCTGCATTTTCAGGAGGGAAAGTTTAACTGTTTTAAAAACAATCCTAGTGCTTCAATTCAGAGCTCATAAAATTAGATGGAAGACCTTGAATGGTGTGGCATTGCAAGGACTGGGTTATCACAGGCCAAACAGAAGGTGCTGTCACTCTTGTGGGGGTGTTTTCGAACAATGAAATGAACTGGATGAGTATAACACAAATATTAGAAAATGAGACTGGAAATCAGGGAAAACTARATTCCAATAACACAGTACTGGCCTTGTTATTAAGGACTTTTTTTTTTGTCATTGAAGTCATCAGTCATTTTGTGGTCTTTACCTTGTCTGCAGCTACTTGTTTGGGGTCCCTCAACTATTTCTGACTATTYCTTAGAAAAATGCTGAGCTAATCTGCAAGAAAGCACTAGCAGCTGCAAACAAAATTGGTTGGTACYACAATGTTTTTCTGCTACTAAAGCTGGATATTTAGAATATCTAAGTATTTTATATTACTAATGGTTATCTAATTTACCGTTAGGCACATGAGTCCAATTTGTTACTGTCTTTATATACAGGATGCTTCAGTTTCTCAAGATATATGGTAGGATAGAGGAAGATGAAACCAGGCTGCAGAGCTGGGATTTGAACTGTTCCAAAGTTTGAAAAGGCTCCCAACTGAGATTTCATTTGATTTGCTGTAGAACTGTGATCCAGTGCCAAGGTTCATATCTAGGAATGAATTTATTTCATGTTTCTAATTTGTTATTTCACCTCCATTGCTGTTAACCATCTTCATGCAGCAGTAGGCTGTTTGGTTAATGACTGAAAGAATTTTGACGATTTCAAAATTAAACTATCACAAGTTTCCAAGTTTCTTTCACCTTAGTCCTATTAGAAAAGGAAATAAGTAGTCTAAGCAAAGCTGGATCTTATGAATCATTTGATCTAACCATTGCTTCCTCTRCTAAGTAAGAGTACAACTTAAGAGTGCCTTTCTTGCAAATACCCAGACTAGATCCAAGGAGTGATGTCTCTTTCCATTAATTTTTGTTTCCTCCTCTTGCTGCAGACAAGGTAGAATATGACAAAGGGCGAATTCATGGAAGTCAATTCCCAGCTTTCCCTCGGGGGGGTCAGCAGATTCCATCCTAAAATGGCAGTCTTCCAGGTGTGCAAAAAGTACCTTTCAGTTCTAAAAAAGCCACTACATGTACAAACCTGGACTGACCTACTGTAGTAGAGAAAGTGAGGGAGCATTTGACCATAGCATGCTTGTGAGTGTTCACGTATATATAGACTTAGATGTTATTGTGTGTAAATACAATCTACATGGACAGAGAATGTGGGATTTTTCTGTTGGTAGCATCACGCTATGGCTAGTAAATTTTGTCATTATCTCTGGCTATGAAAACTTTTCCTATGCAGCATCAAACAGTCAGCTGCCCCCAGTGGTGCGGCCACCACTTCACCCTGATTTGATACGACTGATCCAGAGCAGAGTGCTCAGTACAGCACAGTCGACTAAAGCATCCA
Source organism: Rhea americana (assembly GCF_003343005.1). Taxonomy (NCBI): domain Eukaryota; kingdom Metazoa; phylum Chordata; class Aves; order Rheiformes; family Rheidae; genus Rhea; species Rhea americana. The sequence continues at coordinate 4,821,036 of NW_028185705.1, read as the reverse complement.
TAGCTCAATCAGTATAAAGTTTTAAAGTGGAGCCAAACCAAGCYTAATGGGCAAATTGCAACAAGCTTGGAAGGGAGCTTTTGCCAGAATTCAAACCCTGTTCTGCCAATCTGCTTGCAACTTAATGGTACAATCTACACAGTGCTCTTGAGAATAATAAGTATATAATCCCATATCCCACAGTCCATTACCACATAACATTTGAAAAATTTCCCATTAACAAAACACAGTATGTGCAGGTAATAATATCAATGTGTCTCATTAGAAGGGGAAAAATGGAAAATATGTATTATATTAAACCTAAGTTTTGGCATCTTGCACAAAGCTTGAGAAAAATGTATTTCTCCAGGTGGTATCCTAAATAGAGGGAAGGATACAGTTTCTTAACTATTCCAGCAATTAGAGACAGGGCAACACCATATTCACGATACAGTCTTTATTTTGGGCCAACACATTCTCCATCTTCCTCTTCTATCAGAAACAGATTCATCAAAATGCYTAGGCCAATTCTAACTTCATATGAGTAATTCACTGACTCTGCACTCAATCCTGTTTTTTTAAAAAAATCATATCCAGTATTTGTCTTGGCTTTTGTCAGTGTTGCATAGATGGTTTCAGGTTGCACAGCAACCTGTAGAGCCTCCTGCTCTGATTTCCTTTAGCAATAATAAAGATCTTATATGTGACAAAGAGATGTAGGTGGGAATAAAGCATGGGGATTGAACCCATAGGGAAAATATTACAGGAGAAATCTATGCACATATACATGTGTTGCAGACCCACAATGTGAAAAGTACATACACCAAGCCTCTCAAAYCTTTGTGTATACAGAATCTTTTCTAACCATTTTATTAGGAATGCTTGAGCCTGAAATCAGTCCTACAAAATGTTATTGATGGAAATGGAAGACTGACGTTGGCACTATCAATTTCAACAAGCAGCCTTTGCTYTTTAGGCCTTGGTCATTGATATTCTGCTGAACTAGCTTATGCCTGGGCACAGAAAAGCTCTTGTTCAGTTTGGAAGGAAGCTAGGTAGTTGCTAGATACTCTGCCTGAAGGAGAATATTTAAAAAGACCAAACTGTTTTTATGCTTGTGAATAAATGAACAAACTAACTCTACTCTTCTGCTGTTTGAGCTGAAATCATCAGATCCATAATATGTTTTAGTGTTTAGAACAGAAACTCCACTTTTCGGATTTATGAAATTGAGTGTAACTCTGTTCCTTAGATAAAAGCAAGCGTGTGAAGCATCCTAACAGGTTTCCTAGCATGCTTTAGGGTAGCTTAGGTAAAAGCTGATATACCCTTGGTGTATCTGTTTCCACAGATCATGTGCCTTAGTGTTAATGCAGTGTTTTTGGAGAGGTCTCTAAGCTACGGGGAAAAAGTTAGCTGAAGACACTTGGAAGAGGTCTGATGCCTTTTCTGTTCACATAAATATCTGCAAAACTCACATGGCTCTTAAAGAGCCCTGTTAGAGCAATTCCCCTGGCAGTACAGCACCACATGTTTCCGCTATTGCAATGGCCTGTGCACTCAATACAGCTGCACAACATATCACGTAACACCTTCACCTGCGAGCTTGCTGTTGTAGCAGGGACTCAAAACTGCAAAGCAATAGCCAAGAAAACTCCCTCGTATACTGCACTGTTACTGTGAGGGCATAAACATTTGAACCAACAGTCCAAGGCTTGTACTTGATGCCTGATGCTTGACAGATCTGACCCAAGGTCTTCAGTCTGTCCCAGGCTCTTGCTGTGGTTGCACAGGTTCATCTTCAGTCCAGAACCTGCACATGCTAGTGGCCTGGCTAAGGAGTGGCTGCTGCTTGCTTGGGGGCTGAGGAGGCACTGCAGGCTGCAAACCRAAGGGCAGAGACCCTGCCTTGGTGCAGGCTGCTGAGAATAATCAGGGCTCCCAAACCCATTTGCTAATGTTACAGCAAAAACTCTTTTCATGGGCAAAAGGGACAACAGCATATATGCAGCTAAAATTGTTAGCCCAGTTAACAGTCGTGTCTAACAGCTCAAATTCTTTAATAGACAAAACCTTTGATAATAGCTTCAATACTGTTGTACAGTTGCCCCCCCCCCCACACACACACAATTTCCCTCAGGCAAAATGGAGGGGGGGGTGTCTTTTTTGGGAGGAGGGTGATGTGATGTTAATTCTTTCTTCCTCCACAGCTTTGGGRTCTATGTGGGTTCCATTTTATACGTTTTCTTAACACACCCTGCTTTGTTTTTCTTGGTTCCCAGCTGAAGTCTGAAATTTGCACAATAGCTTCTCCAAGCCTCAGCTGTCATGTAAAGGGTTATTGTTTGTTACTCAACGACTAACTAGGTTTGATGGTCCTCTTCCATGTGTGGTGTTTCCAGCTAATTTCAAACAGGTCAGGCAATAGTCACTTGACTGCTAGAATTTTTACAAGCTCAAACCAGCTCAGGAAAAGAAAACTTCAGACACCCTGGGACCTTGCACTGTCAGCTCAAGACAAAGCTTCTGGTGCTTTACTGGTAATGATAAAATCATTTACTGGGCTGCACTGGGAGTGTTTAACTGYAGAGCTGTAGTTTAGCCAGAGGCATAGACTGGGAGCTGTGGTTACAGTGACAAAGATGTCTTCTTGCCAACATAGCATCAGACCCAACAGCAGAGCAACATCGATGTTCCTGAAGCTGGCAATGCTGCCCCTTTGTCCATCTTGCTATCAAAACTCTGTCACCAAATAACCCAGGTAGTGCCTACCCACAGAGATTCAAACACAGAGCATTTGAAGAGTCACCAGGGTTATTAAGTTGGGGAGGTAACCTTAAGTAACAAATCTCTAAGATCCATCTGATTATACAGSGGGAGAACTATGTAAAGAAGCAGTGTTGTGTCCACAATATGAACGTACAACCGTGATTTGCCTGTCTATCTCTCTGTTGCTCCCTCTCTCCTCAAAGTCAACCATACAACCATCTCTGGAAACTGCGTTCAAAGCGCTGCAAACATTGCTAGTAGCAGTTGTCTTAGAAAGCCAGTGCTGAGCCCAAATCTTCATTCTGACCATTGTTGTTGACTGCTTGCAGTGCTATTGACTGGGCAGTGTTATTCTAGAGGTTCGGACTAGATCTGGCAAATGACAGTGACTCTAGTTGGGCAGCCTCAAGGAGGGCTTGGCCAATGTTGCTCTCTGGGCTCTGTGGAAGAGGAAATCCTATATATTCTCTGCGTGATCTGCCTAAACTTTCTGTCTGTGTACAATGAAAAGCCCAGTCCTCTCTCTGGATGCTTTTGTCTGCACCAAGTTGACAAGAGGTAGGTAGAGTGTGGTTGCTGCTAAGGCCTAGACTCTCCATTCCTGGGGTTTCTTGGAAGAGTAACTGGTGAGGTGTAAGAGAGAAGATAAATTTTGCCTTTCCAGGGCTACTGTAACATACTTGTGCGGCAATTTTTGTGTGAAATTTAACTCGAAATGATCTTAATGACTTATGTAAAGTCAAATATTGGGTTTTCCTTTTTATTTCTCTTTTAGCCCTGGTCTCACACAGGCATATTAATGATTATTTGTCAAAGTCACACTGTTTGCTTACAAGGTACGTAGGCTTTTTAGACACTATAATGACAGCTTTTGATTCACTTTATAATATTTAGAATAAGCCATAAAAGCCAATCTCTGAACGAACAGACCGCTTTTATTGGCTTTTAGTGCTATTACTGCTATCATAAGTGGTAAATTGGCCTAATGCAAGTAATACTGCTGTGTCATACTCTAAAACCACTGCTTAGTTTTATATTTTATTTTGCATGAAAAAAAATTTAAGGCATGGAGATTCTACACAACTGCTGATGATTCCCTCCAGTGATAAGGGGATAAGCTTCCACTGCTGTATGGATTTTTTTTTTTTTTTTTTTTTTTTTTTTTTTTTGCTGTGGTTACTGTCCCTTCTGAAACAGGACTGATCATAAAGTTAGGGACCAAGAGAGTGAGTCAGGGGAAAAGCTTCCTAAATTCATAGTATCCATCTGTGGAATGAGCTTTCAGGGCAGAGGGGGTGAATCCAGCCTAAGTGTCTCTATGAAAGAGTCGGGAAAAAAAATCTTTGAGAACGCTTTCCCTCCATCCTGAGAATATTAACAGCACCTGCCTTGCTAGTTCTTTAGTCTATATACGAAGACTGAACGAACATAGAAGGTAGATGACTAGGTTTTGGGGAAAAAATATGTAGTGTGTTTTAAATTTAGCTTAAATTTGAAAGTTCAAAAGCCAAATGTAATTCCATGTTACACTACACAGCCCTTTTTAAAAAAGATTAGTCTAATGACTGAGAAATGCTTATCTGAGTAATAATCATCAATTTAGCTAAACACATGCCTGAAATAATTATTTATTTTAAAAATGCTGTGAGAACAGGATGGAGAATCGGATTTGGTTTTGGCACCCAACTTGTATCTATAGATGTGTGGTTGCACTTTGCTCATGTATTTGATACCATTTCGTACAAAGGGGCAATTTGGGGTTAAAATGGTTTAATTTTTTTAGAAAACTATGTTTACAAAGATCACACAACAGATCAGACTCTTTGTAAATCTGATTCCTGATGGGCTTGTTTCAGTAGGAAGATATTAATTTGATCTGTATTTTACTCTGAAGAACTTAAGTATTYGTATTCGCCCAGGCATCTGCTTTTTAACTACAGGTGCAATAGTACTGCAAAACTGTGTTCCTAGTACAACGTAACAGCCAAGATTTTTGGGAAAACTGGCATCTACATCCTTACTGATTTGCAATAGCATTTTCTTTGAACCTGCACGTATGTGTGTTTCGGGAAAGATGTGGAGAATCGTAATTTTTGTTAATAATCAGGTCTYATCTCTAGCATGGCAACAACAGAGCAGTGCCTCTCCTCTCTCTGGAACCTACTGACATGTTCAGGCAGAAGCTTTTCTTGCTGCACATATTTCTATACTGTGTATATTCATTTGTGTGTGAGAAAAGAAAACATCTTTAACTGTAGCAATCACAAGCACAGTAAGTAGACAGATAATAAACAATCTATCTGAATTTATGATTTAGTTAATTGTTTGCTTGTTTTTATCTAATGTGTTCATTGAGATTAAAGAAACTAGAATGAAACTACATAATCAGGAGAACTTAAGAGAYTGTTTAACTTTTATAGAATGAAAATTAATCTAGTTTAGAGGGAGAGTAGGGATCCCTTGTACCATTTAAATATCACTTAGCTGGTAAACAGGCTTTGTGCAGTTCTCWTCAAAGGGATTAATCTCACTTTATAGTAAGAGCCATCAAGAAACTTGGACAAGGGCTTCAGCACCTAGTTTTTGCGTATGCCCTTCTGCATAGTAGTCTCTAGAGTCCCAGGTTTGACTCTATTCAGCAGATGGAGAGAATGAGATAACCAGGAACAATAAGTTGATAGGAGAGGTATGGTAAAAAGAAGAATGAAAACCAGGCTCCAGGAAGAACCACTCCCTTAGTGGACCTATGATTGCTCCACTTGTATCGGGCACCTCAGCCAGCCACTGCTCCACAGGTAGAGCAGGAGCAGATGCTCTAATCTCTTCCCACCTACTTGAGTGAGACTCTATTGGTCAGAACAGCTGATGGATTGACTATCACCCAGGTTCAATTCCCTCTCTGCCTGCTCTCAGAAGCATTCTGTGTCCAGGAAGTTAAAGTATGTTGTTTTCCCAAATTCACCTGTTAGCTTTTCCACTTTTTAATRAATAGCCAAATAATCTTTGTAGCAGGGACTAGAGCCAATCTCCTGCCTCTCATTCAAGTGTCCTACCTGCTGGTAGAGTCATTCCCTATCTGCTCTGGAGCAATGAATTTAAGTAGTCCATTCRAACTCGTGTGTTTGATTCTCTGAAACACCGTACTAGACAGAACATTTGATAGTCTGGTGACCAGGGGTTTCTTCTGGGGGATGTCACTTCCAGTGCTTTCATGCTGTTATATGCTCTCACCCCRGATCTTAAGTCTCAGATGAGCTCAGTAATTACTAAGCTATTTTAATAAGGCTTTATGACAGAAACTGCTCATCTGGTCTTGCATGAGATGTCTTAGAAAACAGTCTGGCTGGTGAATCTCTGTAGCTAGGTATAAGGCACTTTCTTGCCTTTAAGGTTCTGGGCTTACTTTGCAGATACATCATGCCACTTTCTTTTTTGAAAACAGTTTCCTGCAAAATTCAGATGGTAAAATTTTCTGTTTGTCTAATTCTAGGCATCTAAAGAAATCATTCTTAGTATCTGTCTCTCTCTCCATTATGGAGTTAGTCCTAAATACTTATTTAAATATGATGGGAAAGCAGTTCATAGGAACCTCAGCTAACGTGATTAATATTTCAACTAATTTCACTTTTGTCTAAGCTTTTCTTGTAATTCCTGTCATCATAACCTAGAGACATAGCACCRTAAACAGTAGGTAACTTGCATGCCCAGGATTTAGCTCATTTACTGCAATTGTTTGGAGCACTTAGAAGCAGTTGTATTTTGGAGAGAGGTAGTAGATCTTCCTTGAGAAAAGGAGACTTTTTTTTTTTTTTTTGAGGGGGGTTATCTAATTATTCTTGGTTTCCCAGATGGCCTTTGTATCAGAGGGGTTCAGTCAGATTGTTTTATGCCTCGATATGACTGATAATCTGGCTCTGTGTATCAGTATATAATTTGCAGGACTATAAAATACCTTCTGAAAATTGGTGGAATTCAAAGAGAAACTTGCTGTGAAAAAAAAAAGTCTGAAATGATAATTGTGGTTGCTGGAGCTGGTCACAAACCTGAATTTCTRCTTGGGGAATTCTAACATTTGGAGATATGTTTTTGTTGAAAATTGGAACTAAAAGATCAGTRACTTCAAATTTTCTGTGAAACAAATTTTGAACTTTGTCCAAATTTCACTAGCATTTACTCTTGACTGTGCAGTGCATGGCTGGAGACTGGCATTGAACTACTCGCACTCACTATTAAAAGCCTTCAAGTTCAGGGTAACAGTAAACCAGGCTTGCCCAACAGTTACTTTCTGATGGGATTTATATTAAGGAATTAAAAGCTTTATAAATGAATTAAAAGCTCACTAGTAGGCTTGGAATATCTGATTTTTTCATAGTTTTTGCACCGCTAATATACAAATAGATTCCAAGGTCTTATTGTTTCCCTCCAGAACAAAGTGAGAATAACTCCCAGTGCTCTTTGCATCACTCCAGATTACAAGGAATACAAATAATGCTTCATTTTCTTGAGCTTTCAGAAGTGTTGGCTAAAACTGATTAAAGAAACCATCAGTATGCTCGACTTTTATTTTTGAAGAGAAGCAAACCATTTTTAGGAAGTGATGCTTTTACTGGAATCAAATACCAACAAAATTCCTAACAGAGAATATACAATCAGGAGCACTAAAAATTATGAATCTTCTGAAATACTTATCACTATTAATAGTCCTTTTCTGATCATCCAAGCTAGTTATTCTGAGTACTACATGCGTCTTTCTGGCTTATACTGTCATTGAGCTGGGAGACCAGTTTCACTTTTGACTTCCCTCTGCAAACTGAAATGGTGAAATTGAGACAACTTTGTGAATGGTGTGTTTCACTCCTACCATTTACGCCCTGAAATGGCTACAAGTGCTAGTCTTAAACATACTGCGACAAATTAAATCTTTTGCAAGCCAATGCAACTCCATTAATTTAGTGGAATTACACATCACTTTGATCCTGATACTTAGCCTCAGATTTTCCATGCACCATACTTTGCCATCTTAAACAGGAAGCACTCCAGAAGCTCTGGGAGATGTGGATTCTTCAGACAGGTACACTACAGAGAAAATCAACAGCAAATAAATATCTGACTTAGAGTTCTGATTCTTCTTGGGCTCATACAATCGAAGACAAAACTATGAAAAATTTGYTCAAGTGCAATACAGAATGTACTCCACAAGGCCTTTAAGGGAGTATGAGACACAGAACATCTTCAGATCTTTCCAAGCACTGGCAGTTGAGTGTGGTAGACASTTTTCTTTATCTGTGGGGCAAATTCATCTTAGCCATCATTGTTTTCTCTGTTTTTACAGTCTATACCCAGTGTTAGAGCGTGACTTCAAAGAATACTCTTCAGAGAAGTATCACTGTCTTTACTGAAAGTTCAACCTTTATGGCAGTATTCAAAGTCTTTCATTTCTAAGGACTCTGCAGTTCAAAGATCAAGGACCACTGAGTTTATAAAACTATAATTAGGGTTGGTGAGCTGGGACCATTGTAGATTTCATGTACTCCCTCTACATTGGAAGAGAGTCTTTAAATCTGCTGCTTTACAGCTTAAAGGAAAGGCTGTCTTGATTAATTCATTTGGTCATAGTCCTGAAGCTGACAAGGCATCTTCCAGGAATTTGAGCCCCCTGGGATCCTTGTCATCGGTTTTTAAATGCACTTCCGTGTGATTCTTATCTGGAAACAGTCTACTTAGATTTCTAGCATTCATCTTATAGGCATTTGGCATTTTCTGTGTTACGTGAARCTGAGAGGTATTTCTTTGCTGTCAGTCTTTTATAAAGCTCTTCAATCCAAAGACTTCAGTCTAGAAGGAGACATTAAAAAAAAACTTCTGGACCAAAGTCAGCAAAATTCAGAAAACAAGTGTCCAAGCTGTGCGTGTCTAGAATTACATTCACTGATTTCTGAATTTTCAAAAAAWTTTGAAAATGTAATTTAACTCTCTAAATGCATTGGTGCAAGTTGAATCAGAACACTGTGCTGAGAATACTCTCTGAAACCAAAGTACAAATGTCTTAACCCTTACTCTAGCCCTTGCAAAAAGCTGGAAGGCTATGAAAGAACTGGGATTTTATCTGGGAGAATTTTCCTTGGGCAAAAGCAGTTTTGTGATTTTATGTCCTTCTTATGTTGTTGCTTCTTATAAGAGTCTCTCAAAACCCCTCGGTGTCTAGGGGTCCTGGGGAAAAGGCATTTGAACGTTGCCGAAGCTAAAGGTTTTGCTATTACTACCAGGAATGTATTCCAGGGGCAGGCTGCAGGATGTTATGGTGAGGTGCAATTAGGAATAGACTGATCCGGTACTGGATTTCTGGGATGTGCCAGTAAGAAATGTGGCACAACCTCACCCAATGGGGTGACTTGTGGAGTAAGGTATTRTTTGAATAATGATGCTATGGCCCTATATATGATATGAGTAAATCTGCCCTTTCATATGAACTGTAGTCCTTAGAGGGGTGAAATATAATCCTGAATAGAGGCTCTATTTAGCACTTAAGCCCTTTTTTATGGTTTGAGTGCTGACCTTATACTGACCCTCAGTACAGGGCTGAATTTCACCCTACAGTGAAAATTTGCCGACTAGAGCAGCTGATTAAAGAAATCAGGGCTAGACATTTTAGTATTTGCAACACAATGAAAACAGGCAGCTTTTTGACAAAATATTTCTGATTTATGAGAATTTCAGTGCAGAAAGGGGCTATTTTGGAAAAAGTCTTTTGAGATTAACATTTTAGTTATACTTTTGGCAAGAAAGCAAGGGCACCATTTCATTAACTTTTTGATGGAAGTTATATATGGAGGGCATTTGTGTACACAGCTGGGCAGCATAAAACAGAAGAGCTTTGTGGAGAAAATATCCTGAAATGAAATTTCATTTCTCTGCAATTTGGACCTGCGTTCCTGAGCTACCCCAGTYACTTCTGAATGAAACCGTAGGAGGGCAGTATTAGGCCCTCACACGCTTTCTCTGATGTTCAATCTGTTGCAGTGGACACAGAAATAGTGAACGGACTATTGCTGGCCTCCTGTGCAAAATCAATGTCACCTTTTTCAGCCTTATGTCAGTCAGATAAGCTCCTGCCTGCTCCCATGTATCCATATGGCTATAATCACCAAGTGATACAGCAAGATGAAATGTTTGTAAGGAACTCCAAAAGCCGCATGCTGAGGCTGGTGTGAATTCAGCTCTACCTTGACCTTTCTTCTCAGCAGATGGCTGCTATTCGTGCACTATATCACTGCTAGAGAGGAAAGAGCCTTGGTCTACATGGAGGAGCCAGCTCTGTGCTGGGGAAGGGAAGGCAGGAGCATCCCTCAGTCAACCTGTGGGAGCATTAGTCATCCTTGGGTACTGCACTTATAAAAGCATCTTGGTGTAACTTCCAGATTTCATGGACACTCTTAAGTAACTGTTTGTGTCAGATTGGGAGCCTGCAGAGATCTTTCCTACCTGAGGTAGCATGGCCTGCTGATTGCACATCTTATTGGTGCATGAAACAGGTGGAACGCAGATCTGTGCAAAGGACACTTCTTTAAAACTATCTGCAAGCTATATTGGTGTTTCTATGATTCTATGATTCTTTACCTATACAGTGATGTCTATACATATCTATTCATATTTTACAGACTAACCAAACTGTTATTGGCCTGCTTGCTCTTTTAACAGATAGGCAATGTGCCAGTGAAGCTATGATGTTATACTCCCACAGTTTAGCCCATTGCATTTTTATTTTTCAAAAGTAGATGACTCTCCTGTGGCAGAGTTAGTGTAAGCTCTCTGAGCGTGATGCATGAGGCTCTTCACAGACATGCAAGGTGATCTCAACAAACCCCCTTGTGCATGTCACAAGGCCAAATGCATATGAGTAGGATGTACTGATGACTCCTGYGTCAGTTTTTCACGGCAGAAACACAGATAACTTTGCAAGAGTTTCTTTGCAAATGGGCTCACCTTTCACTTTGCCCTGTGATGTAGTATAGCCATTGGCATGGGGATCTCTGTGTCTCCATCCAAATATGCATCCCATCTCCAAAAAAGAGCTGCTCCTGATGTGAAGAAGCCACCAGCAATAATTACTGCTGCAGAAAATTGTCATTGTCTGACTTTTCTCTTATATCCCAGGCTTTCCTTAAGTTTGTTTTTACCAGCACTAAGGTCAGATGAACAAGAAGAGGTCTAGAGCTACCTTTTCTCAGTGCTTGTTGATACTTGGAATCAGTTCTGGTTGGTTCACACCTAATGATCTGATGTAGACTCTCTAAACAGTTCTTTTCATCTGTTCTTCAGAAAATAATAGCCCTGAGGGACATATCAGATATCAAAAACTTGCCAGTATAAATTCTTTACCCTGTTGTTTCGTGATAGGACTGAGRTCATTCCTTTGTCCTTATTGCAGCCTTCAAGCTATGGAATCTCATGTTGTTGTCCAGACCCGGCTTAAGTACTGACCAGTTGGGAGACAYAGGGGCGTTTTAGGACTTTCTAGTAGTTTAGCAAACTGTGACCACCCATTTGTCAATCTGACTGCTTATTTACATTTTCTTTATTTTAGTGTATTCCCATAATGTGCTAGATACCGGAGAAGACCTCAATCCCTGCACCAAAAAAAAAAAAAAGACTAAGATAAGCAAGAAATAACAGGAAAGGGCAAACGTGTCATTTTCCATTTAAAATATACAGTCTAGGGCTGTGATTACATAGATATTTTGCTCCAAAATTGTGCTAGCTTGATGCATCACTTTTCCTCCTCTACAGTCTTTTGATTCACTCATGGCAGAGTGCAGTGAGTGCAGCAGTGGGTAGAAGTGAGTTACTAAGAGGTAAAGGCATGAGTAGGATCTTTTAAAATTGGTCTTACTTTGCTTAAAGTTCTGTTTCTATAAGCCCAGCCTCCTCTGCCCCAATAATGCTTTTTTTTAAGGCTAGTTTTGTTTCTGTTTGTGAAAAAAGTTTTCTCTCAGAAAGAGATTCTGATTTTAGTTGTTAGAAGCTGAAAGAGAGAAACTAACTATCCTCCTCAAAAAAAAAAAGGGGGGGCAACTCTGGCAGCCAGGTTAACCCCCACCCCCATGCCATGCACCAATTAAACAGCTTCTGATGTTCAAAGCAATGAACAACTAATAAATACCTCATTTTCATGCTGACCCAATGCACTACCAGTCCTAGAGCTATTCCTTTGTAAAGCATCAGAAAATAGCTGGRCTCTATGAAAGATACTGAAGCCACAATCTAGTCTATATTTCTTATGAGTATTTCTGATACTATGTGGTTCATGATTGCTTCTTTTAGAAGGTACAAATAATCAATATAAAACCATGAATAAAAATAACTTTTCTTTAAAACTGGATGCTAAAAGAACATACAGTCTTCTTACTCTGCCTGATGGAAACAGAATTCTGTTTTCCACAATTCATTGTTTATTGGAATGCCTGAAATCTATATGCAGGGTATTTTTAAAGCATTTAAACACAGAAGAAAAGCTTCTGCTCCAGACAGTTTGGTTTACCATGTTCTAAAAAGCTAACATGTACCACAGAAGTGTTTAAAGCAGGGAAACAATAACAAACTTGTAAATATCTCTGTAATATAAACTAATGTTCATATTAATTTATTGAGGAAAAATTCCTCCCCTTGTGATACATACTTCAGCTATTTATTGACTCAGCTGTTGTATAAGACCTTCAAGGCCAACTTCTCCTTTATTAAGTTTTAGAGAGAACAGTTGTCAGTAGACAAGAGTTTGGCATGCTCTTGCTGAAAGAGACCAGCTCCTACAAGAGCAAAGCAATTAAAATATTACTAATGACCAAGAAATGCAGAACAGTGGATGTCGTTAGGAAACRGAGAGAAATAAAACATTGTGGATGAGCACCACAGTAGCTAAATCAACTCGGGAACATGCAGGTGTAAGAGATGCAATCTGGCAATTGGAGTAGGTTTGGACCAGAGGATAAACAACCATATAGGACTGGGGGGGGGGGTCCTATGGTGTTGGTCTTATCCTGTTGTCTTGGCTGCTCAGAGATTCTTCTCTTAGTAAAGGCAAAGGGGACTTTGTCTAGTCCATACTATGTCTCTCATAAAGTTGCAATCTGTGCTTAGACTCATGCTGTGCTATGTTCTGATGGAATAAGTACCCAAGTCAGTTCTAGATTTGTTGTTCACAAGCTAAAGCATGATAGTATCTTGTAGCAGCRGACCGGTTCTCACCCCGTCGTATTGTTCTCTGTGATACTCGAACTGCAAATCTTGCATTTGCAGAGTTTCTACTGATGTTAGTTGATGTCTTGCACGCAGAGGGTTTTGGGTGTCCAGCCAAGCAAAGCCTACGTGTTGGCCAGTCAGCTCTGCTTGAGGCTGATTTCCATTCCGTGAAAGTGCTGCATAAACAATGATCTGTTGGCTGATGAGCGCAAGGCAGAGACGTTAATTTAGGCCTGCTTTATTGCAGCCCCTCATTAGCTAAAGGAGCTAACTTATAATTAACAAAATGAGCTTAAAATAAATAGTGATATACATTTTACAAATGACATAATAATGGTTGCTCTAAATGAGCATTTTCCTCTGTACCCTCCTTGTTAATATTTTCAAAATATGAGATCACTTCTAGAGCCTTTCCGAGATACTTTTGTTAGGATTAGAATATAACTGTTTTCATTAAAAGCTGTAATTTGCTCCTAACCATGGATACGTAATTTCTATCACATATGTCTTGAAAGGCTCTGCTTTCAGACTCWTAATTCATAGTTCTATCATACATATACATGTGTATATACATACACATAAAAACTCCTAAATGTGTCTATATGCAATGAAATACAAAGTAACTCTGATATGAATGATAAACATACATACAGATATCTWAGTTAGCTATGTGCTAACTTGGCAAATCAAATTTTCCAGCAAGAAATATAACCTAAGGACCTTCCATCTTTATGCGTATAGGGATATGCAATAAGGAAAGCTAACAGTCCTATGTGGCTTTCTTCTTAAATAGTTTAACAAATAGAAAACAGTATTTGAAGTAGCATTACTTGATGCAAACAAACTGCTTTATCTGGTGATTTTCAGCCTTCAAGCTGGAAAGTTCCCAYATACCTCTTCCATATCACCGCTACTTCTGAGAGTCTGTATTTCATACAGACAAATGGGAAACCACCAGCAACCTGTACTACCTTTCTCAAAGATAATACAGTGCCAAAACCAAAGATTTAGAGTAGATTTTTACGCTTGTCTGAGAAACCCATACAAACATCAACCAACTTCAGTAATCCTTTGAGTTAATAAAAACTTTTTACCAGGAATGAAGAGATTGGTCCATAATTTTTAGTGGTTGTAGTTAGGGTTAAATGAATAAAGCTTCCTCATTGGCTGCAAGTTCACTGGGGGAAAAAAAGAGCTTTTGGGGCACTCTAAATTTTGATAATTTAGGCTATTTTGCACCATAAGCAAACATACATTCATGGTTTGTAGATGTTAAACTATGGAATTCCTGTGGCAGAAATCCTGGCCCATGTTTGTCAAAGCAGCATGGGTGATTTTTTTTATCAAAAAAATTTCTAGTGAAAAGTACATTTCAACAAAAGCCAGTAGTTAATAAATCGCACTGCAACTTACCTTTCTTCAGACAAGAAATATTTTGCTTGTCATTTTCAAAACTTTCTGCTGGTTTGATTTTTACCTTGTCTGTCTTGGCTTCTGACATCTATGTGGGAGGAAAGAATTTGGGGATGTCAGAAGTACTTCTGAAGAAAGTTTTCTGACACAGCAATATGGTCTCTGTTTAGGTTCCTGATGTAACAAATTKTGTTTACTTACACAGACACTTTTTTTGCAGGTTACTGATACTCTATCTCTGTCATTAAATTTTATATTCTGTTCCCAAATGCTTTATCAATATTACATTGTTGCTATTTGTGGATAGATTCTCTTCTAATGTAACTATAAATTACATTATGAAATGAATGAGTGATGCACATGCTGGTAATAGATATACATGTAACGCAGAATAGATACAGGATAGCTGAAAAGGAAGMGTCTAGTCTGCCTGTTTGTTGTGATTCAAAGTTGCTGTAAGCTGCCATCAGCAAGGTATGATTATATAAATAATGATAAATATTCATAAAGGCAACTTGAATAAAGTGCATCCCAAAAAAATCTTTACTGCCACTTGCGACAATTTATTTGCTCTAAGGAGAAGGATCGCATGCAAGTTACAGCACCGGAGGGTATTACGTATACAGTAGCTATCAGCCCGTACACTGTGTTTTACTTCCACTGCCTGCTAGGAATAAGATCAGGCTGTCCAGGCTTCCTCTAACTGCTTTCTGTTTTCACTGAATCGAGTTAGCTAAAGCATTTCTGTATCTTTTTTTTTTTTACCTGTATATTCCAAACGGGGGTGACGGCAGCAGGGTTCAGACGCCGACGAGGAGTCCTTTCGGCCGAATCCCGCGCTGCGTGTTGATGTCCAGCATTCCCGTGCACCGACAGAGCCGAAAGGATGAGCAGTGCACTCTCTGCCTGCCTGCTGTGTGGTGCTAGATTTGTCTTGCTGCCAGAATCAGCCAACTTATTGCTCAGGGTTTCTCCCCCCGCCCGCCCTTCTTGTTTGCGTGCACTTCTAGAGCYGGGTATGGTAGGGAAGGAGGGGAGTAATCAGCATCCCAGCACTACTGGAGTGGTAGAAAATCAACAGCTTTAGGAAAGAAAAATTGGTTTGGAAGGGTTATTACTGCAGTTCATAACCCAGTGAATCTGCAAAAGGCAGAAGAAAATAAAAAGGGAACCAGGAAATTAATAGCGACAAATCAGATAAATGTGTCAATGTTTTGCCTAAATGCAAGTTAAAATACTGAAAGATGTAGAAATTGGACCTTAGATATCTATTTACAGCTGCCACTTTGATAAAGGAAAGGAAAAGTGTCTAATCCTGAGCTGAATCCTGTGAACTCCGCTAGAGCTCAGTAGGGGAAAATCCAATGACACCCAGGAGAGCAGATGGGGCAGTGGGAAACCATTAACCCTATTGCATAGGGTTGAGAGGCCTCCGGTGGTGACCATCGTTGTGCTAGCRAGCTTGACAGTCAGCAGCTCAGAGGTCGCTTATCAATCTGCATTATCTCAAATTTAAAATATAAAGTTATTAATTTGCTTTAAAAAATCTCTTGCCACTGTTACCAGCGATGTTACTCTAATGTTAGTGGGAGCAAGGCCAAGCCCAAAGAGAACAAGACTGTAGGGTGCTCAGATGTGGCATCCTCCGGGTTTTCATAAGACAAAAAAGGAAATGCTGCTCAGCTCACCAGAACTGAATTTTGAAAGTATTATTTKCAGAATACATTCAGAATTACCCAGTTATCTTACCTATTAAGCAATATTTAGAGAATTTCAAGCAGCATTTGTCACCAGATACTATAATCCAAGATCCCAGTGCTTAAGTGTGGCCAATAAATAATAACATATTCCCTTTGTTATGACAATTATCTTCCTCTACTCTCCCATCACATGTCATTCTTACATGAAAAAATGTTTTCTTCTTTTTTTCTTTAATCTCATATGCCAACATGACTGAGATTCTTCTACCATCTTTACCTAATTGTGAATTGCATGGTAAGTGCCTACTTACATCTCCAAATTGCAATGATTAGTCTTGCATGGTGTGAAAACCTATTTTAAGCAGGGTACTTTGGGAATAATTACAGCCACAGGGGGGGAAACATCTAGGGGTAATATTGTAAGATCTTTGTTCCARTCCCCTTGGATGCTGCTTTGAGAATCTTGTATTTGCAATTGAAGTTCCCCTGCTTCTCCCAGGAACACGTCCATGTTGTTGCAACTGCAGTCCTTTAAMTCTGTAGGTGGTGCTGATCCTCCAGCTGTTTGCCAGGGCAGGCTGCTGAGTTCCTGGTGGGGCCTAACAAAATCAGCTGGGCTGATCAGCCTAGACACAGCTGATTGCAGCTTGGACCTGATGATGGTCTCTGTTTCTGAAGTTCTGCTTAAAACAAAGGCATAGGATGTTTTTAAAGGAACCTGAAGACAAAGTCCTTTCTGTTCAGCACCCCTCACCACTCACTCTTCTAGATTTTGCCAACTACTGTTCTTTGAAATAACAGCCCTGGGAGCCTTGTCTTAAGGAGTTTTTGTTCGCTTAAGCTCTCCTGAAAACTACCATGAGCTAGAAATGAGTGTCCAGATTCAGCAACCAGGAGCGCATGACACCAGTATCACTGGCAGTCCYGTCATTAAGGGTCTCTGCCAAACCATGGCTGCCTTAAAATACTGACAGTACTTTGCTTCAACCAAAGATAACACAGATTTCTCCTCAGAGATGCTCTCCTCGTCAGCCATTTTTGCAGACATGACGTGTAGGATACCCCTGCGTGTTGACAGCATGCAAACCTCCTGAAATCATCTAGAGTGAACCTGGGGAAGGAACTCACAAACTAGTTAAACATCAGATGAGTCTCCTCTCTGGAATATTCCCCATTAGTGACATTCAGTTAGTTGTCCTAATGTTTTCCATCCAGAAATGTTAAATATAAGGTTTCTTAATCTCTGTCAACTCCAGTTTTCTACTGAGACATGWTTCTGTGTGCTATTTTTTCCTTCATTTAATTAAGTTATTTTGGATAAATGCATCAATATTTCTGTTTCCTAATCAATCTTAAAGTAGTTATAGCAAAGGCAGGCTTACCATGCATCCTCAGTAACGCCAGGCTTTGCAAAGGAGGGGGGGAAAGACATTATACAAGAAGGTCATTAAAATATTGAGTAAACTTGTTTCTGTTGAAGCTTTAATTGAATTTTTAAAGCCATGGCCTATTTTAAACATCAAACTTTAGTTTATGGTTTGATAATTCATTTTACTTTTATAGGTTTTATTCTATAGCTATTAAATAGCTATGGACCATCACTTGTTCCTTTTCCCTCCAGATAGTGAAGTAGGGCATTTATATGGAGGATGAAAAGCAAACAAACAAACAAACAAAAAAAAAAGCCCAAATAGATGTGATATCAGTGAGTTGCCAGATAAATGTAGTGTATTAATTGCTTGAGATTTGRAAGCGTGTTTTTCTGGTCTACTCAGCTGGAAGTACGTTCAAGTCTTTGTAGAGTTGGAGAAAGGGCAACTTTAATAGATTGTGATAACCATCAAAGCAGAGACAAAAACTCATTACTGTCTGAGCAAGTATCAAAATTATCAAGGCTTCCTTGTGTGCTCAACGTTAGCTCAGGAGTCAGGAATCAGGTCCCTTCATTACTCTGAGGGAGGATGCGTAGACRTACCTGGGAGACTTTGCGGCTGCTTACATTGATGCAGAAGTTAAAACATTGTATTTCAGTACCTGAAGCGACTTTTCACTTGAGGATATGAACTGTGTGACTGGCAGTTTCATTTCAGAGAGAGAGAAGCACACAAGATTTCCACAGCAAATCATTAGACTGAGCAGTTATTTCTCTTTTACATAATCCAAGTAAAAATGTAGCCACTTGTCCACTGGCAAGCGGCGCTCTGTAGCTTTAGAATAACCCCTRCTGCATTTTTTTTAAGTATGATTAAACTATGCCTTTGCTCCCTTTTGCACCCTGGGGTGATCATTTCCAATAATAAAGTGAGTATAATGTGATGTGTCCTGTCAAAGTTAAGGAACCTCTTCTTGATCATGCATCTGTAGGTAGAATATTAAGTTGTGGGAACACGATATACAGCCAAATTATCCCATTGATTACATGTAAAATGCATGTTTTTTTTAGCCGAACCATCATGTCCTGCAAATGCTTCAAATGCAAAACAGCCTGTTTGTGGAGACTACCTCAAACTGGCACTGACAAATGATCTATATGCTGCAGAGCCTCTGAACAGTACAAAGAGAGCAGGATTTTACTCCCTGTCACTTACCCAACACTCTGCCTAGTAGACTGTCCAGATAATTTTTCAGTAGCTGGATTTCCTGCACGGGGAGACATGGGGCTTCGTTTCACTTTGCCACTCTGCACCACTGTAGGTTGGTGAATGTCTGGGGAATATGTTTAGACTGGAGGGAGGAATAAAAGCTTGCGTAGAGTTGCAGTGGAAGGTTAGCCCAGAAGTCACTAATAACATAGAGGAAGCACAAACCAGTAAGATTAAGAATATTCTATTTCCTCTGCACAGAAACAAAAGGGAGAGGGAATGGGCAAACATAAGAGCAGTAAGACTTTAAGTGCTCAGATTTCTGGGTATGGCTGCCAGATCCCTTATCATCATTATTTTGTAATGATTCCAATCAAAGTATTTTTTTTTTTAATAGTAACACCAAAGAGCAATGAAAATTAGGGCCCTGCTGCACTAGGCACTGTACGGCTGCAGAACTGCAGCGAGGCTTTGCCCCAGGGAGCATGTAAACGAACAGGGCAGAGGCTGCGTGTAAACGAAAACACTTGACCTCCCAGCAAAGGGAAGCATGTGAAGGCAGCAAATGGCTTACAGGTTTCATCTTTCAAGAGGGCAGCAGGGAGGTTACTTAGTGACTGTGCTACAAAGTAAAGAATGTTAGGAAAAGAGGRTGAAGGGTAGGTGAGAAATCAAGCYGAGCTGATTGTGAGGCAGGGAAGGCAGAAAGACCCAGCCTCTAGCCTCAGAGCCAAGAAAGCCTGGTTGGAGCTGGGGATGGCACTTTGAATGCACAACCATGCTTTGGCTGCTTTCCCTCCTACCAGCTGCAAAATCTTAGAGGCCTCATTTGAAACTAACACCAAGGTTTTATAATGTTTTTCTAGTAAAGTATGAGGTATATGTACCTGTGTGTACTCTGGCTTCAAGCAGAAAGTCCTTCCTCTCCATTCTATRTTGATTTGGCCTTCACAGGCCAAGTTCTGTGTTACCTAGGTCCTTTCCTGTCTTTATAGATGTTTCTGCATTGCTGTGGCGTTCAGGTGGGTGTGTCAGGTGGATATTATCTTAAAACTATGAGTTTTTCAAAAAGTTGGTACAGAGTACATTGTGGGACAACTTGCTCTTTTAAATGCTCAGTGGTGCGTTTGGAAAGGTAGGAGGAGCTTTGCATGAACCTCTGTTGGCYATGTGCTGATTTTTCTGCTGCAGGAGACCTTTCCGGACAGGTTACTGAAAGCCTTTGGGGAATTACAAAAAAAATAAAAGTAAGAGGTTGGCTAAAGATGTAAAGAAGCATYCCAGGCTGAGATGGAAAATGGGCTGAATGCTGTAATTGCTGCTCTATCACGGTGCGTGTTGATGTGAGGGAGGTAGGAGCGTGCCTTTCTCATGGAGAGGACATGTCCTTTGGAAGGTAGGGGTAACCAAGAGCAGTTCCAGGGCTTCTGCAGGAGACTGAGCAGACTTCTAAGACTGTATAAGGGTTTAAGCAGCTGGCATGAGAGATGAAGACCATGTCTTCACTGCAATAGTTTGCTGTTGCTGTCTGGAAACTGGCTACCTCAGACTGTCACAAGGCCATGACTGATTATATTTACAGAAATTTTAAAGAATTTCTGGATGTTGTTTGCTCACTTTCTTTCTTTGCTCAGAGTAGGACTGACTTTGTGTCACTCTTCAAAGTGCTCAACTAACCTGTTCTTGAAGTCCTCCAAGTATGTGCTCTCCCATGCAACCTATTTCAGTGCTTTTCTATCTTGATAGAAGTTTTGTTAATGTCTAACTCTTCTGCTGCAGATTGAAGCCATCATTTCTTGTCCTTTCCATTCTGCATGTGCAAAACTGATGGTTTCCTGGTTTCCTCTTGCAACTGTAATTTCATCAGATAAAGAAGCACTATTGCATTTTCCCTCAACTCTTTCTTCCTAAGACTGAACAATCCAGATTGTTTCAATATTTGCTTATAGGTCATATTCCCATGCCTATGATCACTCTTATGATCTTTGGGGCTTCACCTTTCTCAAATCATAGTGTTTAAAAGTGGACCTATTCCTCTTAAGATTTTGCCCATGTTGAATAGAGCAGTAGGATTACTTGCATGTTTTACAAGCTTTATTCCTGTTTATACATCCCAGAATGATGTTTGTCTTTTTCATGACAGCATGAAATTGTTGACTCCTGTTTAATTTATAATCCGTTCTGTTCCCTTCTGTGGAGTAGCAATGGAACCAGTTGTTTTCTATCCTGTACTTATGGAACTGATTATTCCTACCTTAATGTAGGATTGTGCAGTTGTGCTTACTGAACTGCATCCCAGTCTTCAGGCTGTTTCTCCAGTTTGTGAAGATCATTCTGAATTCTGATCCTGTCCTCTAAAGTGCTTGCATCCCCTAGGAGATGTGGCTGCGTTGTATTTGCAGAGGGCTGATGGAAATTGCTTGTTTCTGGGATGCAGGCATTTGAGGTAGACCCCAAATGAGACTCCTAAGTTTCAGGTTTCCTGAACTGTGCTGGTCATGCATAGCATGGGTGCACCCGGTTTGTTCCCTCCTAGGAATCCATTGAGAACCTTAATCACTGTTTATTCAGGGTCTGACCAACTACAGGGACAGCTTCTTGGATGCCAGTATGACATTTTTGCTTTATATAATCAGCTATGTGAGGTTGTGGAGAAAAATTCCTTGTGCTCGCGGCAATTGCAGTGCACCTACTGTGAATACTGACAGCAAGACCATGCTGTCCTTAGCATGGTTTACACACTAGGCAGCTGTAACAGTAATTTGTTACATTCTCCRTAATATGTAAAACAGAACCACTCCCCCAAAACAGCATCAAGTGTTTCTTAATGAAGAGGAATCCGAGCACTTACAGCTTTCTTTGCTGATGGGCAGAGCTTGACAGCACTTCCCTAAGCAACCCTATCCCAAATGAGATGTCAGTGAAAGCCTTGTGCTTTTTAAACAGAAATAGGACTTGCTTAAGTGTTTCTCCTTCATGCTTTTAAGAAAGCTGCTTCCCAACAGCAGTTGCARTGTAGTCGTCTTCTGAGAGGTGCTGAGTACAGCTAAGACGGACCTTTTTTTGTCTAAATTACTGTTATCAGAAATTGACAAAATTAACCCCTTGTTTCAGGAAGATGTCAAGGGAGCTTTGAGCTGAAAAGGTTTATTTGCTCCAAAATACAAGTTTAGGGGCTAGCTAGGAAAATGATTGCAATCAAGGTACTCATCAAAGGATGCATGGGGCCCAGGCATGTGCCTGCATGTGATGCATCAGATTGTCTTGGACTCACTAGTAACRTTTCTCAGCTGACCACTAGAGAAATGAGTTTCTTCCATTCTCTTGCCAAGAGAATGTTCTGCTTTGTCTATTTAAATATTTTATCAAGCTACAGAGAAGGCAGTAGCAGAGAGAAAATAATTATTTTGTAGACTCATAATTACGGTCCCCCTGGGGTCCAGAAACACCAATTCAAGCTCCTGCTGAATGCTTATACTAGTTTTTAGCTGAAGTGAAGCAGCTACAACAGCAGARGTTAAACTCCTTGACCCAAAGGAGCCAATAGCGTGGTGGTTATGGTAGTTACATGGTGTCTTTCTCACTCATGCTTCTGTGAGATGCTTTGAAAGATCTGTGACTTGGACCAGTGAAATGAGGAAATGTGAAGTCCCAAAGTTTTGTGGAAGAGCACATACGACTGCAACTGAAGTTAACGTGAGCTCTGGGAGTTCAGCACCCTAAAAATCAGGCCTGATGTCTAAATGCAATTGAACTTCAAAAAGAAAAGTAGTTTTCTGGCCCTTTTGGATCCCAAACAAAAAAGTATTTATTCCATTTGATCAGCTATTCACAAATGATGCCTTTGTATCTTTAAAATAACTACAAACCAAATTCAAAACTGGAAGCTCTCATCTTTGATGTTATCTGCAGATAAGATAGAGCTTTGAAGCACTAACGGAGACTAATTGGAACAGAATACCAATACAACTGTAAATTAATGGAAAACACAAGGACTGTTTGGAGCGCTATCACTCTAAACTAGGACCATTTCTTTTCAAATGCTATAGAATTTCAGGAGAAAAAAAGTGCGGTTCTCTGGAGTGTAGATGAAAGGAGAATTGTCTGATTAAATGTAGTATGACACTTCAAAAACAATCATAGATTTTAAAGTTATTTGTATGTATTCATTGTATTTTTAAGTATCAACTTCTTTCAAACATAAAACAAGCTGGAGGCTAGAGGAGGGTGGGAAAAGTGTCACAGGTGAAATGGCATCAAATTCATATTTTTATTTGAAAAAGGCTCATTTTTTCTGTCTTGTTTTGAAGAGTATTTTTTCCATCTTGAACTTGAAAAGATTTTGTCAAAGTTCCTTGGAAGGGGAGCATGATGGGGGGGGGAATTAAAGGTAGCATTATATATAGAAAACATACAGTACAGATGAGAATAGAGAAAATTKTATCTGTTGTCAAGCCTAAACCTGAACGTTAGATAACAAATTGTCTTCAGTCTTGGATACAAAGGAGAATAAGATTTGCCTCCGAGTTTTAACCATCTCCTGTATGCCAAACCTGCTCTAGTGTCTTAYGAGGCACAGGTGGCAGATGGATTGGCAGCCCAGGAACAGGGCAGAGTAGAGTGTAAATGTGCCTTGGCTATTCTTGCGAGCTACCAGCCTTGACGCAAGCCAAGGCAGCCCTTTGGCGCTGCTTTGCACTGGGGCACCATCAGCCCATAAGTAGTGGGGAGGGACACTTTCCAAGTCTACACAGGTAGTAGAAGCACAGAATCACAGAAGTGGTAAGGTTGGAAGGGACCTCTGGAGATCATCTAGTCCAACCCAAGTGATGTGTATGTTTGTGTCCTAACTTCTAAAAGCATATGAAGGCAGTGTGTTGTGTAGATCTGTTCAAGAAGCCCACTTGGTGCTAAAAGAAAATTATTCTGCTCACTTAGCCGAGTAGACTGGTATTAAGCATGCSAGAATTGAGGTTGCTCAGGCAACCTTATTTCTACTCCCTCATTCATTAACCCACCAGGTGATCACATAATGAAAGCTACTAATTTTTAGTTCACGCTATAACTTAGGTTTAGATGAGGATCCATCCAAGATGGCTTGTCCTACCACGGAAAGCCTGTATCGATGACAGCCTGGGGCCGGGGTTTCAGAGCACTTTTTCAAACACTGAATGTGCTGTGCTGAAAATGCAAGGAGCAGAAGGGATAGGGCTGTTCTGAAAAGTCTGTCTGTTGGATGTGAATGAGATCTCCTTTGACAGGGACTCTTTCTCTGTAAAGACCCTGTGGAGACCTGGAGACCTTCTCTGCCCTCTTGGGAAGACAATGAGCTCTCTCAGCGCTTCCCTCTGCACTCTCCCCCGATGAGGACTCCCCCGGTAGCTACAGCCCTTTCTCCCCCCACACAGCCTTCTTGTCTGCTCTGGTTCTGCCATTGCTCAGCACCTCTCTGACCAGCAGGTAGCCAGCACTAGAGATGCCTTCTCCTCCGCCTCTGCCATGCACTGGTTTAAACAACTTGCGTCTCTACTCTGCCATCCCATTCCCTGCTTGTTCTGGGGGTTTTTCTTTGCTTGTTTGYTTTTTTTCTTAGATCTTTGATGCATTTCTCGTGCTTTCCAGTCCTTGGCCTCTGTCCTCTTTCTGCAGGACTTTCCCAATTTCTTTTAAGAGATGACTTCTTTAAAGACTGACATGAATTTCTTGCATTGTCACTCACAACTTTTTTTTCTTTCATTTTCTTCCCAAGCCCTCGCATTTTCTGATGTCCCTTATGTCTGCTGTTAACCAATATCTTACTCTTCTTAATTTCCTTCTGTAATAAGATGCTGATTAATARTGCCAGTATCTATCCTGTGCTTCAGGATATACTTTGCATTTAGAAACATCAGGCTAGTAATTCTCTAACTTCCTGAACCAGCTGACCACACTCAACTTTTTTGGACAATGGTCAATCTCAAGGTTTTTTTTCTTCTGTTTTATTTGCAAAATCCCATCCTTTTAATCAGAATCTTAATTGAAAACACCATTGATACGATTGTCTAAAATGTTCCAGACCATGACTGTTCTGTTTTCTCAACTGGTTTTCTATGTAAATTGCTAGTAGCTCTTTTCTGAGATAATTCAATAGTGACTATATTTTCAAATATTATTTAAGTGGTAGAAAGTAAGCTCTGGGTATTTTTGCAAAAGTCTCCTCCTGCAGTGCGGATTGAATGAAAAGCACAGCTAACACTCTTATTCACTATGCTTAGTTTTTTAAAAGCAAAATCTGTCTCTTATCTATAATACTAAAGAGTTGTACAGCATCAGCAGCTTTTGTTTTAATGTCTATTGCTTTTTCTTCTTCAGAACATGGAATTTTGCAATCCTGTTAAGTGCTTGTTTTCTCCGATAAATATTCTGCACTGTTACTACATTTCGGTTGTTAGGTTTCTCAGGGGACAAAAGCAGTAAAGAAAGAAAATGAATAAATAAACAGCTCAAAGTCTTGAGTGTCCAAAAATATTGCAGCATCTTGATTTGAATAATCGAAAATTGAGACACTTTATTTGGGTACATTTCATCACACTGAAGGCTTTGCATGCAAATCGAAAGTCTGCCATTCTCTCCCATTCCTTTGAACATTTTCATTGCTGATCTTTCTTTTCTGTTTTGCCTGTTCCAACAAAAGGGCAAAGCTATACATTATTTACAAATAAAGTTAGTAACTTGTATATTATTGTAAAAATGACCCATATAAGAGAACAAAGGGGARGCGGAAGGTTACCATCTTCCCTGCTTTTTGCAATGTCTGAATAAGATCCCTTGATTTTCTTCTCTTTTTGTTTTATTGTAGAAATATCAGAACCATCTACCTTTGGTGTTTAATGTAGATCTCTTTCAGAATCTTTTAAGGTTCAGTTTTTCTCTTTGTCTTAGCTGGAAACAGTGAAAATAATGAATCTAATTAAGCTCARCAACAAGACCTGTGCTCCCAGCACTTCATTAGGAAGATGAACTTAGATGGGGTTAATGCAAACATCCCGAATGAAAGCACTTTATTTCACCTCTGTTTCTAATTAGACCTCAAAACAAAGCCAATGGCCAGCAGAGTCTGACTCCTCTTGACTTCCAAGAATGTGGGGAGGGTTCATTCAAATTGCATCTTTGGTCCAGGACTGTGTCTTTCTGYGTGTGACCACAGGATCAAGGAGAACGTTGTAGGCACATTTGATGGYTGAGGGAAAGTGCCTCATTCCTCCAGCTAGGCCTCCGTCCTTTGCAGGAACTGTCCTCCCTAGAAACTCTCCCTGCAACCAATCCCTCAGTCTGTTTCCCCATTTCTTTTGGTTTCTGTCAGGATCTAAAATCCTGCTGATATCAAGTACACTGATGAACTTTGGAGCACTTCCGGATGTGTCTGGATGTACCTGTGTCTCCAGCTCCCTTCCAAATACGTGAAAAGGAGCATGAACTTCTAGGCCAGAGAGCTGCACTGAGGTTGATGACCAGGCCCAGAGTCTAGGGCTCTGCTGTGCATCAGCAGCTGTGGAAGATGATGGTGAGTGACATGAGTACATTGCAATGGGGGCCTCCAAAGGCTTTCATTGCCTGGCCCAACTTGTTCGACAGTACTTAATTTTTAACTTGTGGAAATTTCTGAAATATGCATCTTTGAATATCTGCTTACCTTGCCTAGAAAGCTTTAATAATTAATGGAAATTCAGAGTTGAGGTATAGTAATGATTTATATGGGGAGCTGTCTTTACACAATCTGCTCTCAAAGCTTTCTAGAGTATTACCCTTAGTGTATAATTAACTTCCGAAGAGTGATACTGCTCCTTTCACTACGCAGATTGATCAAGGGCTTAACTGCAAGTCATATTTTCCAAGTGATTCCCCGGTGTCCTCACTGCTCTTATGAGTTCTTTGCCGAGGAACAGAACTGKCTTGGACATCATGAACTACTTCTAAGTTTTCGGATATAGCATCTTAGATATCCGGATGTTCTTATTGCTGTTTAGCCACATGTAGCCATAGCACAGAAATTTCCAGTCTGTAGATATGACTTCATWTGATATGGTCTAAATACTTCTCTTTTCCCCAGTAGTGAGTCTTCCTGGCAAATCATTTGGAGCAATCTTTCTCTCTTTGAGACTTACTATGATAAA
This sequence comes from Rhea americana, assembly GCF_003343005.1. NCBI lineage: Eukaryota > Metazoa > Chordata > Aves > Rheiformes > Rheidae > Rhea > Rhea americana. The sequence goes on along the minus strand of NW_028185705.1, from coordinate 4,794,204 downwards.
AATACACTCTTGGGTAAAAAGTTCTGAGAAGCAATGATGATGTAGAACTAAGATATGCCTTGTTATGAGCGTACCAGTTACCAGGTTGGGATTTGGAAAATGGCAGGAGGAGGAACTGACCCTACATTTGCTTGGCGAGTGATCTGGGTAATGGATTGCATTTTCCCCTTATGTAAAAATGAGGTGGTGGTCRTATGTTGTGCTTTTGTAATCTACCAAGGAAAAAATCTAGAGAGACCCTAGAACTATTTCATCATTATCATCATGTCTGTTTTCAAACTGTTGGTTTTTGTGTTTGTTTAATTTAAAGCTGTGTGAGAGAGCAAAAAGGAAGATGATGGGAGAGTCAAGAGCAGGAAAGGAGCAGAGGTCTCACATGTCTCAGGTTTTGTTTTCTTTCACTGCCTTTTGGCTGTTACAAGTGATAGGAAAAGTCCTAGAGAGGCAATGTTGAAGGAAGCAAGAAGTGCTGCGTAGCCTTTTCAGACTTCCTCTCTTTGTAAAGAATCTATCAGTCTCTGCCTACAAACRTTACCGAAATAACCAGCACAGATGCTGGGCAAAATAGTCCATCTTCTCAGGGTTTCATTCTCTARTTTAGACCTATTTTCTTCTTCCAGTTTGGCCTATTTATCCCAACACTATCTCCATTGCCTCTCAGCACAAAGACTCCTGGTGGTAATACTGCAGTCACCTCCCTTTCTCTTCAGTTCAAGTATCAGGTTCACGAACTTTGTATCTTACCAGATTCTCCTCCATTTAATGGTAGTGAAAGCATCTCCTCTAGTACTGACTAGTCTTACTGGTACCGCCTTCACCTCAAACCCTGAGTGTATTACTGTTATGTTGCTGGCTTTGGAGGCTTTGTGTTCAGGTTTATCTATGATGGACAGCTACTAGCTAGAGGATATCTACTTCCTCAGGAACCAGATATTCTTCTGACGGGATTAACGATCTCACCCCTTAAGAAATTAACTGCATCTTCTCCATTTCCTCTTTCCATCCAAACAGCATTTCTGATACTAATAACATCAGCCAGACTGAATGAGCAGATAAAAGCACTGGTGGCAGAATTCCACGTATGAAGGAAGGTGTTATAAAGTCTTSGAGGACTCATTCAAAGTTTGCACCAAAATTAATAACTGGCTTTGTCATTCAAATCAGTTTAGAACCCTAACTTTGCTTATTCTGAAACTTCATCAGACAAAAACTAGACTAGAAGACTTATACTGCAGCTTCTTACAGGGTTTATTTTCTGCAGAGCCAGACCAAAGACATTTAGGTCATTCTCGGAAGTTACAAGCAGAGGCTGATAACTGAGTTAAGTTACTTTGTGGGTTTGGGAGTTTTTTGTTTGTTTCTTCTTGTAGGAGCTGTGTTATTGTATTAGCAGCTCAGCTCATTCTCTTCAGATGTGACTTTTGGGGGGGCTTTTTTGGCAAAAGTTTCATGCTGCAGATCCCTAATGATACTTATGTGGGGTAGTGGTGCATATCTAGCATTTCTTCAAGACTGAAGAATCAAGACTTGATGCAAATTGTTAGACCTATACAATCATGCTATGTCTAAAYTGACCCCTCTGCTTTATGAACATGTAGGAACATGGAAATTATCTAAATAGGAAATAGTGATCTCCAGACCARAATTTTTTAAGGATGGCTGTCTGTGCCGTTTTCTTGTCTGCTTTTCCACAGAGAGATGAAGCACCTGTTTTCTGTACAAAGAAAATGAGGGACAGTTGTTTGCCTCATATTTGCCTCATCCTTTATATCTTTGGTGACAGAAGGTGCAACTSCAAGGAGAGCAAAAGAATCTGCTCTCAGGTGTCTTGACTAACTGCACGGAAGTGCTGGACTATAAATGGAGAGAACAGCTGAAATCCTACTTTTAGTTCAAAAWTGATGCAGAAACTTTAAATGTTGAATCCTTCACACAAGATCGTTATGCATTTGTTTATTTTTAAGAAGATACGTTGGTTTCATGCAAATAGATTCAGTGTTTTAAGAGTCATGATTAACCAAACAGATCTTCCCTTAAAAAACAATTTTTGATATTTGAATGTCAAATAATGCTTCACCTTTCTGTGCATACCATAACTTTGAGAAGGAAGCAGTTTGTCATAATGTAGAATAAAACTGAGGGTTTTTTTTAAAAAAGATGTATTTATCCAAAAGCCAGACTGATGTGCTGGATGCAGGTGAAACACAAACRCATCTCATCCTAGATAACACTGTCCTGTCCAAATGCAATAATTTGGTGTTGGGATTCTCTGATGTTCTGTGCTGGCCTAATACTGTTCCTACTGAAGGCAAAAGCTACTGCTAGCTTCTCTGCAGGTTTTGTAAAGCTAATCTCTTCTAAAAGTCCTGCCCACAATCAGTTACAGCTATGGTATTTTCCTGTACTCAAATAATTACAAGTTTTGTCTGTAAATGGTATTGGCAGAAATCCTTTAAACACTTGTGTCCTAAAACAAGTTTCCAAAATGTGGCATGTCAGCTATATCAAAAAGTCATGCTATTTGGCACAAGGACTAGAGAACTGCCATAGCTGATGGTGGTAACTACTGYCACCATTACTGCTTTTGGTGGTGGTGCCTCTGACTTCCGAACTACTAAYGGAGCAAAAATGTTGTGAACCTCTGAGCAAATACAGGTGTTTGCTGGGCAATAGCAAATATTAACTCATGAAAGAAAGTGATCTCTTGATACAGATGTCTTGTTAAACAGTTTGTGTGTCTCCCTGTGGTATAGCATAGGACTGTTTTGGCTTAAAAAGTGTCAGTTGTGGGGGGATCCTTGCAAGTTTGGGCGTACAGTTGTCGTAGTGGCTACTGGAACATTCCAAACTGCTCACATTGCTACTTCAGTTATTTTAATAACAAAATACTTTGCCCATTTAGCACAGTGTTAAACATACACGCAGCCCTTTGGAAGAGCAGGGCTGCAGACATCCCCATTTAAATTGTGGGGCTTCTCCAGGGTGAAGCTACAGAAGAGCTAATCACTGAAGCAAGAAATCACTGCTCTAGCATGCATAAGGGAAAGAGGTAATAGGGATGCTGATACCTGAGGAAAAGGGCAAGTCCTCTTACAGATAAGGAAAGAGAGCGCTGTAAGGGGAGAAAGCCACTTAAGAAAAGATTAGAGTTTTTAAAAAAGTGGGAAATTATTTAACACTGAAGTTATCTCAAGCCAGTCCTGTCTAGCCCAAGACCACTGCATGTTTGTAACCTCAACTTTGCAGACTATGCTGTTTCTCTTAGATAAAAGGAATACGCAGAGAGGAAGAGGCACCAAAAATAAATTAGAAAAGGATTCCTTTAATGCTTATAATAATGTATTTGGATGTGATAATCATAATGAATCTTGTAAGAGGAATTCACTGTTTTCCCTTTTGTATGATGCATTTCTGACCTTAAACCCACTTGATACGTGATTCCTGTTCAGTGATGGTGCCCATAATAGAGGGGCAAGAAGGATGATCAGAGTTCAAACAATAGGGTAAGAAATGCAGAGTAGTGGGAAAAGCTTCCATTTTCCCATAAGCTGGGGCACAGAAGATACTGCAGCCTCAGCTCTACAGTGTCTTATGAACAAACAAATTATGCATGAGTTTGCTCAGGGGACTACTCAGCTACTCAACAATAATGGGTAATTGCCCTCACAAACTTATCCTCATATCACTCACACATACCAACACTTATAGTGAAAAGAAAAGACGTGAAGAACAAATTTCAATATAAAACACGTTATTATTATGAAAATGACACATTTCCATTTAACCCTTTTCCAACAAAAAGAGCTCACTGTATTTTAAAGAAAATGAGGCTAGGAAATTTTAAACCTTATTCTCAGTATTTTCCCTTGGAAGGCACACTCAAGATTGTTTTACTTGGCACATTCTGTACTCTTCATTGTAGCAAAGGCTTGCGGGTATCTAATGACACAATCACAGAATGCCATAGAAATTTGGAACAAAATCCCTATCTTCAATACAATTCAGCAGATTCACGCCATATGGAAATCCTGCTGTTTAATGTAACACCATTAAAAGCCACATATTGCTAAATTCATCTCAAAGATTTTTGCAAAAGTTGAAGGAACAATATTATTTCTGAGTTTTTAACCTTTACTCAGCCTCTAGCATTCTCAGAGTCAAATGCATATTTCATAACTCAAAATCAGACTACTTCACATACTGGCAATATTTTCTTTTCTCAGATATAGCTAGAAATAAATGGATTTGTGTCCTTTATAAAGAAGTGGTAAATTAAAACTCAACAACTGGGAAGGAGGTGAACCATAGCTATAGCTCACTGTCCCAAAATATGCTGGATTAGCTATTAATTTATCCTATTCTTCTTCACCCTAAGCTTCTGTTTCATCCCATATGTCTTCTAGATACCTTCAGGTCTAGGTTAGAAGTTCTTTGGGCCTAAGATGGTTTCTATGATAAGATATGGAATTGCTAAGCCTTCTAATATTTCTAGACTGCAAATGAAATCATCGATAAAACTGTTTGCTGCATGTGCATTTTCAGASCACCTCTTCAGGAAAATAGGCAGCAGGCAGTCCTCGTCACATGCTCTTAAGGACGTGCAATAAAAGGAAAGTTCTGGCTGCWGCATAGATGCTTCTCCCATGCAAAYCAATGTTTTTGGCCATATCTGCATAGACATCAGCTGTCTTTAGTGGACTGCTCATAGGTGTAAGGATTTTCCTGCTTTGAGCTGCTTGCAAGCATGTGTCAAAAAGGATACAGGAGAAAATAAGGAATCCAGTCTCTTGCTGCAGTGTGCAACCCTGAAATTCTGCTGAAATTTAAAGCAATGTTTCTACTCAATGTGAGAATATTTGACTAATACCACCACAGACAGAGACTGAAAARGGAGTATGTCACTGCAAGCTGTTTGCCATCATGAGAGGAAGTATCTTTAAAATCAGAAATACCTTCTGTAAGAGCAATCCACTAGGGCCCTTAGAGATGCTTGAGAAGAATCCTGCATAGGCTGTATGCTATCTTTGCAGCTTGAACCTATTTCAGATTTATCAGGGATCCTTTAGGTTGAGGGTCTAAGCTGAGGTGCTCAGAACAAACACCTGAGGGTTTTTTTTTCTTTTTTTTTTTCCCCTTTCATGGGAAGTCCTCCACAAAAATCAGATTTCTTTTCTGTGCCTAAATTTGGACAGAGAATTGCACATTTGGCCTGATTTGCATTCAGGCCGGCATCTCCAGCTGTAGCAATTATGGCTAGACTATCTGAAGAGCCCATATCTCAGGATGCTCMGCTCTCCTGAAAATGTGGCAATTGCAGGTGTCTAGATGATGGCTGCAGTCTTTCCAAAAAATTGACTAGTGCTTGGGAGGGATTCAAAACCTGATCCAAGTTAGCAAGAATAATGGTAACTGACTCAAATCCSAAGAACTGTTGCAGTGATGTCTGTTACTTGTAGGTCAGGAAAGAGCAAGATGAGGTAGGAGCAGCAAAGATGACAAAAGAGTTCAGAGAGGAAGAGTGAATGGACCTAAACTGGAAAGGGAGATAAATCGCATTTAATCCTATTTAATCTGGTGAAGTTTCAAAAGTTTGCTTTACACAGCAGTTGGCAGCTTTCTAAGTCCAGAGTTTCAACTCCAACGTTACAAGAAGAAAATTGTGTCTCGTATTTTCAACAGGAGCAAAGTGAACTTAACATCTCTTTAGGGAAAACAAACGTAGCAGCAAACAGTCATAGAAAGGAAAGAACTGCCCTTTTAGTAAGATCAGCACATTCTGAGTAACAAATTACCTGGATAAAAGAGGAGCATCAGACTCGGAAGCTTTCCCCAAACCGGCTGGTGCATGTCTASCAAGACAGAATGTCTCTCCGTGGTGGGAACCAGTAAAGCTGCATTTGAGGCTCRTGATGATATTTGTAAGACCTTATTCATTTATAACATAGGACAGAATACCTGTGTGTGTGTCTTTTTTCTTTCTTCCTGGGAGATATGCAGAGATTTGAGTAGGTGAAAATCTGTCCACAAAGGACCATAAAAAAGAAAAGGAGTTAAAAGGTAATGCAGCAAGAGCACTGATGCATGGTTATTGCAAGTAAAAATGGTTAACATGTGGAAGGAGGTATATAAATGACTGCAAGCCACTTTTTCAAATGTGTCTTTCCCCGTTGCTCTTAGCAATATCACTGAACATGATCAAATCATTTTTACACTCTTTTGCCACTGTAACTCCTTCAAGTTAACAGCCATCTTAAAAAGAGGGCACAGGGTACGCAATAGCTAATGCATGTTCTGTTGTGTGCTTCTCCAACACCATTAGGGCTTTAAGCGTGGGAGTTTAAAACCATTGCGGCTRGCTTACCTTTGCTCCCACCGGTGTCAGTGCCTGAGCGTCGTGGGGGCTCGTGCGGGCACGAGGGTCGGCGTCAGTGGGGGGCTACGAGATCAGGCCCCTGTCTGCRGGTTTAGGAGCACCCACTGTGTGACAGTTTCCTGTGTGTAAGTCTTGGTATAGTTATAATTTATTTTAAGAACACAAAGATACATGATTTAAATATTGTGAAATCCTGTATATATTTTGGCTCAGTCAGTCATATGCGTGTTTACTCACAGATTCCCCAAAATCTGCATTTCCTCAGGCATTCATGTCTTTCAGATTCTTTATGCTTTTTCTGCCTCCGTTATTTCTTAACACCATGCTGCCTGCTTTTCCCCAGACCTGGCTGAATGTGCCATCTTTTGTTAGCTGCGTGTTTTTTGAACATATGGCTGAGTGACCACTGCTTGACTTTCTCATCGTAGGGCACCACTGCAAAGGTGGGCAGTTTTCTGCCTACCTCTATTCCCCTGCTCCTCCCCACAGTGCAAAAAAATGATATAATGAAAAACCTGATGGTCAGCAATGTTGTAACCACGAGAGGAAGAAAGGCAAAAAGACCCTTCTCGGTAGCATGTGGTGGGATGCCACTGCATGGCGTAGGCTTGTGGCCTTCCAGGCTAGGAGCAGGGTCAAAGATCTCTCGTGCCCTGGCCAAAAATGGTCTAACTATTAAGCTGTTAAATATAGGAGGGGGTTGTGAATCGCCTCCCTCGTCCAGCTGTCACACAAGGCAGGTCTGGGCTGCTGGGTGCTGTCAGAGTTGACCAACTTGGGTTTTGTGTGGAAGCGGTGCCAGGAGCGTGGGTAGTTTGCTCCAAAACCTAGTTTCCATCCCAGGAGCCAGACACTCAACTCCTGGCCTGGATCTGGGTCTTAGCCTCTCCGTGCCATGCTCTCCCTATTGCAAAATGGGCAAGCCTGTTCCTTTCCTTTCCCTTCCAATGCACCTTGCATTGGAATTGCACCTTGTCCTTGGGACAAGGCTGTGTGCTTGTGCAGCACCCCTGTGCAATGGCACTGTGATTTGAGTCTGAACCTCTCGATGTTACTGAAATAAAAACCAAAAAGAATGAAACTGAACACTTCTGGTTCCCTGGCAAAGATGGATTGCGGGGGGGGGGGGGGGGAAGGCAAAAAAAGCACACCTGCATTTACTGGAGTAAATGGGGACCATCCTGTCATTGAGCAATCTCTGTCATTGAATTCCCCTTTCCCTCTGTTGCCAGAATGATTTTTTTTTTAATAAATAAAACAAGTTTAGGGTGCTTGAGTTATTAAAGAGCTTGCAATCCTGATTAGGAAATCTATTTAACCTGGTGTCAATTAGCTGCCTTGATGTGAAAATCCGCCTGAATCCTGGGAGAGAGGGCAAGCACTGCTCCAGTCAAGCTTTCCACAAGAATAACTTATTTTAGGAAGAAGCGCAGAAAAAGCAAAGGCAGGCAGAGCAGTCAGAAAGCGAGGGGAATGTCTCAGTGGAGCACTGAAAGGAATAGATGCTCTTGCTAGTGATGAGATTTTGTCTTAATCATAGTGAGAAACCTTTTAATTTTGGTGCACAGCAACAGCAGCTTTAAAAATGAAATAAAAGGTTTGTGACTAGTGAGAGTCCTTGGTGTTGCTTCCAGAGCATTGCTTGGGCTGTTATTAAAGCCCTGCCAATGGTTTCAAGTGGAACAGCTAATGTTTCAAGTGTTCATAAATAATTGTTTAATGTTCCAAGCACTTTAGGAGCAGGTTTTAAAAACTAGCCTTGCACTGATTATTTCCACATTCTTTCTACAGCAGCTTTGTCTGCTGCTTGGAGGCTTCTGTAAAAAGGAAAGTGCTGCCTCCCGCATGAGGCGGTCCGGACCTCRCGCCGGCGTTAGGGACGCGCGGCCGCTCCGCCTGGGCGGCTGCATCGCAGAGGGCAGCGGAGCGGCGGCAGCCCCTCGTYGTCCCTCCCGTGGTCTCCCAAGCTCGTCCGCAAGCAGAAATTGCAGTGTGTGGGGGGGAGGAGATGCTGTAAAGCGTGACTTGAAGCAATCATTTTGGTCGAGGTTTTTGGCCATAATTAGCGATTTTTATTGCCCAAAATGTTTTTTTTTTTTTTTTTTTTTTAAGTGTGCGTGTTGAGGAGTTAGAAACTTATTAACATGCATTAAGTTAAAGTAAAATAGGCTGGAATATATATTATCTTAAGTATGCTTTAAGTTCACAGTAGTTTAGAGAGACTCTTGCAGTTTGATTTCTGTAATTTTCTAGGTTTCATCTGAACATTTTCCCCTAAACTGATACATTTAAACAGCATACTCGARCAATAGTTCAAGTGCTGTTTTGCTGTTGTACATATGATATTATTTCCTGATGACTGAAATCCTGTTATTAAAAAAAAAAATCCTTAGAAAAATATGAATACATATGACTATATATAAACACTTGCAAGTTTCAAGGAATTAGTAACTTCTAATCAGAAACTAGGACTAAGTAGCTTCTTATAGGAGCATCTGTGTGTGTATATATATATATATATATTTATATTCGTGTGTATACATATACTTGATCTTATGATGTTATGAGCTTGTATTATGACTTTATATTATGACGGTTATCTATATGATGTTATGACCTTAACAAGAACAGTCATACAGGCATCAATCTCCATGCAGRTGAGCATTTTCAAGCTTGGCCCTTAGCTCTTGATCCTCCTGTGAGGCTTTAACTAGCAGTTCTTTCACTTGGGGGGGGGGGGAACCACTCTTTGTTTGCAGTTAGGATCTGGAGATAAAAAGTGTGAATTTATTTCTAACTAGACTGCGTAGTAAGACTAGAAGCTTGTAAAAACACCAGTTAGCCCTCGGTTTGTGGCTGGATAGATCTATATCTCTCTCTATATATAATATATATATACACATAATTTTTAATAGACTCATCTTTTAAACATCCCTCGGTTATCTCAGAAATGCACCGTCTCCTATTCAGGTTTAGAGAGCTGGTTAAGTAAGCAAAAAAAATGGGGGGGGGGAGAAAATAATAATAATAAAAACATAAATTTGAAAAGGGAGGGGAATGGTGCGCTCCGAGAAACGCCCGCAGCCGGCAGCTCGGCTTCCCGCGGGCGGACGGGGATTACTCCTGCTTGGCTGCCCTCTGCCGGAATTGCCGCACGGTACACGGGCGCCCGGAGGCAGCGAGCGGGGCGCCCGGCGCCTGGTCCCGGTCCGGGTCCGGGTCCCGGTCCCGGTCCGCCCGCGCGCGGCCCCGCGCAGCCGCCGCCGCCGCCGCCCGGGGAGCGAGCGCGGGTTTAATTAACCGTGAAAAACAGCCCGCGTTTGTACGGATCAAAGAAAACAATTATGCATAATGGTTGAACAGAAAACAATTGACTATTATTGAATGAGAGGATTGCTCTAATTAATCCAAAAGATATACCCGCTGCTAAATGAGGTGAAGAGGAAGCTCGCGAATGGATTTAACTCCGGAACGTAATATAGCTGAGGCAAGGGGGCAGTTTATGACTCAACACAGGAGAATTTCTGCTTGTAAATGTGATTGCTAACGTTTTTTTCAATCACAATTTTCTTAACTTGCAAATGAATCTAAAATATGTAGAAATAATAGTGTCTGTCGTGTAAAATGAATACATGTTTTTCTACTTCATGGTTTTATTTTTAACTGTCTCTAGTAAAAGTGCATTAGTCATATTTATCTCTCTCATGAAAGAGCCTCTTTCCGTAGCTCACTCCAGATTTAACCCCTTTAAGGTTACCTGCAGTGCCAGCACACTRTTGTAGGATGTAGGATGACAATGTCTGTGCCTAATTCTTTATGGATGTCTTAATGATATTTGGAAGGCCTTATTGTGTTAAAGAATAAATGTAAATTTAATGAGAAACAGGTGAATATCACCACTGTCCTGTTTCATGATCAAGCAATCTTGTCAATACATAAGAAAGGATAAGAATGAAGATAACACTGATGAACGAGAAATATTGTTTCCTTCCTTCCTTTCTCCAATTTTTCCTTTCCCCTTCTCACAATTTCTATTTCGTCTGATATTTCCCTGTTAAAAAGGTGGATGCTTGGTACCTGCGACCCTTGAATTTCTTCTCTGTTATGTTTACATGGAGAAGATCGTTAAACCTGCAGATAGAATCAGAGGCCAAACTAAATTCTTTTGTATTGATATAATCACGGGAGTTATTTTAAACATGACGGATGTAAGCTGAGAGCAGAATACGTCCCGGTTGTCTAAAGGGAAGATGGTGTATGAGTGTTTATGAAGAGATCTGTGTGCTCTTAAGATGTCATGCATAATCCGCACTGTGTGTCTCTTCAGTGTCACAAGCGCATTTACATAGATTGTCATGAATTTCAAATTGCRCCTCAAATCAATGCCAGCGTAAAATTACCTTCCAGCACAATACAACCTGCCTTTAAGAGTTAATCACATAGGTCTTGCTCCATTAGGAGGTAGAGCCGGCCTTCCCGTGGCACTTGCGGCTCGTTGCTTATGAAACGCCGACAAGCGGTGCCCCAATGCGCTTGTAGTGTCGCCGGAAGAGCCAGAAGTCGCTGCTGTCTGGTGGCCACCTCTTACCCCTCCACAGAGCACAGAAGGGAGCAAAGTTCACGTGGGATTACTGTGAAAACAGTGCGTTATTAGCAAAGCTATCACCGTAACTGGCGTGAGATACGTTTCTGAAGGGTACCGTATACATACGTTGGGTTCGGTTTTGCCAAACGGTTCACAAAATCACATGGGGACTTTGCTCCAACAGGTACAAGATCTTTGAAGGTAAACACCTTCCCATTACTGTAATATTGTTGCAGTCATCTAATTACATGTGCCTTGATTGTGGGAAATGATGCCTCATGTGTGTTATTCTCCAATTCAGTGTAACCATAAAAGGCTAAACTTGTCCTTGCTCCAACTCTATTGGTTGCTCACATCCAAATTAAATTACATTTAAGACAACAAGACTTTCTGGTTGCGGGGAGACAGGAAGAAGCAGAGATCTTGCAAAGATCTGCTTGGAGTGACACTGTGGCACCTGGCAGGAATGGCTGGGTCTTATCACCTTGTCCCAGAGTGTATTGCATCTCTATGGAGGGTTAATGCTTTTAATACGCCCAGAAATAGCATTTAGTTAGTGTAATGCATTTATTTCTGGAGAGAAACCATACAGCTGAGGCAGGTTTTGTGGCAGATTAACAGTTACAAGCACTGCAAAACAGTAGGGGCTTTTGTTTTGTTTTGTTTTTGTCACAGGTCTCCTTACTCACCAAAGGCCACTCTTCCAGTCTGCAAATCTCTGCCCCCACAAACAGGCTTCCAGTAAGTGTGGTCCTTCAGGCCTGCGGCTTGAATTACCGCATGAATTGGGGGCATGATGATCCTAGGGTGCTACAGCTGCTTTGACAAGTGCTGGGTAGGAAAGGAGCAGTGTTTGGGCCTGTGGCACTGCAGTGATGAGAGACGTATAAATGCCAGCAATGCTATTTAGCATTTCTCAAGCAAGAGAATGGGCCAGCAGATACATCATGGATCCTAGCCAAGAATGTAGGGGGACATGTTGTTAACTTGCTGGTGGCTGCTGTAGCCAAGAAACCGAGTAGCCATGTAGGGACTCTGGCGGGCGGGAGAGAGAGCACATGTAGAAATAAGGCTTCTCACTCAACAAATTCTGCTGTTTGTATGCAGAAGAGAGGTATTTTTGCAAGCGAGGACTTAGAAACAAGATGAAATCTTCCCACTTCCATCGCTGAGGCAGTTAGCGACAAGCACATGGTGAACGGCTCATATTCTGGTGCAAGTATCATGAAAATAACTGAACGCACATGGAAAATTTAGCATTGCATTAATCAGGAAGCCACGACTTTGTGGACTGACATGATGGAAAAGATGTTCTAAGGGTTTAGTGGTGTAATATAGCCCTCTGGGTATTAYCCTCACTTCATGGATTCGCTGCAGGTTGAGACATCTCTACTAAGAGACACAACTGGTGTTTTATGTACRTAGGAAGTATATAATAATCCCAGGTATTCATGTTCATCTAGCAACATACGGAAACTTTGACGAGGATTGTGATGTGAAGTGATAGGAATATCCTCCCAGACACCAGCCTTCTGTTTACTTAACTGCTCACCTGAAACAGTAGAGAATTTTCTGTTCCTTTTCCGTGACATTTTAAAAGATGCAGAGAGCTGAAGGCAAGTGTTTTGTTCCATCTCTGAGGTAGCCACAGTTTGGTGGTAGTTGAAGTAATGACTATATATAGTCACTRAAGTGCCTTTGGATAGTTCTGGAGAACAACAGCTTTATAAATTTAAGGTATTATTATTATTAAGGTATTATTGTAAGTTTGCCACAAGTTGTAACAAGACTGCAAAAATTACCTTGGAGCACCTAATACTGGCACAGTTGTACAGTTTAAAGTTCTCTTTCTGTCAATATTGTGTTAATTTTATGTGGTGCTTTTGATTAAACAAACTAATCTGGAACAATTTCAGTAGTTGATTTTCTAAATAGAAAAGGCACTAATAACTGAGCATCAAGTTGCACCCCTCTGGCAGCCACAGAAAGGAAAATCCTTTATGAGCAAATCAGATGTGGTCACACTGAGTCCTAAACACTGCTCAGCTACCGTCATGCTGATTTAATCAATCCTCATGAGGTAGAAAAGGTAGAAAGKATAGAATAATATGCCTGATGATAAGATATTTTAATGAAATACATTGGGATAATTCAGTGGGGAATGAAAGTACTGTGGATAAAAATGAGTCAGAAAGCACAAAAAATGCCAAACACATCAGAACACGTGCACAATAGCAAGCAATGATTGAGCACCCCTAAACTGCACTTCACAGGTAAAGGGATTACTTGGAGGCAATTTGGCTGTGAATCGGCACGGGCAGGAGGGCACAGCTGAAAYCTGCGCAAGAGTGAAATTGTGGCTGTAGGTCAGGAATCGATGGTGATGGGTCTTCCTGTGGTCGCTGCATCTCACTGCTTCCTCRGAGAGCTTGCATAGAGCACTCCGCAGGGCTGGGAGGTGTATGTGCAGCTTATATCTCACAGATGCAAGTGTCTATGCTGGCTGTGGAGACTGAAATAGGGTCCTTAATATCTAAGCAAGAACCACTGGTCCGAGCGAAAAGAAGTGTCTTTGTAAGCTAAGGCTGGCCTTAGCTGATATATTGGCCTCTGTGGATCGGCAGTACAACAGATAGATCATCTTTCTTCAGGTATGGTATTTTCAGTGTGTGGAAGGCATTTTTGCCATGAGGGTATTTTTAGTTCATGCAGAGAATGGCAGAGGGAGTCACATGGACAGCTTTGCTATTTGGGCCACAAGCTGATGGTAAAGACAAACTCTGCAGTTTGTACTTTACTCGTCTGCAAATAAGACTGAACAAAGAAAACTGGTAGGTAAAGGTACAGCCAAGATGCATCTTTAGGTAATAAGGGCTCAGGTGGACTTCAGGTGACATTCCTGTAGCCACACAAGTCTGGCTATAGCGAGTACTTGAAGGCACTTAGAGAAACTCCTTATGCATTGGATGTGTTTATGATTAAGACTTGCAGTCGTGTTGTAATTGTCCTATTCCATCATGTACTACCAGAGGCATTGCTGACAGCTTCACAACATCAACTTGTAAAATGAAAAAAACAATATAGAAAAAGGTTAAATATATATTTATGTGTGTGTATATACGTGTGTGTGTGTGTATATATATATATATACACACACAAATTATGTGGCCTAATAAAATACAAAGCAATAATGATAATACAAAACAAGTCTTGAACTGATGCTGAATTCCCATAYGTTAATTAAACCAAATGGAGCTCTAGTCCATAGGTTTTCTGAAGCAGGAAATTTTTTCTCAGAATGCACTCAGGGAGCAGATCTCTTGAGTAGGAAGGTGCAATTTTTACACAGTCACTGTTCAGACCATCACCACACTTTAAGACAAAAATAGAAAATATATTTTAGAACTTGTTAAACTAAANTACACACAAATTATGTGGCCTAATAAAATACAAAGCAATAATGATAATACAAAACAAGTCTTGAACTGATGCTGAATTCCCATACGTTAATTAAAAAAAAAAAAAAAAAAAAAAAAAAAAAAAAAAAAAAAAAAAAAAAAAAAAAAAGAAAAAAAAAAAGAAAGAAAGAAAGAAAAGAAAAACCTCCAGTAGAACTTTGCATTCTCTGACTTTTCACTTTTCAGACTTTCAGGTCTGCTCTCCTGATTACACATTTTCTAGCTGATGACATGCCATCAGCTAAAGATGGATTTTAAACACAAGTCATGTCAAAAGTTTCATTTAACCTCTTCAATATAACAAGCTGCTGATGGTTTACATTTCTGACAGTAGAGGTAAATTAATCTGTGATGGAGGTTTGGAAGGGGGAGAGAAGATTTTGCAAAGAGTGAGGAAGAAGTAAAATGGTTACTGGTGAAGGCACTGGACATCTTCTGGAGACTAGTGAGTGGTGGGTGGGATGTGGGTGTGGTGATATTTCTAGATCTGTATCTATATGTAAATATATCACACTCAGTATGTGTATGTATGTGTGGTTTTTAAATAAAAATAATTTTCCATTATACTGTGCAAGTTTGACATTTGATGAGGTAGAATATTTCCAGATGGGTTGGATTTCAGAGAATAGGGAGTAGGTTATGATTTGTCTAATGAAATGTTAATTTTTTGGCAGACGGAGAGGTTTAGGGTAAATCAGTTAAACCCAAAGATGATTAAAAAGGGATTTGTGAAACTTTGGAGTAGTAATTAGTATTAATTGAGGCCATCGTTATTTTATATGATAAAGGTAGTATGCATGCGTAGTTGGACAATAAAAAAGAAAGGCTAGGCTTGTCTTCCTTCTTTCTGGGGGATGTAACAAGTTTGGGCGGGAGCTCTTGTTAGTAAGCAACCCCAAGAGACATAACACTGTAAAACCTTGACACAAGAAAATTCAGTCAGGAGACAGTTGATTTCTCAGTTGGGAGGTACTTTGGGAAGAGATGGCATCTTGCCGTCTCCACCAGGACTTGGTAATAATTCTCACTATTCATGAACAGATGTCTTTGGTTAGATTCCCTAGGTGCATCTGAATTCATTAAAGGATCTAGGGAATCAAGATATTAATTCTGAATTATTACATATTATAGATTTTATTTTCTGGAAAAATGGGAACATGGCAAAAAGAGGTTGTAGTGAAGATAGTAAATGATGTTGAGATAGTATTATCACAGAATCAAATGCTATTATGCCATTCCAGGCTATATTGTAGCTTTTTTTTGCTGTAATTGCACTGGCTATCAAAAATAATTTGGTGAAAGAGTGAATTTTAAATTCTTTGTGCTGTGAGACCTAAAGTCTGTAGTTAGAATGATATTTGTCCTCATCTTCAGCTAGCATTAAGCATGATTGCTCTGTTGAAATCGGTCTAGGCATACCAATTTACACCAGGTGAGGATCTGACTGGTTAGGCTAAAGCATCCTGTGACTGCAAGTTTAGCTATATTGTGTCTAAATAGTAAGGACTGAGCTAAGTGGACTACTTGGCTCCTGCTATCGTATATGAGTTGTTCTCAGTGATCAGTATTTATGTCTTTACTGGAGTACCAGAGGGTGGATGTAAATTCCCTGTGCTTTTTAAGAACCACCTGAAAGTCTTCTTTTGCCAGGTAGTTCAGGGMAGTTTGCTCAGTTTCAAAGTATTCCCTCCAGTCAAAAGCTTTTCAGATTCTCATGACTAAACTCTATCCCAGTTGGAGATCGAGTTATTGGTTGCATAAGAGATGTGATTTTTTGCCAGTGGGAGCTTGGCAAAAAAGGAAATTTCATCAGCTAAAATTTGTAAACTACTTTGACATAGTCGGATGGAAGGAAACCTGGATGAGAATAAAAATGCYAACTATTGAAGTTTGTTGCTGAGTTTTCCATCTTCAGATCTATATTTACAGGATTTCTTCACATCTCTTTCATTATCACCTTCCAGTTGCATTCCTTTATCTTTCTCCCCTTCCCCCCCCCCCTTTTTTTTTTTTTTGGGTACAGATGGTACTTCTGTYGTGTTTCTGGTCACCCAAGGTTTTGCTAAAGTGAAGCAGGGCCAGCTCACTTCAATAGGTCTGACAGGTACACTCAGTTTGTTTGCTACTTCAGTTTGCATTCTAAAGACAGCAAATACTCATTTTCCTKTGTGATATTGATATTTCTCAGTTCAGGGTCAGCTCAAAGGATGCTATTTTTCCAATCTCTTTTTCCAATATTTTTATACTTTCTCTGCTTTAATTTTCCTTCTATTTGTTCCTCCCCCGTTATTTTGCTGTGCATTTATGTGAATAGTATCTTCTACATATGGCTTTGCCAGTGAGATAGCTTGAGCGTGATGCAGATGATGGGCAAAGAATRCTCATCTGGAGTACTGCTGCTTGTTCTAATAGAAGCACATCTTGCAAAGCCCTTTTGGCTCTCTTCTTTTGATGTGTCCACCAACATGATCATGATTTATCGTTGTGAGGAAAAAAATAACAAAAATGCCAAGTCTGCATTTCTTGACTAAGCACTTGAAAAATTCCAAACTGGATACTTTCTTAGCTCGTATACCGATAATCAATGCAGTACAAGATTTTTCTTTCTTTCTTTCTTTCTTTCTTTTTCTTTCTTTTTTTTCTTTCTTTCATTCTTTCTTTCTTTTTTTTTCCCTTGGTAATTTTACATAGGTTCCAGAATTGCAGAACTTTTTAATGCACAAAAATGTATAAAAATTGCCCGGATGGACATCTTTTCCGAAGTTGGTGTATGCTTTATTTTTCTCTTAGCCCCCAACATATGTTTTAAGCCAGTCCTGATAATGTTTTCCAGTGGTATTCATCTGTTACATTTGTAGAGAGTTTCTTGGTGTAATTGTAATGCAGAAGTTGTCTGTAGCCCTGTGATATGTGCATAATTGTCCCTTTCCACTGTAACCAACAGCACCCCTTGTCAGCAGGATTGATGGTAATGTTTTGGTTCCTTTTTTAATAATTAATTGCTGTTCCTTCCAACAACAGGGGATTCAAGTGGAGCTTTTGTTGTTCTAAATTTGAAATCTTAAGTCTGTGGAGATGTTTCCAGGAGGTATTTTCTCCGGTTCAACATATACTCTAACCACAGGTGTTGTATCATCAAAGAAAGAACCCATATGCTAATTTAAAAATAACAGGCCTGTTTATTGTTACAGTGCATCATCATCAAAGAAAACAACAACAACCACCTGTCTTTTGCTGTATAATTAAATTGATGGGTCTTTATTCTGTGCTAAATGATATGGTAATATATGGATATGGAGAATAAGAGAAATTATCCTTTTTAACTTTTGAGGTGTTTGCAACATTGTTTAAAACATCTTCTTAAAATTAGGATGTTCCAAAAAATCTGCCATTAATAAGGTGCTTTTCCTGGTGTTGTAATGTTTCCTTTAGCACTTTTTACYACCTAGGAAACTCATCTTTCCATAGCTTTGAATAGCCATGCATTCTAACTTTTTTTTTTCTGTGGTCTTTAGTGATTCATTCTGGTTCATTTTTATCTTTTTCATTGCCACTCTGAAAGGCTCACTTGCGTCAACTTTCTCCAAGCCTCTCCAAGCTGAACACCAAAGCTGATCCGTATCACGACCAGGTCCAAGGCCTCCCTTTCTGTCCCATTACTGAGGTCTAACCAGCCCAGCTGCTCTCATGCGATGGCACGTTGCTAGCACGACCCATTCTGTACACAGTGAAAAACTGATCTTTCGTTCAACACAGCATGACACCAGCCTTCCTTCCTGCCAAGCGCTACCATCTCATACTTTGAATGTTGACTTTCTAGTAAAGGAATCAGTCATGGAATCTCTATGTACAGAAGTTTATTTACACGTATATATATACCAGCTCTGGAATAGGCTGGCCAAACCTTCATGGCCAACTTTTCTTCTGACTGACCAGGTTTCCTACTAAAGCCTAATTCTTAAAGCACATGCCTTCTCCTAGAGTAATTTTAATTGCAGAATAAATTAAAATGTTGTTTTTACAGAACAGTCTTTCTTTGGAAACTCTTTTGACACAAAAACTTGCATAACTTGTTTTCTTAGATGAGTAATCTAG
The DNA here is from genome assembly GCF_003343005.1 of Rhea americana. Lineage (NCBI taxonomy): Eukaryota > Metazoa > Chordata > Aves > Rheiformes > Rheidae > Rhea > Rhea americana. The sequence continues at coordinate 4,775,693 of NW_028185705.1, read as the reverse complement.
ATTGTGTTTTGTTCTGAAGGCCAGTCCTAAACCCCTTTTGGTATCYACTAGACCTGCCGACACAGGCATAAGAATGTGTTGGGCTGCAGGAATGTGTCATGTGCAACTTGTCATGTAAAACATGGCTCACAAAGAATTTGGGGCATTAAGAATTTAAAGTCTTTTTGGCAAATCAGTAACTTTTAAATAAGAATTATGGATTTCTGCTCAAAAGTTAGTGTCCTACTTTTTAATGACGACCATTTGATATGTCCTCATTTAAATATTTCAGTCCAATCAAAGAAGAAAGGTGTACCAAGTTTGCCGAAGGTCTCTGCATCTGTTCTTGGAGGCACAAAGGAGAACCTTTACCTTACCTCTCTGAAATTGCCTCTTCCAGAATTCAGTACCTCTTCTTTCCTTTTCTCTTTTTTCTTTTTCCTCTAGACTTTTTATCACTCATACACCTTCCTGTTGTCTCTACCTCTTAAAACAAGAAAAATGCGTCTGTCTACAAAGTRTGCCTTCTGGGCAGAAGTGCTACCATGAGGTAGTGGGTTGGTATCTTCATCTTAACAGTTGTGGGCTTAATATTCTGAGTGCAGTGGTTTGTTTTCAAGTTGAGTTGCTGAAGATTTATGAAGCAGATGTTTTTTACTGCAAGGTAGTTAGAAAGATGCATTTTCTTCAATGGGCTGCTGTGAATGAATTAATGCCAGGCATTAATTTTTTTCTCTGGGTGTTCTGTGGCCAATGTTTAAAGCTTTGTTTATAAAGTTGGCAGTGTGAACTTTGGACTTATTATATCTTATTAGTTCAGGTGTTATAGCTGAACAATAAAAGCGTGTGGTTTTGTGTAAAGGAACCAATATATAAGTTAAATCCTTTCCAAATATGCAGAAGAGATAGTCTGCAGAAACCATGCTAGTCACTGCTTTTGTTTAATGAGTATTGCAGTAAACCTGACACAGTCCTTTCCACGTGCATGTCCAAGGCACAGATTAGCTCTGCTAACCTGCTTGGGTTTGATTGATCGTCGGTGTGAAGCTGCTTTACACTGCCATTGATAACATCCCAAATGCTGTCTTGCAAAGTGTTTAATTTTGCAGTGCAGTTCCTCCTCCGGCTTAYGGTCTGCACCTGACTGTGCTGTCAAGTCTCTTCGGTACTTTTCTCTAGGCCTCTGTTCCGTAGACTTATTTCTAATCATCCATAAATAGACTCGTCTGTGTTAGGTCTGTACATCTGAGTATGAGAAGCCACATGACAGCACGCCTCACTTGTTGGAGCAACAGCAGATCTGGGGAGAAAACTTGGCTTCTTGGGAGTCGATGGAAAATTCTCATAGAATTAAATACATCCAAAATCTCTGACAGCTTTTTCTCCAGACTCAGACATAGATTCCTTGTGTGGGTCGAGGTGAGGTACACAGTCTTGGTTTAGCCTTCTTCAAAGAAAAGGACTAGTAGTACTCTGTTCTGTGACAGCTTTTGGATCCTGAAAGTGTAAGAATCTGAAAAAAGTATTTCATTTATTTTTTCTATTAACATGTGCGATGCAGTTTGTTTTGCCTTACTGAATAGTGGCTTTATTTCATGACAAATAAGCACAAATTAGCTGTTTTATCTGATCAAGTATGCATGGTATAGTAGATATATACAATTATTTAGGGATAAGACATTAAGACCAGTTAATTAAGGCTGTAATGAACATGTGTCGAAGTGTTTACAGGATCAGTACACACATTTCACTGTACAGTAGGGATAAGAAATAATTTTCAATAAATAATTTGACAGTTTTAGCTCTTTTTTTTCAGTTTCATGGCTTCAAGGAATAAAGTGCATAACTCCTACATTTATTGAAGATGATTGAGAGAAACATGTAATGTAAAAATATTTTTCCCATTATATTTGGTCATTGAAACCTTTTATTTTCACTGATGTTTTTCCTTTTAGAAAAAATAATGATGAAAATGTTCTTGTTAGAAATTGGAATCTTTCAAAAGCAATTCTTTAAAGCTTTGAGAAGTCTTAAGGAATTAAGCTGGCCAAGTACAATTGAAGATAAAATCTAAAGAAATGAAAAATAAAAACAAGGCTATGAATCACAGTCAATAGAATAGAGGGATAAATGTTTGCAACTAAGGGTGTATATAATTTTTTTTCCCAAGAAGGCTAAAATTGTGACTATATTTTTTTGCTAGCTTTCAAATGTGATTTAAAATACCTTTGCAGATTGTGAGCATATATAGACATAGTTCATATTGTGTTGCCTATTTCCATAGGCTGCAGGTCTTGTAGRGGTCCCAAGGGGTCATCTGGTCCATCTCTCTGCTTTAAGGCAAGATCTTTAAGGAAGTATCTGTCAAGTCTAACGGATACTTGTCTAATTTGTTCTTTAAGACCTCCAGTGACAGATACTCTCCTTCCTCCCCAAGCAATCTATTCTAGTGCTTTGTTAGCCTCATTGCATGGTAATTTTCCCTAATGTTTAACCTTAATCTTCGTTGCTGCAATTTAACCCCATTACTGCTTCTCCTATCTGCCATGGTCGTCAAAAATGGATTCATCCCTCCTCCTTTAGGCAACTTTTTGTGTGTTCAAAGGCTGTTCTCTTATGCCCTTTTTGGCTTGTTGTCTTAAAGCTAAGCTACCTTAGTTTGTTTTCTCGGAGATCCTCATGGTTTCCATTCTTGGGATGACTCTCTGGATTGCATACAGGTGGCTCTTTCTCAAAATATATTTCTCAAGTTTCCGGGTCTTGTTTCGTGTAGCTAAGGAGGCCCTGATCCTATGAAGTCTTGCAGAATGAAGGGTACTTAAGTTAGTAGGAAGAATGGGCGAAAAGCTGAGGTTCTGTGCAAGTCTCTGGACAGGCTTTCCAGTCCTGGAAAGCCACGTACCATTCACTTGTGCAGGTTGCTCCTTGCATGTCGCGCAGAGGGTCCTTTGTGTTTTGCTCCTCTGCAGCCCTAGATGTCAGCTGCTAGGGGCTCCAGAGGTGGTCTCTATCTCCCTGCTTATATTTCTACATACCTTCTGCGTACCTATGTGCTTCACGCCGTGCTGTGGTGTTATTTTCTGCCCTCTTCTGTGGCCTGGCATATGGACCTGAAATAGAAACTTACGGGTATATGCAAATGTTTTAATGATGCCATTTGCATATCTGGAAATGATTTACAAAACGCTGCACATGGAGCTGCTTAAAACTTGGCACCAATAGTTTGTACAGGATCATGGCTCAACACAACAGAAACTGAATATTCAACTGGTTTTTGCCAGCTCTCACAAAGAAGCAATGCAGTTTTGGCGACTGCTGAAGCAAGTCTGTCAGTGAAGGAAGAAGCCTGAGTCCTTACACAATTTTCAACCCTGCCCAAGGGGAAAACATCCTGTGATTTACTGCCTTTCTCTACTTTTCTGCCTCTTCAGGAAGAACAGCCAATTACAGTTGGTACTGGCAGTGGGAAACACTCCTCTGCACACCCTTGGGAGTGCAGACAAGGAATTTTTGGATGGTGAGCAGCTGATGCCTGTTCGATGAGTAGGTAGGGGCTGAGAGACCACTACTGTCCAAGCRTGTTCTGCTCTTTTGCCAGCTCCCTTTCTTCACCAGAAGGTTTGGGGATGGGGAAGAGGAGGCAAAGAATGCCTGCAGTTGCCTTTTCCTTTCCAATCAGCCTGAGAGGCCCCTCAGCTGGGAATCAAATTCATCTCTCCAATATCTATTTAGAAGAGCTGGTAATTTCAAAACTGTTGAAGAGAGGCAAGTATGTACTTTTTTCCCCCTATCTTTAGAACTGGCAAAAGCGCCTTGCCAGTTCTCTTTCCTTTATTTTGGATTGAATTTTGATTTCTGTTTGTTTGTGCTAATAACAAATGAGGGCACAAATACTTTTGCAGAGCCCTTAACAGGCAGGTTGCCACAGACAAATCAAAATCTGCTCTCAAAATCACTCAATGTAAGTGGGCAATAGGTGCGTATCAGATGAGTTTAGTAGGGATAGAGTTCAAAACAAACAAAAAGTGGTATTTTTTTGACATAGGAGATGCTCCTTGCAAAAGAACACCGTTACTGCTAAAAATTTGCGGGAGTCCAAGTGGAGACCAGACAAGTTCATGGAATAGAAATCCACTAGATGACATTAAATACAAAGAAATCACWTTTGAGTAAGAAAGGTCCTAAGCTGAAAAGTGTTTAAGGCCAGGAGAAAGTATTATAAGCTTGTCCTGTTATCCCACTCTTCTCTAGGCATCTGCTTATGCCTGCTGTCAGAGGCAGGATCCAGAATGAGATGGACCTTTGTAAAGGCCCAGCACAGCCRTTTTTGACTCCTTAACATTTTTTACCATCAAACAGTGGAAGTTATATGCCATCTTACAAGAAAAGGAAAGAGAAATACAACATTGTATGGAATAGCATGTTTGGACGTGATGAAAATACCCCTTCTCCCAAATGGCCTTTGTTATGGGAGTGTAAGAGTGTAGCTGAGGGCTTCTGCATACTAAATCACAGGTCTGTCGCCTACTTATGTCAAGAAACAAGTGGTTACAGCAGATGAGGGAAGGAAACAGCAAGACAGGGTATCTTGCGGTGCACTGGTTTCTGAGCCATTGCCAAGCATTTTGTTGGCTTCATATGGAGAAAAAAAATGTTTTAAGCATTTTAAAGAGAGAAGAGAGAAACCAGTTCAGGGCTTGATCCCTCAGCTGCTAAAGCCTGTTCTTCCCTGAAATAGTTACCTGTTTCACCCTATTCACAGTGTTCTGTATACTGCCTGCAACTCTGTGTCTTCAGGATGCAGTGATACAATAGGGTATGAAAGGCTGAATACTTTCACTAAAAGCAGAAAGGAATGTCCTGCTGCAAAAGACAAAATCATTCTCTGGACTGTCCTCACTCCAGACAATGCACAACCAACATACTGCTTACAGGACGTTTTGTCAATGTTCTGCTAACATTGCATGCACTTTATATTTTCTTTGCAATTGCATAAATAGCATATAGGAAAAGAGAGACTATTTAGGGAAAATACTAATTAAAACGAACAATAGAAAATAGGAGATCTTATGTTTCTAAAATTAGAGGCTGGTTATGCAGTAATAAAAAGCTCTGTCATTATTAGTTTGCAGTCCCTCCTTTCTCTTGCCTGACATACACCRTATCACTGTTATCCATGGTTCGCCTGTCTAAACATGGTTTCTTTCCAACGCTCTACATTGTTTGCTAGCCCTTGTTACAAAAGCGCTACGGCTCTGGGCTTATCTGGCAAAAGAAAATCAGGAGAAATATTCTTTGTAAACAAAAGAATTTTCTGAAGGAATAAAAGGAAAGTTAACAAAGGTACTTTCATGCACTTCCTGCTAGATATTACTTGTTGGCCTCTGGTAATTTCAGAAACCTAGAAGCATGGATCAAGATTTTAATTCTTAATAATTAGTAACTGTTTTGATGATTTTGTTGGCTTTGTTAAGAACATGATTGTTTAACTTAAAGGGAAAGTTTGATTTCCATCTTGGAATAAAGTGAATAATTAYTACATGCAGGCGGTTGGAGCTGCATCTGTGAGAAAGGCAAAAGAATTTTAGCCTGTATGAGCGAAAGCATAGATTTTGAGTTAGTTCAAGTAACAACAGTCTACAGTCCTAATGAGCAAGTTTAGGATTTTTGCATCTAGCTTTAGGATTTTTGCACCATAAAACATAGAGATGGTTTTTAGTTTTGATTCCTTAGCATACATAGTGGCTAACTATTTTTGGCTTGTGGGCTGGTGGTGRGAGCAGGCTTGTTCAATACCAAAAAACAAAACAAAACAAAAAGATAGCAAGAATCATCTTTYCGTAGTGCAGGTAGTATGTTTACAGACTGCCTTAGCTTCCTCCTCCTTGAATGATCAACTCTTCCAGAAAGGCCAGCTACCATGTGATCCATCCTCCTGGCCTTCAGCCAGGCTTCAAAATACTCAGTAATGAGCCCTACGTGTGCTAAAACCACCTTATGTTGTTACTTGACTCTGAAATTAGGTTGTTGATCACTGGATTGTGTTTTGGATCAATCTGAAAGGCACTAGACTAAATGAAGTCACGTTGTATTGCCATTGTTTCATTTCATTGTTKTCTGGAGCAAAAAACAACCTCTACGAAAGGTGAAAAGGGGATACAGAAGGTGTAGGAATTTGTGTTGGCTCAAGGGACTGTAATTGGGGAAACAGAGAGAGGAAGAGAATAAAATTCCCAGGGAAAAAAATAAATRCAAAGGAGGAGCAGGAAAGAAAAAGGCATGAAAAGCCATAAAAATCCAGTGCTGTCAGCTGAAAATTGGGGCGATTCTGTCATATTAATGACAGGAAACCATACGTCTATTGGCTTTCACTGACAAAGCTCCAAGCAGCTGCTGTGGAAGGAAGGTGACTCGAGCATGAGTGAAAATATCTAAGACATTGTGCAGTTATTTGGTGCAGAGAGAATTTAGTGAGGATTTGTCTGTCATTATCATATCCTCTGTTGAACGTGTGTTGCCCTTGGCAATAGGTATTCAGTAACTAATTTAGCTTTTTTGTTGTTCAGTAGCAAAATTTCATTCAGTTGGTTCACAGTAGCTGTAATTTTAAAAACAAAGTTAAAAACAAGGAAAAAAAAATCCCTGGATTATAAAATAGAATTTATAAAACATTTATTTCAGCTCTTGGTGCTTCCTGTCACCTGTGGCATCTAAAATATCAGTTGCAAGTAGATTGCTTGCTAATTGCTTTACTAGATCTCACCTCCTGTTTGCAATCATAGCTACCTATTAAGGGGAGGCGGTGATTGCAGCCAGAGCTTTCTGTTTTACTAAAATAAATTGAAACTGAGTTAATAGTAGTTTCTTCTGGGTATTACTTWTATAGACCCAAAGTATACAACTAAGGAAATATCAGTAGACATCGGTGTACACTTGATTCTCACTTTGGAGCGAGGCTGTTGATTGCTATATGTCAAGTGTGCCAAGTGTAGTTGTGTAGTATTTCAGATAAAGGAAAACACACAACTTTCTAAAAAATAACATGGCTGTGACACCTGAAAAGAGATCATGGGAGTAATTTTTTTCCTAAAAATATGGTAGGRCATTTGGACATCTACACAAGTTCTTCCGAAAGCCTCATGTGGAAGACTATGCATAGTAGATTGTGTGGGGCTTAATTTATGTAAGCTGAAACAGAACTCGTTTGACCCTGCCGAGATTCAACCCCATGGCTGTACTTCCAACCCAGTGCTTGGGTTGTTCAGATATTCCTTCCATTGTATTTACCACTTCACCAGTGCAAGATTATATAACAAACTGAATAAGTTKAAACACTGTACTGAAGTCTTCAACCCATATTTAAAGCCTTAAGTGAATGACAGTAAAATCTTCTAGGAGTGTAAAACTCAGACAGCTTTCACTAAGCCCGTCTGTGCTGACTCAGAGGGTAAACTTGGAATAAGCAGTGCATGGTGTGATTCTGAACTTTTCGTGATCACACACTAAGTTTTGTAGACTTTAAAAACTCCTCAGAACTTTAGAAAAAACACACCAATCTGAAATTTCTGGAAACATACTTATCTCCCTTTACAACACCGACTTCAAAATCTGTGCTAATCAGAAGCTATTGCGTTAGTGAAAAATGCTGATTTTTCCTGAGTTTTGCTAAATTCTGTTTTGGTACAAGTGTAGATCTGTGAACTTCAGCAGAGCAAGTAACAGACTAGTAGAGAATGAACCCTAAATGAGAAGGGACTCAAGCTATGGACTTTGACTTACTAAGTTGCACTGAACTAGGAGCTGGGAGTACCTTTTGCCTTTGGTGTGACTCTATATGGTGGCCCCTTCCATAGTTTGTCCATCTGGGTTTTATGGGCTCTTTGGGACAATAGTTATTTCATGTGAACCTAGAACCTCTTTTCCAAGACGTTGTGCAGACCTCAGGGGAAGCCTCTATCATGTGCAAATCTGGGGTGCTGAGCAACCTCAGCCTCAACAGTGTTAGGCTAAAATGAGTGGAAGGGCAGGATGAGCCACCGCCTTGAATGTTGGCAGGAACAGTGGCGCTTCTCGGGGAAGTGAGTAGTGCTGCCTCCTCCCACCATACAGCCTCGGAGAGATGTGCAGAGAGCAGCTAGGAGGAGAACAGGACATTACATTTTGGAGACTGTCCTCCAGCTTGTCTTTGACTTGGCTTCTTCAATGCATTTGTCCTTCTGAAGCTGTTGCTGATTTCCTCTCCTCTACCCATTTGTTCCTTGTAGCTTATTCACTCCTCTTCTGCCTTCTTGTTTTATCCTCCTTCCCCAGCTGATTTTAGAAAATACAGAACATTAAAGTTATTTGAAAGAGATGATGGGTTTCAGAGTTAAACAACACTGAAAAAAAAGTTCTTTCCCTTCATTTAGTATCTTTAAAGAAGTAATAAGTAACACGGCAGGATACAGTTGTAATAATATGACCAACTCTTAGGTATTCGAAGCTTTATTCCTTGGCCTCCTGCCTTTCCCGATCACCATAAGCCACGCATGAGCTATTACTTTTACTGYACATAATTTCTAGTATCCTTCGAGATCCAATCACTCTACTGATAAAGTGATTTTCTGATTATTTTGGCCATGCTTACATAGCTGTTTGTGTATGTGTGGATGTAATTTATCTGTTTATTATAATTCTAGTAATGAAAAGAACGTGAAATGCTATTATAAAGCTCAGCATGGTAATCAGTTTGTTGTTATTGCTGGTCATGACAATCGTTTTAAAGTCTCCATTTTGCTAATGGCACACCTAAAATTTTCCAAGCTGGATGGAATTTAGTCATGACTTTAATGAAGATGTGTGGTGGTAGAACAGGACAACTAGGCCGCAGTTCAACAAAGCACTTACGTGCGTGAATAACTTTAGTCGTGTGAGTAGATCTATAAATTTCAAATAGACAATTCCCACTTACAAGTTTAAGCAGGTATGTTAGCTTTTATGCTGACGATTGGAGTCTTTATTCTGACTTATAAAATCTAAGACTTGTGGGATCTCTGCAAATAAGGTGATCGTAACTTGTGTCAACAAGAAGCAGACATATCTGTCTGGAGTAGCATACAAAAGATAAAAAAGATGTTTTGTTTTTTAAATCGTGCATCCATACCAAACGCAAATTAAACAACAGAGCAATATAGAGTCAAAGGATAATGGATATATAGCTGTTCGGAGCAAATACTGCTTCTAGGAAAACCATCATAAAATTAGTTTTGTGATTTGCTCAGTAGTAGCAATGGGAACAATTCCTCAGTCAGTGGTCAAACATGTTTTCTAGCATTGGATACGAGCTAGGAAAAGTATTGAATTTTTCACTAATTAGCCTTTTTTTCCTACAAAACTGCCCCTTAATAACTTCCCTTCATGTCCAGTGCATAAAGGTATCTGTGTATATGAATTTAATTTATATGCCAATGATGTTTTATACATTGTCTTGTCTGCATCTCATTACTGCCATTAATAAGCACTCCAATACATCTTGTTACAAGGTTAATTAGGACAAATCTAAAATACGTCCCCTCTTATATTGTAAATATAATATCTCCTGGCAGCACATTCCTTCTGGATGGACACAAAAGTTATGGTGTCTTATTAAAGGTTTCTGTATGGTATCATAGTGGCATTCAGTGACTACATTATGTTGTAAATGCTGTGTGGAAAACTGGCTACATATAACATAATCTAGGTGAAAGATGCATTTTCATAGTATTGGATGAAATCTAATTGTGTACAGCGGCTCTGTGATCTTTTAGCCATGCCTGTGGGCCAGAACGATGCATAGTTTGTGTGCAGGTCTTTTTGCTGAAAGCTAATTTCTGATTTTGAATGAATATGTTTTAATAATGACTGTTCCTTCACAATGCCCAGCCATACAAAGTTATGGGAAATTAAAAAAAAAAAAAAAAGAGAGAGGGGAAAAAAAACGTTTTTCAAGTAAAAGATGTCTTCTTTGGGTAACTGATTAGAGCTTTGGTGCCATCATATAGAAATGTCTCGTGTCAACTTCTGTTAGAGACGTCTAATGTAATGTACTATAACAAGTATGTGAGTCACGTATATATTTTCTCTCCCTAGGACCAAGGGTTAAAACTCAGGGAGAATGGGACTTTCACAGAAACRTGCTCTCCTGTAGATCTGACTTGCACTGCCAGCCCCTCAAGCAGCAAAAGTGCAGATAAAGTCTTTGTAATGTGGCTGAAGAAGAGGGGATGTAGAAAAGAGGGCATTTYGTGCTGGTCCAACAGAGTTCAATCCTTATTTTTTCTTTTGGGCATTTTAAAATCTCTGTGATGATTCACTTGATGTGGAAGGAATGCAAAAGCCTCCAGGACTCAGCCATGGTTTCGGCCATGGCTGTGCTGAAATCTCCGTTCTGTAAATGGCGCAGAGTGCGCTGCTGCATGGAGAGGCCTGATAAGYGCACAGTAGTTTGCTTTTGCTCGTTAGTTGAAAGGCATTCTTTTAAGGCAAGATGCACTGGATTTTTGCTTTTATGGATAGATGTAAGATTGTAGATGTTAGCGTACAAATCTGTTAGCTGTTACTTCCTAAATCCTATTTTTACAGGGCTGGGCTGGAGACCTCTGCTAGAGAGCTCTGGCTTCTCCTCTGCCATGGGTTTTCTGGCTTCTTCACCTGAGAGGCACAATCTGCCTCTCAAGTTTTGAGCCTTGAGTTTGTCCGTTGCCTTTGTGGAAGGTTAAAAGCTTCCATGGTGTCTGAGAGTTGTGTTTATGCTGAAGGAATCATCCTCACAGAGAGATTTATGTCTTGTACTAGGATGAAACTAATTCCCCTCCAAGATCTGTGCCAAGACTAATATGCCAACTAAGTTCCTCCAAAAGAGGGCTGTGCTGGCCTTTACTTTCTCTTTGCAGATTTGAATTTCAATCTTTGTTTCCTTCAGTCAGGAGATCACTTTGAAACAAATTCTTTATTATAAGCAGCACGGAACTGGGGACAGGATCAGAAATCCTGAACCAAGTCCAGGTTCGTATTACTTAAATGGCCTGCATCTTTGTATTATGGCCCAGACTTTCTGTTGAGTTTATCATGTGGCTATTGGAACACTGTGACTTGAGTTTATCTCAAGTTCAGTCAACATTTTGTTTATGCCACAGTCTACTTGGAATACAAGGAAGAAGGACTCCCATAATGTTGTTGCCATGCGAGGCACAGAAACACTGTTCATGTTCTCAATCCAAGGAAAGTGAGAATGTATTAAAGAAAATGTTAAATTCCAGCTACTCATTAGCACAGCAAGTCCAACCATTTTCCCCTGGCATATACTGTAAGGTCTTGCATCCCCAAGCATCAGCTAAGTAGCTTAGGAAGGCTGTGTAGCTTGGTCCCAATTTAAYTGATACAGTATTGTTACTTCAAACACACCATATTAGTGGGATGTTATCTCTGCTGTTGTGTTTGTACCAGACCCTAGGCAACAATTAATTTTGTCGTGCCAACAAATATTTAATTTGATTTCTAATGTGCCATTGCCATAACAACTTGGATAAATATATCTTAATAAAATCCATAGATTAGTTTTTTAAAGGCGGTGAGTTAATAAGAATCTGCAACAAAAAATAGTACTATTTTCTGACACTGTTCAGTGGAACCATATACAAGTCATGACKGAAAAGATAGTGACATAAGAACTGACACTATTCTACGAAGCAAAGCTGCATGGGGCAGCCAAGTTCCAATCTCCTGCAGTGCTGAAGGGGATTTCATGTGTCTCAGGGCCTACTTTGGTGCTTGTATATGTTGGAACTTATCAGTCCCCTTCATTAGTGGCACTGACTGATACATGTTGATGACCAGCTAAATAAGYCTTCTTTAATTAGATTCATTCTTCTAAAGAACCAAATGAAACTTACGATATTTTTTATAATAATTATAATATGATTTCATTTTAGAAACAGTCTGCAAGTAGCACTCTTTACTGCTAACAGTAAGTAAATGTTTTAACAAAATAAGGTCTAACAATCCTTATCATGCTTGAAACCTCTCTAGCTTGGTAAGAACAAGACGAATACTAGATATCAGAGATCTCATCCTGCGGAAAGTATGCCTTAAACCAAACCCTAAACATATCCTTTTATCTCTTGAAATCATCCAATGTACACACACATTTGTCAGCTCTGTCTGTTAGGCACTCCATAATATATTGTTAATTGCTTATTTATTGTTTAACCTTACATTTGCTCTGCAAGCCCCTAGAAAAATAAAGCTGAACTTTACTAATGCCCTACTGAGCACGGATGAAACAACCTCCATATCAGTCACTTTACTTTCAGACTAGCAGTTTTATGCACTACATAGTCATTTGTTCCCATTACTCTACTAAGAAAAAACTATGTTCTATTAAAAATTCTTCGCACATACATATGTCCAAAATCTACCTGCTTTCTGGTAAATTCTTCAGGATCTGTTAGAGATGCTAGAAGACTTCTAGTTTTGTGTACCAGAAGTCTTGCAGTTTGTTTTTTTTTTCTTGATGGCCAGAATTTCCAAAAACATCAATGCAAACTTCAGGTAGTCAACATGGTGCTCAATGCTTCCAAAAGATAAATCACCCATAATCCACACGTCTGTGCAGTTGCACTGAGATTCTTACTGGCCTTCCAAAAACTGTTACTCCAAATAGGAAGAAAAAGTGTGTGTGTGTGTGGGGGGGGGGGGTGTGGAAAGCAGCAGAACCTGAACTACCCACCCTATTGTTCTGAAATCCCTGGAGATCAAATAAAGCTGGGTTCAAGGCTGGCTGCAAGAGTGCACTGCAAGATGCCAGGTTAGTCCTTAAGAATAGAACCATTAAATGGTTCCCCAGTCAACTAATACAGTCACATCTTTTCACTCCTTTTATTCTTCCAGACCTCGAACAGACTGGGTAACAGACAAAGTACAAACATCTCCAGAAGGTATCTTAGCAAGTTAAATAACTTATTTTCTGATCCTTCTGTGCTGGTTCATTCACTGGCTTTGCAGAATCTTCTGGATCGATCTGTCTGCAGTATGTCTAGGGTTGCTCCCCAGACAAGCTTTGAGAAACAAAGAGACGCTCTGTTGCTGTCTTTCATGTCTGCAAGTGTTAGTTTGGGGAAAATATGGGAACACTCATTTTCTTGAAAAGCAGAGATATTGTTAATACTTGCTTAGTGAAAGCAGCAATCAAAGTGTAATCTAACTTTAGGGCTTTTCAGACATTAAAACGAGGAATCATCTCCATAAGAATAATTCATAAAGTGTCTACCATGTGTGAAGATAACAAAGCATATTTTAATAACGCTAACACCCTGGCTGCAAAGCTTGTAAGTATTTCTTTCGTTCTTTCACATAGTTATGAATTCCTTCCTAAAATTTCTGTTACCCTAAAATATATCTGGAGACACGAAGATAACCTGAGTAAGCGTGGCTCTATCCTTGCACTCCTGATTGTGCTGTAAAATTGAACTATTCAAATGTGCTTCAAAAGCTGAAACAAAATGAAAAGGAATCTAGTTTTTCTCTCATAGGTGATCCTTGTAACATCTAAAGTGTTTGAAGTCCAAACAGTTTCTGGCTAATGTGAACCAAGAAGCTCAGCAACGTTCTCCAAGCACTCCTTTCCTTAGGCAGGCATGAAATCCTTTGCAAGAGTGATGTTTCTCTAATGAAAGTGAATGTTTGAGGTGGATGTCAGATGTTCCTAAATTCTCCTTGTTTGTTCACAGGCAGTGACGTGGCCACTGAGGTTTGTAAAATAGTTTTAAGGCCATGTGAATAGCTAGCGTTTCAGTTCCACTTCAGACCGGTGGCGGCTACATCAGTGTAACAAGCTGCCTAATAGGCTGCTGGGATGGAGGGACTCTGCTTCGTCGTTTTTTATTGCACTAAGGCTGCCAGTCCTCAGTGGCATGGGGAAACTTATGGGCTAGAGCACATGGGACCTAATAATATTGGTTAAACTCAACCTGTTCCCTTGAGAAGTCTTGCTGTTTGGAAGGAGTGGGCAGGCGTTGCGCTGGGGAGGAGGCAGGGTGTTCATCTTCCTTTGTCACCCAGATAACATCTCATTCTGTTTCTAGATTGCTATCCAACAAAAACAAGCATTTCTATCTATCTAATCAGTGGTGGTGGTTTGATTTTTCTCTCAGTAATAAATATCACCAGGCAATCAGCAAGAAAAAAAAGAAAAAAAAACAGAAAAAGAAAAAAGCATGTTTTCTCAGTCTATTTCTAAATGTACGCTTTATAATTGGCATTTAGCCTTCTGCTAACGTGAGTTCCAGGTAAACACAGTTCACATCGACCTCATCGCACAATACTCCAGTGAGGAGAGGATAAAAAAAAGAAAAAAGGTCCAGGCAGCTGTGATTTCTACCTATGTGCACAAACTAGGAGAAAGCAGGGCTTGGTGCTCTGACTGCTCTGGCCTGTAGAGCCAACGCCTCAGCCTGCTTGCCAGCTTGAATCACCTCTGGTTTTGCCTGCCTCGCACAAGCGGCCAGGCTGCACTTCAGCTGAGGGCATGGGTGCACCTCATCGCTGYGCTCAACCAGATGAAAATTCCTCGGGAGCTCAGACCGCAGCCTTGATAAGAGCACATCATTGCTCTGTGCGCTGCATCCCTCCCCAAACGCCTTACTGGACTTCCCCTACTGCAGCCCTTTTCAGGACAAACCTTGCAACCAGGGATGAGGCCTTCACTGCTGCCTCAGTACAGCAAGGGGGCAGAAGGAAAACTGCCCTCCTGTTGTCTCGTAGGCTGCCTCAGCTCTGGGATGCCTCGCTCGCTTTGGTAGCAGCTGCTTARCGCTATACGTGAGTCCTCAGGCTAATGCCCATGGTAGGAGAGATGGCAATATGCAACTGCAGAAAGCTATATGGCTTGTGCTTCGGCCGTGCTGAACACATGAGCCGCCTTGGGAATTTCTCAGAACTGTCTTGGGGATCTAGCGGGTGAGACAATAGTTTGCTAGTAGACCTCTGAAACTGAGGTCTTGAAAAAGTTAGGGGATGAGAGAGAAGAAAGGAGAAGAAGCAGGCTCTTTCTGTTGTAGGTTTGAAGAACATCTTACTAGTGCCTGACGCATGGTCCCGCTGCTGCAAAAACCAGGACCTGTAACTGAATTACCTTGTGCTTTCGCAGAGTGGAATGAACTGCTACGTGCATTCAAGTTTAGCAGAGTAGTGATTTACTATTAGAATGAGCTTGGTGCCTTTGATTAAAGGTGTGCATGTTTTAGCCAAACAAGAGTCCTGTGCATTGCAGAACAGGTGAGAGGAGGCTGCATTGAACCAGATAKTCCATGTTTATCCTCAGAAAACAAAACAGGTAGTTTCATTTTGCTGTAGTAAAAAGAAAATCTTATCATATATGTTCCTACCTACCAAAGTCCTTCAGACTGACTTTAGGTAATAGGAGGTTGACCTCAATCTTCCCAGTTCCTTGTGCAAACTGGAAACAGCTCCTAAACTGCTATGACATTGGTGGAATTGAGACCAGTCAAACTGCTGTGAAAGTAGGAATTTTTCCTTGTCATTCTCAGATATGCACTTCTGTTACTGAGGTTTCTTATCAGAAAGAGCACAATAGAGCTAGAGTGTATGAAAACAAGAGCTCTAGCCAAATGTCAAAGTCACTGATAACGTGAGCTCAGTAGCAAAAACAAGATATTATAGCTTRTTTATCTTCTCATTGCGTTGTAACTGTCCCATCTGAAAAACAAAGCTCAAAAGAGCTTGAGTAAGACAGGCTCTGCTAGCAAATAACACGTAAAACATGCCAGAGAGCGGTTTTGTGCTTTGAGGGAGAAGTGTGTGTCATGAAGAAGTACAGGAGAGGTGACAGTGGACTGCGCAGGAGGAATTGGAGATAACAGTAGTGTCCGTTGGTCTTCCCAGACACAAGTATCTTTATCTTTGGGACTCTGTTCTCTGCTCCTCTGGTGGAGCTAATGACTGTTTCGTACGCAGCTATATCTTAAGACGTTTTCTGCTTTGAACGTTTTACGAGACCAAATGTTATCTGTTTGCAAAGCAGCCCTCATCCAAAGGCTGAGGTGGAGGGAGATGTGCTGTTTGCCTTTGAAGTCGGGCCACAGATGCGAACAGAACCACGTGCTGGGTGATTTGGGGATTGTATCCAACATTGGGCTTGAGCACGTGAGTGAGATGGAAGTAGGCATCTAGAGCATTATAAACCTGAAAATTTGCCTTCTACTTAAAGTGGGAGGCTGGTGGTGACAAACCATGAATTTTGCTTCTGCGGGTACCAAGAAGTGACTGAGCCTCAACCACGCGAACCATTTCTGTGCAGGTTCCCAGGGTTAGCGCTGCGAGAACGGTGGGGCGCACGCTGCAGGCGACACAATTAGAAAAATGTTTTCTTGCTAGGTCATCACACTTGATTTACTATTCTATCTGTAAGCATCTGATTTCAAACCTTTTTAAAAATCGAGTAGTAGTTTTCARGTGTGTGTAGCGGTGAGTCACGCCATGAGCTGGCAAACCCCTCCTCTGCTGATGAGCTATGCCCAAGGAAGGCTCCGGCGCCTGGAGGAAGCTRCATCTGCCTCCTGCGCCTCCGGAGCATTGCAGAGCTTTGCCGGGTGGCTTAGCGCACGCGCTCGCAGCGGCGTGCAAGGCCCCCGGCACCAGCTGGAGACCCCTCACGTTATATCTGACCAGATATTTTGCCAGCACAAATGARTTTATTTTCTGAGACTGGTGATACAAAAACTTACAAACGTGACTGTTCTGAATGTTGCCTAAGAGCGGTGAAGCCATAAAGGCTTGTGAAGATTATTATCACCAAACAAGATCAACCATTAATTTTATTTCATTATTTTAAAAAAGATTGCATGTTTTGCTTTTTTTCCCTAATCCAAGTATATAATATTTAATTCATTTTCATGAAACAAGTTTGTAAGTGGTTTGGTTTGAGTTCCAAAAAAACAAAAAAATACTCAGGATGCCATTCTGTAACAGCTGGACTGTTTTCTCTGACTAAACTGGTTTTGATGAGAGTGGATTCCTAGTGCTAGTTGAACCCCACTTCAGCTGCATCCAGAGCAAAACCCTACACTTGTCACTGSGAAGTAGACTTGAAAATGCAGGGTACTCTCTTGCAAAGGTTTTAACAGCCCCACTTGCAAGTATAAGTTGCATTTAGGCATAGTGTTTGAGGAGTCATAGTGTAAGTGTATGGAACTGTAATGTAAGAGTATGGAACTGTAATATTGTAAATCTAAGACATTTTAATTTAGGGAGAATAATTAGCATATRGTGTTACACAAATATTTGTAGGCTTAGGTTATATTTATGATGATATTTTGATGAAATATTTTAGAGGCATATTTTTATCAGTATTGATGATGTTTTATTTTACGTGTGGATTASACATTTGGATTAATAACATTATCAAAATGTACTTGTGAAAATATATAGTAAGAAAACTGAACTGAAAGTGCCTGAGCAATATTGCTAATAGCATTTAAATTTATGTGGTTAATTTACTAACATGATGTTAAAAGTGTACAGTATGTGATTAGAGAAGAAAATCCTTCATTTCGCATGCATTCTATTTTATACAGCACAGATAGTCATTCCTCCTGTGAAGTTTATGTTGGTTGAAAGCATAAATTTTACTGATATATATACAGGTTTCTGTTCCCAGTGGTGAACATGGTTACATTTAGAAAATTGACAAAATCAATGGCAATAAACCAAAGATCAATTTAAATTTCACATTTAGCTACTTGTTTTAGAGTCTCGATGAAGTTTACAATCAAACATGTTTTATGTTTAGAAACAACAGATGAATATAGCTGCTGTCCGTCGGTAACAATTGCTTCCTAAAACTGTGAACTGAAAAGGCTATGTGTGCATATAAATACACATATATTAATATGACATAATATACCTAACACTGTTATTCTGCCATACCACTCTGTGCTCTCTGCAGATTGTTTTCTTGTCTGTTGAAAGTATTAGAAATGGTCACTAATGGGTGTTATAAAAGTAATGAATAGTAATAGTTTGAGATACTCAGGCTTTCTAAGTTGCTAATTTACTATCCCATTCCAAAATAGCTGTCACTATAAAATCAGGTCACTATAGAGGTAAGAATCTATAAATATAGTGCCTATGTCATATCCCATCATCTCCAAAAGGATCACGCTCTCTGGCTGTTTAAAGAGGTTTACATATTCCTTATAATACATGTATGATAAATTAAGCACTCTTTTCCAGACCTCTTTAAATGGAAGGARTTGAAAACACAATAATGATATAATTAATTACGGTCTTATTCCTGTAGAAAAATTACACCTTTTTCGATTAGCATGAAATATAAGTGTCAAATCAGTAATAAAATCCTGATCAATAAAACAATAATAACTATGTTGTTAAAAGCGGACCTAGAAAGGTGTTCATGGCAACATATTTTAGAGGTTAGAAACCCTTTTAAAATAAACGGATTTCATCTTTACACTGTGTCATCTAAATCATTACAATGTTTGTGTATACAATTATCATCAGACGATAAATTGCAGCTATTGAATGGATTAAGTTTGAACTTTTTGACCTCATAAATCTGAGTTTGTCATAGCTTTAGCAAATGCCTGTGTAACAATCAGTTGATTACATGGCAGAGCAGATGTATGTATGTTAACTGGAAAATATGAAAGGAGCAGGGTAATTCAAAGTTCACTGGAAGAAGTTTATAAACGTCTGACAATATCATGTTAACATTTTCTCTATATACCTTTCTRGTTACATATTTTGGTACCAGTTTTTATCCCATTTTTCTCCCTRTTTTAATGTGCAATTTTATATTATTAGAGAAAAGATAAAGCTAAAAAGCAAAATGTTGAATTCATTGATGGAGAATTTAAGGGAGCAGAAGTAGTAAAATATTTTGGTGGGGTCTAGTCAACCATGTTCTTAACAAATCTTTAAAAATGAACAAACTAGCAACAGCTAGCAAATAGTAGCATGGTGGGAAAGGCAGAAACGTTCCTGAAGCAGAAAGGAGACATGTAAAAGCTTGAGCTATTTGAGAAAAGAAGAGCTATAGATTTTTGCACAATTATTTTAATCTAAGATTCAGTTCACACAGCCATTGCTGATTTGCGTGAATCTGGAGTCAATGTGGACAGGGAGTGAACACCACTCTGTCTCTCTGACTTTTTCTCTTCTGGTTGGGAAGACCTGTCCCATTTTTTTGCGGGTACTGACACCTAAGAGAACAGAATCTGTCAAGACAATTTGATATTACACACTATTCTTTGACACCTCCTAAGCCTGAAACAGCAAATACTTTCACTATTAGACAAATGTTTTTAAAATGTTAAATGTATTTGTGCAAAGTTTCTCCATGCACACACCAATTCTGTCTGTACCACTCTCTTCTTACAAGAAAAGGGAGCACCTGCATACACGTTCTGTGTAAAATCGAGCTCACACTGTGGGAGTGTGATCAAACATTTTATAGCCCTGCGATCGTTTAGGAAATCTGTTCAACAATTAGGACAACATACCGTGTTGATCAACAAAATCCCACTGATTTTAAAGTCAGGTTGGATTGCTTTTGATTATAATATTCTGCTACGAGAAAGCAATTAACTCTATTTGCATTTATGTCAAAACTGATAAGTGATTTTGACCATTTTTAACAATATCTTGATTACTGGTATTTGAACATGATTTTTTACATCCTAAAATACTCTCACATAGCATTTCAAGTCCTAAATTAGTGTAACTTCATTTAAATACTTTTAAAGCTATTCCCATGTCTAAATCAAACCTTACTACAATGAAATATTAAATTAAATCCAAAAGAAATTTCTTTTTAAGTTCTCATTGAAGCATAAAATCATTTAGCTTTGGCTTCCGCATGAGCATGTTATTTTCTTAATTTCTTAGCTGACTAATACAATGTAAAAAACAGCTCTTGAATGAGAAGAGACATGTTCACAGGGTGCACACCCACTGAAAGGTATGTGTAGTGTGGGTGCAGTGTCTTATCTATGTCCTCTTATTTTTGTTCAGGATGCCTTTGGGAAAAAAAAAAAGACTTCATAAGAAATACCCTGCTTAACTAGTATCACTCAAAATGACTCTTTTTAATGCTTCCGTATTTGAAATTATCACAGTCTTGCTGCTCTATTTGAATGGGTCTGCTATGCCTGGATGTCAAAAGAGGGACTTGAAGGTTGGAGAGGGTACAGCCTTTATGTCAAAATAYGCCTTTTACTGTGAAAACCTTCAAAATCTAGCTGGCTTTTATGCCGATAGAAATTGCAATTGTGCTTGAATGACAGACTTTGATATGTAGCAGTTAAAATTTCTCTATATTCTGTTATTGCAGAGTAAACTTGGGTCTCTCTGCAAACCAGCCAATACAGATACCCCTCTCAGAGCAGCCAAACACATCCTTCTGCGTCTTGGTTCCTGCATCTAATGGCATCTCATGCAGGGAAAGAATTTAATAAGTGTTCATGAATGAATGCTGCCAGTTCTGTCCACTAAATGAAGTAGGTTGCTTGGGGAAACTGTGCCTCAAAACATGACATCAGAATATATTCCCACAGCTGCTCCTAAACTTTATGTTGCAATCTCAGTAATTAATAAGAATAAGGTAATGTAAAGAATGATCAATGTTAACATTGAAGTTTTACTGCAGAAATTTCTCTTTGTCGTCTAAATATAAGGTAGTCWGCTTGGATTATAGTATTCATAGGTGACTGTCCTCTTAAGAGTTCGAACTCTCTCTGCCTTTAAATAGTGAAGATGGATTCTGAGTTTGAGGCTGATCCTTAGTGGATGTGTACAGTCATGACTACATAAAGTCAATGAAGTGATGATTTTCACCAGGGGAGTATGCTACCCTTAAATAACACTATGCTAAAAAGTACAGTAAGAATCACTTTATATAGCCAACCTTCCTCTCCTTYGTGTGAATTACCTTGTAAAAATGCCCGAGATTAGCTTGCTTGTTTTATTTTTCTTTTTAGCTGCAACAATCTGGCTGTGGAGGGGTTAATTTAGGAGGCATTACAATGTCGTTCATCTAGCTGTTGTAGTGAAAGTCTGACTGAATTTGTGCCATTCCTTCACATTTAAAAATAAGAAAARAAATCAAACTGTCATAGAGATAATGTTGTGGTATCACTTGAGTTGCCAGTGAACAATGGTCTATATCATAAGAAAAAAATATACATATTTTGCCACAAGCCTCTGATCAGTAGACACTCTGCACAGAATGAGCATAGCAACTACATTATCTTTCACCCTGAGGTTAAGGTCATTGTCAAGGATTTGAGGACAAGCTTGTATTGCAGCTGCCTGCATTTAGAGCTGTCAAAGCTTCGAAAAACCTGCCTGATGGACATGTTCTTGTTTTGTATCATTTTTTTAAAAAGCTGTATATTCCTGTGGGAGATTTAATTAAGGCGAGTGCAGACATTTCTAAGAAAAGAATGGCACCTTCGTATACCTGTAGTTGTTTTCCATTCTGATCTTGTGAACTTCTACAGCTGAATTTACTCTAAGGTAAARCAAATGACTGATGAACAGGATCTGCTCTTCAGACTAGCTATCTATTCTTTACTTAGGCAGTGGCTAAAAGGCAAGATTCACTGTCTTTCAGCTTTGGAGGGGTTTGTTTCACACATGCTCAAATCTCCAGCAAAACAGCTTGTTGAAGCCTTTAACTATATTACAATTGGCCTCTTAATGAACAGATGAACTTTTCTTTTCACTGTTTCAAGTCTGTTATCCAAGACTAAAGGGTAGCATGGCTGTTTCATTTCTGACCTGTCTAACATATAATTAAATGGTTCCTAGAGGTACTCTTAATTGAATTATGGGGTGTTTCATGCTCGTTCTTGCTAGCAGGTAGAGATGTAAAAAGCACAGCTCCACATTTTTCTTCATCTGGAATGCAAGCTGGGAAAGTGGATGATTTAGTAGGTCTGTATATTGTCCGAAATATTCGATTACAAGTCTGAGCCAAAAAATCTATGKCTTAAAATTTATTTTTATTAGGAAAATTATCCTAAGTCTATAGCACTGCTTTCTGTGACAGTATAACAGGATGCAGTCCTATTGATTTTAGTGAAGCTCTGCTCATATATACGTAACTCAGATTGGAGAAGGATCCAGTGAATTAGTCCCAGGCACATATTTATTGGATATGAAACATTCAGCTAATCTTTTGGAGCCCCGTAACTAGGTAACATAAAACATTATCGAATGATTAAAATTACAGTTGACTTTTAGATTTGTTGTCAAGCAGATTTGAAATGTGGGGAAATAACTTAAACGGGTCCAATTTTGTGTGCTCTCTCCAGTGTTTATGGATTGATTGTCAGATGCAAAGTCCTTAAGATGCAAAGTCCTTGCGGGCTAGTAACACAAATGCTCTCGACCCTGTCTCTCCTTCACCTTCAGTGAAGGCTGTTGCTCTCAGTGCACAGRCAGGATTGTTTAGCTGAATGTCAGTTGGGAAAGTGTGGAAGCATTACTAGAGGCGAAGGACAACACCTCTGAGAGATCACTAACTTTCTCCTCAGTTGTGGTTTTGGTTCTGACRGAGGTCCCAGTTTCTCTCTTGCAAAATGCTGCAAAGCCGAAAAAGCCTTACCAATCTCTACTTTGACTACAGATAGCTAAGTAACAGGCTATTTCATCCTGTCAAGGATGCTTGTGGAACAGGAACAGTTACTGTTCAGACATCAAGAAGCCCTGCCCKGTTAGTGGTAAAAATGTTACTGCATTTCAATCAAAATGCAAACTTGCCTTATCTGATCCAGCTACCTGTTAATACATATGTTATTTTGCCCCACTGATAAATTGGGTAAAAGGTGGACCACAACAAAAAAAATTAGGTGGTTCCCTCTCCTGCGACAATTTCTGCAGAAATGTGGAAAAGAAATGAGGAAGAAAAAAYGTTAACATACCCAGCTCCCATTCCAACTGCAAGAGAGAAAATGAAATGCAAACCTCTGCCTGGTTTGCAATCTCAGGCCACAATATACTGCGTGATGATGTTGAGAGACAGGCAGCCATCTACCCCATGCAGCGCTGAGAGCTGTTGTGATGTATGTTTGCAGTCTCTGGTTTAGAAACAGAGTCTTAGTCTTTAATTTAGAATGTCACACTTTATGAATTTGTAATTGATAGCAAGAAGGGCATCTTATAATCCTCATTAAATCATTTGAAGGGGGAAAAAATCTATGTTTTTGCAAAGCAGATAAACCCTTTCAGCTACCTTCAAGTACAATTGCACAAGAAGAACTGGAGATGATGTCCCTACATACTATTATTACTATATCTGTGACACATTGTTTACGGAAAGCTTTGTCCTTCAATATCTTTTAAACTAAGGGCATATTGATAAAACTGGCATTCCCAGTTTACCATACTCTAGATAAAGAGTATTTAGAAAATATCTATCATCCTCAAGTATAATGACCTGTGAATGTTTAGTAAGGATTTTCAAATAGCTTCTGATCTGTTTCWTCACAAAGCACTGGAATAATATCAATAGATGCACTGTGCTGTACTCCAGCAGAATGAGATGAGTAAGATATATAGACCGGATGGCAATGCAAATAGAATGCGATACTCCACCTCCAGCATCAAAAAAMCATACAAATCTGTTTGTATTATTCCCTTTTGGAGATCTCATTTGCCGAATGATCTTCTTCTTGACATTGACGATTCCTTTCTCTTTTATGGAATCAATATTTTAAATGTGAATCCAAATGCAGACTGGGAGTCTTAGACATTTATAACTTTGTCATCATTTTTTTCCTAATGATTGGGTGTCATTCATCTCAGTTTGAAAGCTCTTTGACTGGTAAAAGTACAACCCCAGCTAACTGATACTTGCACATCATCATATTTGGTTATATATGCTGATGGTAAATATGCTTACTTAAAGGTTAATAATATTTGCATTCCTGAAAGATATTTAATAACAAAGGTTGGGAAATGGGGTCTGATTCTTGTCGCTATACTCACTGACTGCAGAAGGTAGGCAGCAAACTCTAGGGTTCACTCAAGCTTTCCTTTACCAGCTGGCTACCTGTTAACGTGACTTGAAGCTGCTGTTGAAGCTCTTGCTGTTCAAATGAATTGCCTTGGTGAAGATAACAGCACAAGTGGATTTTTAAGTTGTAGCGTAGTGAATCTATGCATTTTGTAACTGTGAATGATTTAACCTTTGTTCTTCACCATGCCAAGTTTTCTTCATGCACAGATCACCAGGCAAGGGGATTTGTGCTTCTTTCTTCCCTGCTAACTCATAATCCGTGATGCCTGATCCTTGTTATGTAGGAAGAGAAGTAGTATTCACTCCTTTTTATTTTAATCTATATATTGTGTTAGTAGGCTAGGTGCAAGTCTTTAGCAGTATTTTTTATAAAGTATGCAAAAGACAACATCTTGAAAAAGCACTAGTGTGATGTTGAAAAAGGGGAACATGAAGAATTAGAGAAGTGATCCTGACRCTGCATATGGAGCACTGTCAACATGAACAGTTTTCGTGTCATACCAGTAGGGTACTACATCCTGTTCTAGTATCCATACTTCAAAGAGAATGGAGAATTTTGGGGAGAATTCCATGCAAACACACAACAAATCGTCCAACGTTTTGTTATCTCAGGTTTGGAGCCRCGTTACTGTGTCTACAGGGCTTTCAGACTTGAAGTGACTCTCATMTACCAGCTGAAAGTAGATATACAGACATGATGCTTCTGAACACAGACACAAGTCTAATTTCCCACCCTACCGTTTTATTTTTTTTTTTTTTGCCTATGTGTGGTAAGTCCAGTAAAGAGAGACTGTATTTCTTTTAATCATCCATCTTCAGTACCTGTCTGGGGTTTATGAGTATTTGTGACACTTTCTTTAGGCCATGCTGTCACCAGCACAGTGTCGTTCTGCTCATGGTAGTCTCCCTTGATACTGAAAAGCCTCCCTTGCTTTGGCATCTGAGCAAATCCACAAAATGACAATTTTAGATTCTTATGCAAATTAGTTATGTTCTCACTATTTGCCTTTCTCTTTAAATCACTGTTAAGGTATGGCTTGTTGGGTTGCCTTTTCCTGTTCTTGTTACCGTCTTTCTCTTACGAATAAGGTATCAGAATCCCAGAGCTCCAGGAGTATTTAAAAATAATAAGAGGTTTGCATCCAAACCTCTTTCACAAAGTRGACTAAGGAGGTTTTGGTTTTGTTTTTAAGGATGTTTTGTTCTTTTTGAAAGGCAAGACACTAATTCATTCTTAAAGCAATCACATTAAAAAGAAGATGAAATATTGCCAAGAAACTCTTTTATTATAAACRTTGTAATTCATGTCTCCTCATTCCCTCTTCAGTTCCCCTTCTTGCTGCAAACATCTAGCTGTTCCCAGCCAGAACATGTAACTCTGCTCTTACGTCCTGTTTCTTCAGATGGTTCAAAGCACACACTTATTGAAATACTGGGGGCTTCTATTTGCTTCTATTTCCCTGCATCCTAAAGAACTTTTTCTTCATGGCTACTTTCATCACGATTTGAGTTTCGGTGGACTACTTTTATAAGGCTTTTGGTATACTGTGCATCAGTGATTACTTTAGAAAACAGGCCTGTAGTCAAAGGTTTTTGGCAGATAGCAGCCACCCATGGGCGTTTTTCTGTTTTTCTATAGTTGCATAATATTTTGGCAGTTTTCAAAATTTACGTTTCTGTCAATCTTTGTAGATATTGCCAAGGGCAAAGTAATTTTTTAATGTTGGCAAATGCTGAGAAATTACTGAGTGGGAAATGCCACCTTTGCCCACATGCATAACCAGTGACACCAGATTCCCCCGGCGGCAGCATTGCTGCGGGGAGCCGGCGACCCCCCGGAATTGCCATCTTGTGGTATCTCTCCCAGAGAGGAAACTGCAAGTTGCTCCACAAAGCTGTCACTGTGGGTATTGTACCCTGTTTTCATCTGAGTGGAGTTGTGCAATATTTACCAAGAATTCTGGAGAGAGGGGCTGTGTTGTCTTACATTTCTTCCATGATATTTTGGAGTATTAGTGAGATCTCCTTTCCAACGACCAATGAAATTCATAGTTGTTATCTGTTACCTAGACTTGAAAAAGAAATGGTATTTTCAAGAGTATAAATTCCTGAGTACTTCCTTGTTTTTATATTATTTCTAAATAAAGAGTAATATTTGTGGGGCTTAATCAATTGCATTTATCATATTTAATGGAGAGTAGATTTTAGAAGAATTATTATTTTGCCGTATTTCTAACAACTTTATCATGGGATGCTCATCTAAGACTCTAAAGTCCGTATTAGGTAAATGTTATCCTTAAGTAGTACCAGTAAACTTTGTATGACCAAATATTTAAAGATACTTGTAGTGCTAAAGGCCCTAATGACTGCCTGAAGGTTTAATTCAAAGCACTATTATTTGAAAGTTCAGTATGTGCATGGCCATGAATTTGCGTACAAGAGAGAAAGCTTCTATAAGGTGCAGGAGAACACCTCATTGCTTGAAAGAATATGTATCTCASAAGACTTTTGGAGATGATGTTTAGGTGTTGGTCACCAAGAGGTAGTTTACCACAACAGCATACGCTGAGAAGAAAAGTGATGCATCAAACTGGACACCCGCAGTTGCTAATCTTGAATATCTTGACTTTGATATTGAGAGTGACCTAAGCAGATGCTCAGTGTCATTTCACGATTTGCAGAGGCTGTACAAAGCAATGAAGTTGCCTCATTTGTTTTATTACTTCTTTTAATTTCAGTGTAAGCTCTTCATAGCCTTGCAGACATTGGATATGTCAGTCAGTCATGCTGTATGGTCTCTCTGGCTCTTAATTAAGCCTGTAGTCTTTCAGCATATGCTGTGTAATATTAGTTTACTGCTACAGTCATTCCAGTAAGCAAATTACATTTCCCTCTTTCTAGCTGGGAATGTTTTCTGTTCTATATTCTTTTTCCAGTGGTCCCATCCCCAGCTTACATTCCTCTCTATTTTTTGTTTCTTTATTTAAGAAATTGCTATCCTTTCCGCTTTGCACTCACTGCCTTTCTTCTTATTATTTCTTTCTGGCTCAGTGCATTTACCTGCCAGCTGCTTCCCTTTGAATTTTTTCAGCTTCCTTTGTATTCTTTCTCCACCCATCCAGCAGTATAATAATATATCCTGTTGCAGCAAATGTGTCTGATCTCATGCGCAGTAGTTAATCCATGAATTTCCTTAAGGTTTGTTCATGTATGATTTGCTCTGCACATGCCACTGTAAAATTAAAATATAATTTCCTAAACCTCTGTAAGTTATTAATATTTATATCAAATTGAGTTTAATGAATATGTTTTTCAAATCAAAGCCTGTATATAGAAGGAGACTGTAAAGACTATCATTGCTTCTTATTGAAAGCTCACAGAAAGTTTTCAGCCATCTCAAAGAAAGCATCAGTATTCATTTTCAACACTGAGCCTTATGAATCCTTATGTTTATAACACTCCTCAACTGGAATAAATCTTCCAGCTGATTATCACAGCATTTGGCATGATGCCACAAGCAGTTCTGGGAACAGTGTTCAATCAATGTGTAAACTAGTGAAATGCCAGGAACTTTTGAAAGACCAAGAAGGATGATTAGTTAGTAAAGAATAAACAATGGTAAAACGTTGAGTATAGCTACTAGCTAACACAGTGCTGAGAAGAATTTTCCGTGCTTTAAAGAGAATATATACCTTATAATTTAGGCAGGTGATTTATATTTTGTTATCTCATGCTTCAACATTTATTTGATTGAAGCAAGGTATACAGGCTAGGGCTTTTAAAGAAGCAAACACTTTTATTGGATGTTGGATTACCAACCATCAACAGAGTTTGTTTGCAGTTAAATAGGAAATTAATGGAATATAAAAAAGGAGGATGAACAAAAATATATTTTTATAAATCTTAAAGAATTAACATAATTGAAATTCTCTATTAGTTCTCCTGCAATTGTCAGGCATTATCTTCTTGCAATTTGTACTGCATTTTGGTGCTTGATTCTATTTTCATGGTGAAAAAAATTTAAAAAATTTTAAATAAATTTAATAATATCACATGTATTATTGGGGCAGGCATTCAAGTTCTGCCTATGTATGTGTGAAAGAATCCAGTTTTCCAACAGTAATCGACTCCTACATTTCCTTCAGAATTTGGCTCTTTTCTAAAGTGCTCATCTGCCTCCTAAGTACCAAAATAATCCTTGTGTTCCAGCGGATGCCGTTAGTCTTGTATATGTATATGCTGTCGTTCTGCTTTCCACAGCTTCCAGGGTCTTATACAGTGATGGCTGTCATTTAGCCATGCCATTCCAGCGCTGATGGGATCTGTGGGTTAATTAAGGGTGGATTATAGCCTTTAGGAGATGTTAAATTTTCCCTTAAACACAGTAACCAGACTCGTAGGCAGAGCTCAACAGCTGAGCTGTGTAACTGGTATCTCTTGGAGCCGGGTTTCTTTAAATAGGCTTTTTTTTTTCTTTTCCAAGTGATGCTGTGAACTTTAGCTCCCTATTTACCAGCCAGGCATATCGAGAGCTAGGTGGAAAATCTAAGCCGCAAGTATTTTTTGTATTATTTGAAAGAGCATTGAAAGAGTTTAGTAGACAAAGTACGTGCTGACAGCCTCCCAGACAGGCAGTGGTAACACGGAGTCGGGCTGTTGCGGCATCCTGTCTCCCGTTCGGTGCACTAAAATAATATCTGCCTTGTRGGTGACGAGGAGGTGTCGGGATATTCTGTCTATATGCTTCATGATATATTGTTACATTTATAGACAACTGTAAATACAACACATCTGAACTCTGCCATGCTGCAGGAAGAAATATGAGAGCTTGCATTCCTCTCGCAACAGCATTTAGTTCTTTAAGTCCAGAAACTGCTCAGGGTCATGCGCTGGATTTATTAGATCTCATAGTTTTATACTTCTGTACCCCAAAGTTCAGGTCAGCTGTGTGGCTTTTCCCATGATCTCATTATGTGTGTCAGCAAATGACATTGCATTACAAAAGCAGTGTCTTTGAAAAATATTTAGATAATAGAAGAGTTCAAGCTTTCCACTCTCAGACGGAATTTGTAGTCATCCTTTGAGCACTGCTTTACAGTAGTTATCGTATATTCTAAATGGGAATAAATGCATGTTTTCTAAGGACAAGTGTAATATTATGACAGAAGACATAATAAAACATTGAATTGGCAAGATGCAACAAAATAGGGGTAAAAAGAGGACTGTTCAGTCTGGTTTGAAATCTCTAATTTAATATAAGACTGTGTAGATGTTAAAAAAATAAGAAACTCACATAAATTACAAGTGTGCGATGTATACGAAACCAATGCCCTCCAACAAATAAAATGTTTTGCCATGTATATCTCTCTCTGAAACATCTGCCTCTGTTATTTATACACACAAGGGCTGTATCTCGCTTTTTTTTTCTTCAGACTAAGTCTTCCTGCAATTTAGGATCTGTGCTGTAATACGTTACTGAGAAGTTACAATGAGACAGGAGACTGGGGAACAGAGAAAAGTGATCGAGCGTGTGTGTGTGCATATGTGTTTGCGCATGGGAGAAAAAGGGAGATTTGGCAGCAGGCATAGCAGACTTGGGAACAACAACAACAAAATTGCATGTTAAGATACTTTAGTGTATACCTTTAATGCTATATTCTCTTTCTAATGGATTTGACTTTTTTAATCTATAAAGAAGGTTAAAAGTGATGTCTTTGCTGAACAGCTACTGTATATCTATTTCTTGGGCTCTCTTTCTTTTTTTTTTTTTTTTTTTTTTTTTTTTTACCTCATGGTGTGGAAATGGTTTCAACCCTTTTAATATTCATTTAATGTCAGTGCAATATATATTGCCACCTTACTTACTGCATTAGTTAAAAAAAAAAAAAAAAAAAGTGCTTATGTGCTATGATTCTCTTATGATAGAAACATAAAATCTCGGAAGGATCAAAGTCCACCAACATTCACCCTTCTGCAACAGCAGGAAATTGATCATGCGAGAGATGCTCACCTAATGCTAACATATTATTATTATTTATTATAGCACTAACAGTGTGCTAGGTGCATTAGACACCAGTATGAAGATGAGGTCCTTGTCCCAGAGTGGCTTCAATCTCCGGGGGTGATCTTGCAAACACTTAGCTGTATGACTAACTATATGATCAAATATATACGCATGAAATCTCTTTCTGGCTCACATATTTAAGTGAATTTTTCTTACGTACGAGACACTCCTGCATGGTCCTCTGCACTAATTAAGCTTATCATTTCTCCTCTGCAGCACAGTGTGTGTGCATACATAAAGGGGAAAAGATCCAACTCCCCTAGTGCTTTATAATTGTATGGAAGTTTTGTTGAAAGAATGCCATCACTTTTCAGTATGTGCCCCTTATTTCCCTACACTGTATTTCTCACTTAATTTTTTACAGCCTGTAAAGCTATATTTTGTTATATAGTTTTATTAAAACAAAGATCTTACTGACCCCAGTGAAATTCCCAAAAGGCACTGCTGCTGGACCATAGTCTACAGAGGCAGTTATATAAACCAGCTCAGAGAGAAGACATACGTTATACTTTGTCACGTGTATGTTAGGGTTATTTGAATGGCAAATTCTAGTCTAAATCCAAACTGAAATAAGTTTTGCCCAGACCTTCCTCAGACCATACTCCTTTAACCCTTCCGCGTTCTTGTGCTTTCTTCGAGTATGTCAGGGAGATATTGCTGAGCATTGCCATTATTTTGGGGTGTTATGCTGAGGTCGAACATGAGGTTGGCCTAGCAGGGCAGGAGCTGGCATCTTGCTTCCTGCTGAGCAGTAAAACCCAGTAAAATTATTCAGCAGATTTCAATACAAGCATGGCAATTTTTTAAATTTGCATTGCCTAAAAGTGTATGATTTGCTGCATGTTGTTAGATGTCATAATAGCTTTCGTTTGTTAATCATCTTCTATCAGAAGTCTCAAAGATGCTGGCAAATGTGAACAACTTGTGTCTCACTTTTTGAATGGATGATTGCCAACCTCTGTGCAGGTGTAAATCATTCTATTCATTTTTGGTTTAGCTTTGGCTGTGTCTCTTGCTGGGTTTTCACTCCATGCTGGCTGTAACAGTCCAATCAATAGGTAATGCAGTGGGACTCATGAACTAGGTTGGCTTTCTCATCTTCACAAAATGCTCTGTTCTCACATACATGATCTGAATTCTTTATCCTGAGGCCAACCATGGACTATTGAGTCCCTGGTTGGGGTGTGTGAGGACTTTGAAGTGCCATGAGGTCGCAGAATTTGGGCACAGAGCATGGTGAGGCAGATGGCTGGGGTCTCCGTGCTGGTGAGCGGGTGTCTCTTCCACGGCAGCACCAGGCACCAAGGGTAAATGCACGACCGGTGCCAGCAGCCTGTGTGATTCACAGTCCCTTGCTGCCTGAGCTGAGTATCCTGTATTTAAAAACAACAACAACAAAAAGAAAACAACAAATTAACAACACACAAACTATATTGGTAATGAGAACAATTTTATAATTACTAAATGCAGAGGGAGATATCAAAGCCATGTTCTTCAAACAGGATATTATTTCATAATTAAGAAGAACTTCAAAAGAAAAAAAATCGAATACATGATCATTATAATGTGCATTAAGTGCAGTTAAAACATCATTTGAGTTAAATAACGCTTGGTAGCAGAGAGGGAAGGAAAAATTAAAACAATTCACTGCTAACAGATGCAGGTCCAATACTATTTGCAAAATACGTATTTTTTTTAATATTAGCATTATGAAATTATTCACCTTATTTATTCTGTAGTTCTTAATTGATAAATATTAGGTGACTGATACTTGCAAAAGAACAAGCTCTTGGTGGAATATATTCTAAGTTGCTTTTGGTTCATATTTATCATAAAAATGAAAACTACTGGAGCATAAAGAACTTACAAAAAGGAAGCATTACTATGGATTTAGTACAGTTGATGTTTGATACACTGTGTTGTATTCATCACATATACTATGCCAAGACATTGCTTACAATGCATTGAATCACATTACAGGCCATAAGTGAGCACAATATTTAAATTGAATGATGCATTCGGTATCATCCAGAGTTAATTCTTACATAATAAAGTATAAAAAAAGCAAGTAGCATCAATTTTCACATAATCTCTCTTTAAATTTGTCTGTATCTTACAGTTTTTCTTGTCAGCTTAAGAAAGGCAAGTGTAACTGAGAAGCTACCAAATTTGAAAAAGGAATTACAAAGACATCTGCAGAGGACATGCTATTTATTGACTTTTTGATAGCTATAATGTTTAAGTACATCACAAATATAAACTGGCTTATTTCACAACATCTTCCTGAGACCAGGAAGCATTAGTAATGTTCCCTTTTCTAGACAGCAACCAAAGAAATACAGTGTGATTAAATGACATGCCTATACTGCTCAGGCAGACTGTGGTGCTGCTGGAAACAGAACCAGATTTTTTTTTTTTTTACTATTTTAGCCGCCACTTTTAAAACTTTTAATTGCTTTTGGTCCCCTGCTAAAGCACATTTCCTTCCCTGTAAAACCTATTTATCCATCTAGACACTGGAGTTGCAAGCGTCAATATAGAAATCCAGACTCCTCTGAAGTGTTTAAAAGATGTCGAGGGAGACATAACTGCCGACGAAGCTCCGGGTTCAGCGTGGTCGTGTTTCGCACGTCGGATGGWACCCCAGCCCCGCTGCAGACAGTGGGAGTTTTGTGGTGTTTCACTAGGACAATTACTTCACCCTTTGCTTCCATGGTAAATTCATACCGTACAGAAGACTTGTACGTGACATATAACTTGCTTCCGCAGGGGTAACCCGACCAGCACGCAGACATGAGTTACGTGAAACATGCCTCGTACTTCTGCCTGAATAGGGAAAGCACATTTTGATTTATTCTGCAGGATGAGTAGTTTCCAGAAAAACCTTTTCATTAAATGTTCCATAGGTAAAATAGGAATTCACATATAGTTCAAGCTGTTGGTTGCCAGCCCCCTGCAGATATATACTCCTTCTGCTTGAAAGACTGACCTAAAATATGTCTCTTTTTCTCAAAGCTTTATCAGTATGTATCCTCATTAAAGGATTCTTTTGTCAGGAATTCTGATTTTTTTTCCCCCATGCCTTTATGTAGATGATATTCTCCTAAATCACCCATGTGGACTTCAGCACTTACTAGAGCTTGAGGAATGGAAAGAATGATTGAAGGAGATCCAATTAACTTTTGAGATTTTGGCCTAAGTTTACCTTTCTCCCCAACTTCAAAATACCTATGGACTGTGCTTGGTTCTAGGGCTTCTCGTTTTCAAGGGTCACACCTTGAAAATCTCTATGTACGTGTTTTGCTTCTTAGATGCGTAAAGACCAAAACCAAAGTATGGGCATATATGTGAGTAGGAGAAGGATTTCTTGCAGCGGGTGATGTCATGGTACCCAGATTTCTTCAGAACTCAGTTTAGAAGTTGCGAAATAGACCCATAAATACAAGAAAGATCTTTCCTAATTTCATGTAGATAAATAGGAAGACATTTCTGGATGTGTTACGTAGTATTATTCATTCTGAATTGTTTAAAGGGGATAACCAATGTAATATATTGAATTATGTGTTCAATCTATGCTCGCTGTTGCTTTGTACTCAGAATTTGAATGCCAGAGTACTAGCCTCTCTATTTATAATGTTTTGCATGCAGAAGAACAAAATATTAAACCTTTAAACTGAATACTTTCCATAAAAGGAAAAATACATACATCGCAGTTGCAGAGAATAGCCCTGTCTCGAATCTTAATATAACCATTAGTTCATTAACATAAGACTTGGCATTTTTTTCCTTTCCCCAAACGTCCTTATCTCTGTAGAGTTCTGCACCAATTGCTGAAGGTGATTTTGAGACAAAACACTTGCATAACGGTACGGTACAATTTGTCTTTGTGTCCGAGGGAACTGTTTAAATGACTTGAGGTAAGTCGGTGGAGCGGTATAAGCACGTGTTTGCCCGGAGCCTTACCTGAAGATATAGTGGAGCTTGTATTACAAAGAATTCAGCTGTATAAATACGTTGTGCCATCTGTGTATGGCAGGGGAATTGAGCCAGTAGAAGCTCAAGACCTGTGTCAGTGTTCTCACAGAAGGACTGTTTATGAACAGATGTTACGTGGTGTTTTTCACAGAAAATGGACTCTGGAGAGGGAAAATGTCTATCAATTACTGAGGTATTATGTATAACAGCAATTTTTAACCTTGAGAATGGTACTCAAAAGTTCTCCGTGAAACATTCAGCGCCGTGGCCACTTCCTTTGTGCAAAGTGGCGTACGCCCTTGCGTATTGCACACGTTCTTTTTAATATTGTGTTTTAAGTTCTTACGGAGAAGGGATACTAGATATTGTAGAACTCATTAACCCTTGGAGGGAGGGAAAAAAAAAAAAAAAAAAAAAAAGCAGTGTCCCAGCTGAAAAACTTTTTCCATTTGCTGTTCTCAGAATCGAGCTGGGTTTTCAGGATTGGGTGTTTGATTATTATATTTTGTGTTAACGAACGCATGTAGTCAAACGTAATTTATTGAACAAAATGTAAACAGTAAATGAATGGAAAAAATATATACAGATACTAGGCTAAACTCTGTCCAAACCTTCCTTAGTAAATAACATTATTATAATATAATATAGTAATATATATATTAGGGTGTTTGGAGGAACGAGGTCTGAATTTAAGTGGATAAATATTAATTTACTTTAATTTGTTCAAAAAAGAAAAGAAAAAAGGCAATATTGTGGAAAATTTAGGAATCAGTGTATTAAAATTTATTTTTATTTATAGATATTGCTGAGTCGAGTCCTGTTAAACTAGGCATACCTTCCTCTCCTGTTTTTATCACTTTTATAAAGCTCTTGACTCCAAAGGAGCTTCAAGCTGAAGCTTTTCATTGTGCGACAGTGAAACAGTGGAGCCCCCAGGTACTGCTGCTGGCTAGAGGTATCAGGGATGTGCTGCATTTTTGCCAATCTGGTCTTGCTTCAGAAGAGTAACTGTATCTTGCAGAAAGACACTTTTAATAAATATTCTCACATAGGCTGCCTATGTTTCAGGAAGACCCTTCTGAGACCTGTGGACAGACACCATGTTTTGCATACTATATATATTTCCATTTTCCTTTAGCTTTCTTATTATTTATTCAATAAATCCTCTTTTCTTGCTGACAGCAGTTGTATTTATAAAGCTAAATCCAACACAGCGAAATGTTCATCACTTTATAAACTAAACGCTAATGTTTTATTTATGTGCAATGAACAGAGAAAAAAGAACCGAATTGATGTTTACCTAACAAGCTGCAAAAAAGTGCAGTAACATAATAGTGAAGTTCATAAGCATTCTGGCTTGTAATTTTTGGTGTCAACATTTGAATTGCAGAAAGAGCTTATGCAGACATAGCACGTATACAAGTGCAGTTTAGATCTACATCTATAAAAATAACATCTGTTTAAGCATACATTACATTTAAAAATAACTGTACAGTGATCAGCTGGTTAAGTACAGTTAACCAGATGCCGTTTTAAAGTGCCAGATGGAACAATGAAACTAAGATTGAAAATTAAAAAATACTGTGAAAGGTCAAATCAATTAAGCAACCTGTTTTGTTGGCATGTAACAGTTAAAAGTAAGTTTAAACTACTTAAGGAGTGAGCAATGTGAAGATGAAGCAGTTAATTTTTTTAACTTGCTGTGTAGAAGAGGGGAAGACAAGATGCCTGTCGTGGTTCCAGGTTCGCTCGGCAAGTCTTGAGGGATACCGCTAACGTAGACGCTCTCGAGTTTGTTTYGTTTTGCTTTCGGTTTAAAATAACATCTCCTAAGTAATCCCGTTCGGTCCTTTCAATAACATCTTTTGCAGCAGTCTGAGCTCGCGTAGCGAGCGACTCCTTGGCCGAATCGGCGCCCCGAGCCGGCTGCCTGCGGGGCTGGGGACGTGCCGGYGCGCCGTGGGGCTGGGCACCGCCAGGGCCACCGCGCCGCTTCGCCCGGTGGCTCTGGAGCCCGTAGRCCCAGAAAGGCGCCGCGATGCCTGCGGGTCTGCCGGCACCCTGGGCAGCACGGGCGGCCGGGGGAAGAGAGGCGATTGATTTTCCCATACAGATTGCTGCCGCTATTTTTTGTTAATTTTTCGTTTTCCAGCAATAACCAATTCCCAAGTTGCTACAGCTCAGAATACCTATAACAGGGGTATTTTTCTTTGCTGGATACTGCTTTAGAAACTCTACGGGAACCGGTGGTATCAGGAACTAGATTTTGGAAAGAGGGATTTCAGGTGTGAATTTAGGAGAGGCGGAGGGCTGTGGTCGGAGGGAGCTGCTCCCCCCCATCCGGGGACCAAAGGTCCCTGGAGCAATGGAGGTGGCATCCATCAGTGGTTGGGGCATAGCTSCTAAGTAGAAAGGGAATATTTCCCGAATGAGCAGAGGGCTATTTTCAACACAGGAATTTGATGTTATTCCTTTGTTTTAGTAACTTTGTTTATATCTGCCTCTCGGAGGCGGGGGCAGGAGGGCGGCGTGCCGGAGCGCCTCGCTCTTTCCCGACACCTCCTCTCCTTCTCCCAGCGCTCCCAGTACGGGAGCCGCTGAACCTCTCCTGCATACAAAGACAAATGTTTAGACCAAGAACACAATGAAAAGATTCTGTGGCTGTTAAAATAAATATGTTCCCRGTAGGGGGTGGAATAGTATGGCCATGCCTAGGAACTTAGTGTACTCTTCTTTCAGAAAGTACTTGGAGAGGACATGCTATGTGGGGAGAGGAAACAAGCCTGGCTCCTGCGCTTGGCTCCCTTTTCCTCCTCACACTGAGAATAGTTACCATACAGATCGCTGGTCCTCTTGGATTCCCTTTCATGGAAATATTTTGCGTTCCTGCTGGTTCAGTGGCTGATGTTCAATTATTTTTATTATTTTTTTTTTCAAACAGTTTCTCTTYGTTGACAGCGTAAAGCAAACATTTGGGCTTGCCGTAAATAGAGAGCATCCCAGACCAACGGCAGGTAGCTTGTGATTTTTACGTGGGTTGCCAACCAGAGTTTGTAGATCTGGGAGACTGAGTTGTTGTATTTAATGGACAAATGTGTATAATATAAATTCAGTGAAAAGATAACATAATAAGTACTTTGAGTATTATCTAGGGGCCTAATTAGACTGATGGAATCACTGTAGTCAGTGAAACTGGAGTTATACAACGGGGGGAAGGGAAATGAGCCCTTTATCTGAATGAACTCTAGTGGAAGCCTGTTGACATTTGCTGTCCCAGGTATTTTGCTGCTGTTCCTTTCCATTCTGGAAAGTAGGGCTGTACTCCTGCCAGACCAAACTCTCCTTAATTTAACCCTCCAGCACAGGAGGCAATGGCCACCCCCAAGGAAGAGATGAGAGGAGCTAAATCYAGCTTGGAGTCCAAGCTGTGGCGCTGAGCATCTTCCCTGCATCGTGGCTATTCCCTCCTGGTCTGTCGAGATGATGCTTCGGAGACTGACGGAGCAGTGTGTCAAAAAGGGAAGTGCACTGCTTTTCCAAATCTGGTGCCCTGCCCAGAAAAGCTGATGGTGGTAGACCGCTAGATTTCAAGAAAGACAAGGCTTCCCTCCACATCTTCCTCATCCCACCACCCTCACCTCTAAGAGATGCTGCCCCTGCAAGCAGAGACCCCCAGGGCAGTTCCCTGCCCTTCGAGGACACCCTTTGAGCTGTTGCCCACCAACAGCTAAATTGTGCAAGAAAACGGGAATGGGCAGACTGGGAGAGATGGTGCAAAGGATGGTGATGAAAAGGCTGAAGGCTCCAGGAGCAGTCAGAATAGAGTGAATTATATTTGAGTGTGCTGGCTGATGGTTTTTTTGGAGAAGTGTGCTATTTACCCTGAGCAAAAGGTTTCTCCGATGAAGAAAATTTCAGAGGAAGATTTTTTGATTGAATTTTGCCAGCCCACTTCAGTGCAGATTAGATGTCTGTGCTTGCAGGGCATGATGCATCATTAGCTGAGCAAACTGGCATTGGTAGAAAGACATTTTGGCAGCTGAAGGTATGGCTGGAGCACTTCTTTCTCAAGGAATGTGAATGCCAGAAAGCTCGGTCCTCCGGGGAGGGTAAGACGGGAGATCTCTGCTGTTGGGGACTGCTTGCTTGCGTTCTTGTTTCCCCACGTGCCCAAATGCCCTATCTGCCCTTTTCTCAGTGCGCTCGTAACCTGTAGCTAAATCACCCTTGGCAAGTTTTCCTTACCTTGTAAAGATGGTAACTCCCCTGTCAAGTTCTTGAGCGTTTGTTTGTGCAGTGAAATCTGTGATGCTCTAAATCTCAATGTGCATCAGCTGGCATGCTCTGACATTTGGAGAGCTTCGCGTTCGTTGTGTGCCAGGCACACAACGAGAGGCCTCAGCACAGATGTAGCTGGACCCCAGGTTCATCTCCGAAGGTAGGGAGGAATGTGCTGTGGGTCACCAAGTGACCTGGAGGCTTTCGGTGGGGGAGGGACGGCTGGAAGGGAGCAGCAGATAGCCAGCTGGCTGATTGCACCGAAACCAGGACAAACAGTTGAATATCATTTTCTTGTGAATTCCTAAAGTACTGGGACATCTGGCTACCTGAAATACATCAACAAATAGGTCAGATAAGATTGCAGAAGCATGCCTCCCACCACAGTGTCTTTAGGAGAGTGAGAGAGAGGACACTGCCAAGAAAAGACTTTTTTCCCTGTAGCAGTAACATTTTCTTTTCTTGAAAATCCTCTGTGGAGTTTTAAACTAAGATCACAGTAAAATGTGTTAGTCTGGGAATCTTTAATTAAAAAAAAAAGTGTTCAGGAGAAATGTATTTCTAGGGTRGAAGTACGAGATCTGTAGCAGCGAGTAGCAACGCAGGCAGGTCTCTGCACACTTCCACCCTCGCGTTTTCTCAGCGCGCGCAGCCCTTGCGCTCCGCACTGGTACCTTCCCTGGTCTGAACACAGCGAGGCCGGGGCCTCCGCCCCCGCCTCCCCGCGCTTTGTGTCTTCCCCTACGCKGGTACAAACGAGTAGAAAATACTGCTGTCCTTATCTGGCAGCATTTTGCTGCATTYGCATAGCACAAATGCTGACAGGGGATGAAAGGTAGGAGAGGGTTGGCCCCCGAGACCGCCCCGCGGTTTCTCGTTTTTGCAGTACGCGCAGTCCCTTGCAGTAGACCCCAGTACTGCCGAGAACAGTGCGTGTGTTTCCTCTCGCCTTAAAAGCAAGCATAAATCCTCACAGCATCAGGATGGTTGCCGGTGGCAAGAAACACCAGAATCGACTCTGAATCGCTGTATTTCAAAATGCAGTGGTCTGATTTTTCTTTTATATCACAATTAGCCTTTCTCAGCCTGTTTTACACTAAATTATGTTTACTGATGTATTGAGTCTCCTCTGCCAGACTATAGGTGCATGTTGCAAATGATGACGCTATTTTACAGACACAGTATTTTTTTTATTACTATTATTTTTAGACCTTGAAAGGTAGCCTGAAAGGTGCTCAGATAACTTTTCCCCCTCTCAAACCGGAGGCACCAGTTGATCATAATTAATAAAATTTTTACAATAAAAGTCAAATATGTAATATAAAACTGAATCAGGCACTGAGTTGTATTGTTGGTGTTTATACAATACAAACCCTGTGGCAGTGGGTGATGCCTTTTTTTTTTTTTTTTTTCAKTCTTTCTATGGCTAAATCAACATTAGCTAGCAATATACCTAATCTCGACTGAACTGTGTTATTTCCTGCCTCCCTGCCTTTCCTGTCTAAATCTTGCTCTGCTGAAACAGCTAGATTTGCTGCAAATGAGGAATATTTTGGGACGTGAATTTTCTTACAAAACATGGGGAGAAATCTAATGCTGTAAGCAAACAGAACTCTAATTAATGCAGGTCCAGGCTATTATAAGCATTTGTAAGTTATGGATATCAAAAAAGAGATCAAAAAATTGATGATAAATCCAGAACTGGAGTGTATAATAAATACTAACCACAAACATTTTTGGGAATGGTACCGGAGTAGACACAAGCTCAGAAATTTTGGACCTGGAACATATGGGTTTTAATAAACTGACTTCTGTTCCAGTTCCTAGGTTGCCTTTTTTTTCCTTTTTTTTTACTGTACTTGCTTAATTTTATGTGGTTATGTATGAYTCCATTATTAATTAATCTACAAGTATTTGGCATTGCTTCATCTTCRAGGTTTTCTTTAACCTCAGCAAATGCAAATGTGTTTTTCTAGTTTGAGCAGGACTTGTATAGCTGATGTTAGAATAGAAACATATTTAACCCTCTGAATAGTTTGATTCCTATCGTCTCCTTTTCTCCTTCGAAGCAAAGTAGCTGACTTTGTGAGTGTGCGCCTATGCACACGTGCGTGTGTGTGTATTATTAGCTGTGCTGTCATTTTTAATCCTTTTCAATCATCATTTTTCCTCAGACGTGAAATATTTCAGTCTAACATGCTGTACAGACTGTTCACAGTGAAACACTAGGAGCATTTTCAAAATCCAAAACAGAAGAGTACCATGAGGATAGAACAAAAGAAATTAAAACACTAGATATGCCACAGTTGCCTTATGCAGCTGTTAGAAATTTAATTATTTTATCTCATAGAATAATGTGCCCTTCAGAAATCATTTTGGACTAGATGTTTCAAACCAATGATCTGTAGTTAATTATCTTTAATAACTGTTGCACATTATGGTTAGATCTATGTTTTTGCTAAACCAATTAATAATATCTTCATTAGTATAAAGACAAGGTAGCTGGATCCTTTCATTTTTCACATTGAAAGAGTAGATATTTTAAACACTGTAATTTACTTTAGCCATACATTCCCGATGATATGACTAATTAATGAAACTTCAAAGACGTATAACTTCCAAAAGCTACTTATTTAAAGTCATTGTTGAGCACTTAATGACATTATGTTGGGGCATTGCAGAAACTCTCGCTGCCTGAGCATTGAATTTGTTAAACCTTTTTAAGCTACCTAACTGAATGAAGCTTGAGTTATATTGAAAAGCAAATTGAGCCAATATTTCTTCATGTTAAAAAAAAACCCAAAACCTGTTGATTAGAAGAGGTTATATCAAAGGTTGATAACCTCCTTTCTGCTTGCAAACTGTGACTTTCACTTTGACCAATTCAGTCAGGTCTGTGTGGAAAATGCTGGTGAAAAAGCAAAGCAAGAATTCCTCATTTAGTGATTTAGCTGGTATTAGTTTTGTTTAGAATCATTGGCTTTCCATTTTTCTATGTTTTACRTTTACTAGTTTGCTATTTTTTTTCTATGTTTTACATGTCCATAACATACTTTTGGAGCTAGCTAATAACTACCATGTCATTTAAGTCTACTACCTGACAAAGAACTAAGCCTGAGAATAATATTACGTATGTAAGTAGTTGCCTTGATACAAGCAGTGCTGTTGATTGCACAGAGCATAATGTTGGAAAGTTTGGGGCCAAATATTTTAGATCCCTCGTGGAGGTGTGCTAGCCCATGAAAAGATTCTCCAGAAAAGACTCCTGCAAAATTTCCCTGACCTTTGGTAAACTGAATGTGCCAAAGATGCAAGCTATTTTTCATCTTGTATGTATTCTCATACAATCTTCAAATATCATGTGGCCATCAGGGAAGGCTTTCTGAATCTTAAAAGAGCATTGTATATTCAGCCCTCCAAGAGCTGGTATTTCCCACCATGGAGAACCATACAACAGGAATCAACTGAACCAAAAAAAAAGAAAAGAAAATTACATCTAAGAGAATAAAACAGTGCAGTCAACTGTACACAGGGCTGGAAGGCCAGGAGAGAAGTGTTAACAGCCAGTTGTGACAGCTACAAAATAATTATCCGAGCGATGAGCACCTGGTCTTTCAGCTGCTGAGTTTCCCACAGGAGTCATCTTTAGTCCTGGTGCAGATAGGAAAAAGGGTGAATACATTTAGTTGAGATTATATTTAACTGGTAGCAGAGATGGGGTTCGTGGTCCATGTCTGCACTGGGCTTCTGCTGACAGAGCTTGCGACTACAGATCCCATTTCGCACAGAAAAGCTGTTTGTAGCAAGCAGGTGAAAAGTGTGGATTCTGTTAATACAAATCTAGTTACTTTGGTGGGGGTTGGCGATAGAAACGTTATCACCTAAGAGCAAAGAGAGAGCTTTGTAATGACCTATACGTAATGTTTTTGTGGCATTAGCTATGAGATTCTATGACTGATGTTTCAAATACGTATTAACCTCCTGCAAGGTACAGGTTAACCTGAGTGATTGATATTTAACGGTAATATTAATACACAATAAAAGGGGGAAAAAGCAAGACACTTTGAAAAAAATGCTTTTTATACTGTGGCTTTTTTTTTTTTCTGTTCACCTACTGAATTAAAAAAATGTCTTTTAGACTCTGCAGGAGTGAAGTTTATAGTGGCTTTCTTGAAAACGACCAGTTCAAACCAACTAGCGGTTACTTGGCAGGTAAACCATCAAAAAGATCATTTTTTAATAGGATCTGTATTTTGACAACTTGAAAACTCAGATATCATTGGAAAGCGATGGCATTTTTCTCAGATGCCAGCACTTCTGCAAAGTTGTTTTTTCCCCCTTAAACAGTGCTATCTTAAAAATACTGCATATTTGTGCCAGATTATTTGAAGCTCTTTTTGTTCCTGCTCCAGTGAGCTGTAGGAGCCTATATGTGCCTGAACTCAGTAACATATTGGGGAGAAACTTCTTTTTCAGAAGGCAGMGGAAAAAGTCAGCCTTCTCTTAAAAATTATCAGTTTTCATTTTCTATAGATATTTTTCTTTAGGTAGTTGGAAAATACTGAAATAGGGGAAATATAAGGCCACTTGTAAGTTGTGTGTATTGTGTATTTGAKCGTAAACTTGAGAATAAAACTGCTCTTCTGGAACTGAATATTTTAGACTTACCATTTTGATATTTTCATCTCAACTTTGTTACAAACTTTATCACTTTTTAATTAGGAAATGGGCTCAGAATGTTGGGTTTGGATGCCYTTCTAAAAATCTACAAGAGTTAGAGCTAGAATTCTGGTTACATCCTCTTCCCATGCTTTTAATAAAGCACGTACTCATTCTGATAATCTTTAATCCTGTTCCAGGGATACTTCTGGGATTTTTTCAGGTATAAGAGAAATAGGTGGCTAGGTATGAGTCATGCTGAATCTCCAAATGCTAGTCATTTTTAAACCCACTGTAAGAAAATAATGCCATTGTTCATTTTCATTCTCTGAGGTTTATTCTTTGATGTCCTACATACCTAATCAATCTTTAAACCAAAGCCAAGTTTAATTAAAGATTGTCAGATGATGCTGGTACTTGATACTTATTTCACATTCTTCTTGCAAGGAGGAAGCATGTAGATGAAGAAGTTTGGTGTTTTGACACAGTAGAATGCATCCTGCTATGTAAAAATATTAGCCAGATAAATCATCGTTATCAGTGCACAAGAAATTGTGTTGTAGAAATGGATAATGGATCCGGAAGAAGGATCATATCATTTGACTTCTTCACCTTTGTAGTGCATTCATGTCATAGTTCAGCTGAAGTAATTTGGGGAATATATCTGCTGTGAGGATAGCTTGATGTGTTGTTTTTTCCATCCAAATATGAGTTCCTAATTAAGAAACAGATATATATTTTCCTAGCATATAGGTACATTCTATCCTGTTCCAGCCATTTGTTATAAATMTTTCGAGAAATCAAACCTCTCCTGTTTTGGACTTAGATGGTAACTCTAGCTCTTTTCTTTTTCTTTTTAAGCTTGGGTAGCCAAAAAATCCAAACATTTACAGTATTCTCTGTTTTGAAAGCAAGTTACCAGGAATTGGGAGAGGCACTCTATGAATTAGGTTACAGATGGAAATCATTATGCTGTTTGATGAAAGTT
Source organism: Rhea americana (assembly GCF_003343005.1). Taxonomy (NCBI): domain Eukaryota; kingdom Metazoa; phylum Chordata; class Aves; order Rheiformes; family Rheidae; genus Rhea; species Rhea americana. Next base: position 4,731,674 of record NW_028185705.1, on the reverse strand, counting down.
TCAATAAAACTCCCCAATCTTTAGGTGAAGAAGGCTTACTTATATGTCTCTGTGTCACAGCATCTCATTTCCAGCATGACAGTAAATGAAACTCTACRGTTTCCTTTGACTTAGGCTTTGCACTGGGGGTTAGTTTGCCCGTGAAGTCGGTATCATAAGTAATCTAATAATGAATCTGAGCAAATCTCAGTTGTATAAGAAGCTGTTAGTGAAATTATTGAAAATTTACCACTTGAGAACTTTGTGGTAATTAAAGATCCATTCTAGAAGTTCCCTCCCTGTTCAGGAATAACCTTGTGAAGTGTTAGTCTAAGAGCTATGTTATAACCTGCCTTTCTTAAAAACACTCTTTCCTATTATGGAACTAGGGATCAAAGATGAAGAGCAAACATTTTAGCATTCTACATCTTTGCTGAGACTGCACTGGGTTGGTAAGCCCTCAAGGAAGAAACAAGATATAGGGAATTTGATCACAAGTACCTATTTGTACACCTTAAGATGAGGATAAAATGATACTGTTACTGGAGGACTAATTGGGAAACCACAAGAAGTTGGAATGCATAGGCTAGTCTTGCATTAATATTACCTGATGCAACTTTATTGGAGTTTGGAATATTTCAGAATTTAAATACGTGTTTTAAATTATACAGTTACAACTTTAACAAAACGTGTTGTACGTKGGGTGATAATTCGGAAGCTGCCTGGCCACTTATCCAGCTACTTGTCYCATGAGAATACTTCATGTTGTGAAATATCTTGAATGAACCTGCAGTGGCTAAGAATATATAAATGCTTCCCTAGGTCCCAAGAAAATGAGTGATTGGAAATGTTAAATGTTGCTGCTACCATATTTATAAAGAAGAAACAAAGCTCTTGGGGGCTATAAAACCTTCATTTTTCTGTTGTGGTCCAACTCATCTAGCCAAGAGCTACTCCTCAGAAATGAGCTAGATGACAGAGGATTGAGTACAATCTATGTTCCAAGCTGTTTTTAAATGCGTGCAAACTCTGAGGCAAATATTTTGCAAGTTATTTTCTTYTTAATAATCAGTATAAAAAGGTTAGATCGTTTACATCTGTAGAACTGAGAACAGAGATTTTAGGTAAACTAACAACTGAATAGGATCTTATTAAAAAAATCTTATCTGCAGACAAAACTTCTGGAGATTAAAAACAAAGCACAACTGGTTTTCTATTATTTTTTTTCATTAGATTGGAGACTTCTTCAGAAGGATGTTTATATGCTTCCTCTACCCTTTCTGGTTGTAACTGGGTCAGAAAAAATATATACTGAGAGATGATTTCTAAGCTAACCAAAACTGGAGAAGATTGGAGAAGGTTGTGCAAACCTGCTCAGGTTGAACTGTGCCACAGGACAAAGCAGATCCCAGTGTGCAGGTGGTGAACGAAGCTACTGAATTTTCCCTACTGCTTTTCTTGTTGAAATTGTGAATTTTTTTGATGATAACAACCAGAAACACAATTTCCAGAGAGAGAGAGAGAGAKATCTGAAACTACAGGGCCAGAAAAATCTACTTCTTGTACCTCTGAGAATTAGTGTGCCATGCTGCCCTAACTCAGGATTATATCCTGAATTAAATGCAACTTTCCTTTGCCTTTGCTTTATTTATTATCTGTAGAACTGCTCTGTACAAATGTTATGGAAGAGACCTGCACTGGGGAGTTTTTGTAAGTGAACCATTAGCTTGAGTAAATAGAATTTTTGTTAGAATTTTGAGCTGTCCACAAGGCGGCACTAAAGCATCTTACATCCCCGAGTTATCTTTCACTGTTAGGTGCTCATTTTCCAAACATTTAGAAATTATATTTGCATGCATTTTATCAAAAACTCTTCTCCCTCTAAATTTTCATGTTACTCTGCAAAGTTCCAGGTTAACAAAATAGGAGTTAACCTTGATAAGAGCCTTCAGTAATTTCCTATACAATAGATATTGTGTGTTCTGGAAGCTTTAAAGCAATGATAATATAAATTGCCTATTTGCAATGAAAAACAATATTCTCTTACTATTTTTCCGCTATTTCGGTGACTAGTATATTTTGTGATAGACACCCAGCTTCCACTTACAGTTTCTTTCCTGTTTTTTCTTATATGTTCAAAAAGTTAAGTAACTGGTTTTATTTAATCCCTTTGGGCTGGCAAATTTACATAACGCTTGTGTGTACTGCTCCTTTTTTCCCCACTGATCGCAGCTGCGGGGTGAAATGAAGCCGCTTTCTGCTCTTTGCAAAGCCACGCACATCCCGGTGCGTTTTCCTCGTGTGTTTGTGCATTCAGAAATACCCGGGTTTGGTAGCGGGACCACGGCTGAGGCACTGTCCCACCTCGTGACCGGTGCGCCTGAATTTGTTGGCACCTAACGGCAGCTTCGCGAGCTGCGGTTTTATCTCGTGTGAGGGGATGCGGGAGCTCGGGATGTCACCGGGCTCCCGAGAGCACAGGGACGTCGGCGGGCGAAGCCCTGGCCGGCCCCTTGCTCGCACTGCACTGCTGGAGGAGGTGGTTGGAGGGCGACCGCCCAGCTGACCACGGGGAATAAAGAAATCTGCCCGCGCCACGACGACGGCGTGAGGACGGATTTTGCAAGTGGGTTTAACTTCAGGCAGTCCTAGAGCTTGCTTTTAAAGTATAGCTATTAAGTTATGTTGCAGTGTTTGCTTTACGGTCACGCCTAGGAAGCCCGGCCAACCAAGGTCTAGGCCCTACTGTGCTCGCTCTATTCAAAAACAGTGACCGAACACTGTCAATAAACTACGAAGCGGCAGAGGAGAGAAATGGGCACGGAATAATGAAGTGATTTTCCTGATGACAAGTAGTCCCATTAGCATGAATAGAGTTGCTGCTAYCATTGAGGAGGACAAGTTTCTCCATTTAATCTGCTCGTGTAGGAAAATGCAACTAGGAAAACCGAATAGCGTAGTGGTGAACGCACACTATGCACTTCTGTTACCACGGGCCAGCTGACTGGGGTTAATTTTTAAGCTCTGTAGTTCCTGTTGCCGTGTGTCCCTCTTCCCAACAAAGCAGGGCTGTTTTAGCGAGCGACTTTCATTTAATGTGGTTTGAAAAGTAACTTCTTATACTTAAGAACAAGATCTAGGTAATGCTTTTTTTCTGTTGTCAAAGCTACTTGTCATGACTGTTTTGAAACCCAGGTAGATAGACTGTACCTACCCTTCTTTGGGCCAGCTGAATAGCTGCAAATGCTATAGTAATTACTATATTTTAACCAAATTCCTTTTCTGTTATTTAGCAATGGGAAAACAGATCAGAACAAACAAACATATAAAAAAGCTTGCTCCTAAAACCTTGCTGGCTCCTCTTCCTTGCTCTGTGGTCAAAAGTTAAATAGGATGTTCTGATTATCACCACTCCCAAAACAGATCAGTGGGGTTTTGTTCAAAATAATTCCTCCTTTTATTTTATTTATTTATTTATTTATTTATTTTTGCAGCTAGTCTGTGCCAGTAAGTTAAAAATAAGGAAAACTTGATCTTAGAGTCCATGGGCCTTGAGTCCTGCATGCTATGCAGGTACCTACCGGGAAATACAGATAGTTTATACTATCTGGTTGAGACTTCTGAGTTCAGCCCTATTTACCAAATCATTGACATAACTGGGGAGTAAAAGCCCAAGGCTCTCACTTTCTCTAGATGTAAAATGTCCTTCTCAATCTTTGCTGAAGCCTGGCATGTGGTAAGTTCAAATAGTGCCCTGGTAACCTAGTTGAATTTGCCATACTGGRGATCGGATGCACAGTTACTTTGAAGCTAAGGGGATTGTTTTTCCACAGGTTTCATTGCWATTTTGGAGTAGGACCTGAATTTCTAATAATTTTGCAAGGAAAAAAATCTGGCTGCACGTGTATACGTGGTGAAAAGGGGTCCTCATCTCCTGAGTGCTAAGGGGAAAGTCAAACCTCTTTCAAACTCTGCTACATTCACCAGTGTATAGTGAAAGAAAACATTCCTCCCTGATCCTAATATTGGCGCTTTTCCAGAGCCCAGAGCACCCTGGGAAATACCACTTTCCGAACCCTGCTGTGCTACCTAATCACACAATGGGCTACATATGCCATCCAAGAAAATAAACACAGGTCTGGGAAGCTGTTTGTCCTGCAGGGCTAGGAATGCTCTTCCTAACTTGGCAGGGCAGCGTAATCCTCTCTGAAAGGGGAGAGCTGCTTGAACTCAAACTAACTAATGAGATTGAAGAAAAGCCCATCAGACTTTGGCACGGCCGTTCCCGTGTGCTGCCAAAGCGCTGCCAGATGACTCAGTGCTGGGTGCTCTCGCTGGGGCTTGTTATTTGTCGTGGTGGAACGTAGATCATGGACCTAGACCCCAACCAGGACCCAAGATATTGCTGAGTGGCTGTCTGTGCCCCTGAGCTTGTGGCTTATACGAGTGGTTTCTGGCCTTCCTTGGCACTGGACAGAACATACCAGGGTGAGCTGCATGTTTCAGCAAACAGTGCAGGCTCCCCTCCCTGGCAGCTTCGGTGCTGATGCTCCYAATGGCCGCAGACACCATCAAGGGGTCTTGTGGTCCACAAGCTCCGGGTGGAACACAAGCTCTTCGTTGCTGGCATCCAAACAAAGAGGGATTAGACGAGGTGATGGAGGACRGACAAGTGGCTTGCTGAATGATGCCGTCTGGTCAATGGCAACGGCAAATTGCATCAGCTCTCYTGAGACCCCATCTGGTGTTCTTCCCAATTTCACTCCTGAGATCAAAACCAAATTCCCCTAAGAMAGACATGTGCATTGATTGTAAGAGGAATTGAATCTGGATTTTAAATCATGTTACTAGCTCTTCTAGCAAGATGAACTGAGTGATACAATTTGATTAAAAATYGCAAAGACCTCCCCTTATTTTTCCATTCCACTCCCTCCCGGTTTTGGAGCTAATGGTAACTGTGAGAGAAAGCATTCCACCAGGGCTTTTCTAATTACAGCATTAATACAATTCACTACATGTTTCTCTAGAAATGTACTGATTTGTTGCTTTAAACACATCACATTGCTTTCTGAAATACTTGAAACTCTCAGAAGTTTTTAAAAGTGTGTGTTTAGGTTAAGGTTAAGTTGCCCTTGACAGCATTTTTTTAAAAGATTAGAATTGTTGAATAACCACCTTTCACCCATCCCTAATTGTAATTTAAATGACAATATGCTCCCAATCAATAGCTCTTTGTCACACTTTGAAGATCAAGGATGAGATTTCACCCCATGAGTTTACATGGCAAAAGCTTCTTTTTCATAATGCTAAAAATGTTGCATCCTGCTGCTAAAGAAGTATAAGAATACCTGCTCTCAAATAATTAGTTTTGAATAAAAGCATTTAAGTCATACTTTATAGCCATTAATTTGAAACAATTCAAAGCCCTTCATTTCTGCACTTTGTTCATAGCTAAATATTACAATGGATATTTTAGCCATTTGGAAAAAAAATCAGTTATAGCAGGATAATTTGAACAACTTAAGTTAGAYGGTGTTGTAAGAGGTGGTTCTTGAATAACTGTAGCTTTATTTTTGCATCACTTTCATTTCTATCTAGAACAATTTTTAAAAGTGGAAAATTGAAAAGCTTTTCATGGTGATCATTGTGTGTATGTGACTGTGTATTACTGTGTGCTTGTCTCATAGGTACATAGGGGGGTATGTTGCTATTTCTCAAGTTTTATGTGTTATAAAGACATAGGTTTATAACACAGGCTCCAGTCGAACAGCTGAATCTTTTTCTTTTATTTCTATTGCTAGGAGTCCTAGTCAAGGGCCAGGACTCTCCTGTGCTTGGTGTTACGAAATGCCAAACAGAATGATGGTCTTTGTCCCAAAGTGCTTACAATTTTTGTTTTTAGTTATAGCAGAGAAGTGTTTTAAGAAGGATAAAGTCTGGTCTGTTTTTATGTTGTCCTTGGTAAACCCAATCTAGTCTGGTCTCAAAAACGGAGCAATTCTGCTCGTTGCCAGGGAGAATACATAGGTATCCAGTGAGTCATGGTCAAACATACAGCCATTATTAGACCACAAACACAGAAGGAGAAAAAAAGATTTCATTTGGACCTGTTGTCACCGCTGAGCTGGTGAAGAGGAATAACAAATAACCAAGTGGAGGAGGTTGCACTTTAGGTATTTATGAGGAACTTATCTCCCTGTGGGGATAGGCTGGGGAAAAGCAGAAATACGCGTGTTGGAAAATTTAACTGGAGCAAAAGAGGCTGCATCATGGTCTAGCTAAGAGAATTTAGTACATTTTAATGGCAAACTAGAGACAATGGGAAAGGAAAGCTGAAGTTCTAAAGGGCTTTAGTGAATACAAACAACTTATCTTCAGTTTGAAAGATGGAATCAAAAGGAAGACATAGAGAGAKAAAGTTTTGGGTTAGAGCAATGATCTCTTTGGTGGTACTGCAAATGGGTAGGAGTGTATTCACCTGAGCCAAGAAGGAGAATGCTACAGAAATATGATGTAAGGTGCAGAGCACCATGATATGCAGTTGTGTCTTTGTGGCTGAACAGAAAAAGTCATAGCTGAGAACTCTTGTTCAAAAATGTTTCACAAGATATTGGCTGGACCTGTATGTAAAGATTTAGAGAAAAATCTCAATTAAATATTGTGCATACGTTCTGACTTATAACTATATGCCTGAAAATAAATGAGGTGAAATATAAACCATAGAGGAAAGGACAACATATTTCTGGAAGCCTTCTTTAAACCAAAAATCCATAAAATAAAGAGTTTGCACKTGGGATAATCCCCTCTTCCCAAGGCATCGGCCGATGTAAGTCAGCAGAAGCCCTGCCTGGAGCAGGCTGGGGAACTGTCTGCTTTTACTCAGACAGTGAATTGTGCCTGGACCAGCATCGGAGAATGTCACTTCATGGTGTTGTTCCTATCCAGGCTAGTAGAGGAAGATGTGAAGAGCCCCAGATTGTGCTCAGGGTCCCATCGCCTTGAGCCATGCACAAATACATACCAGCAGATCTTGCCTCAGAAGACAATGTTGTACTTTATACACAGCCACATGAACATAAAGATATGGTATGGCTGTRTATGACTTTGGGCATCACAAAACTTTGTGTTCCAAGATTTCCTGTGTATGAAATGGAGGTAGTCATATTTTCAGCTCTGACAGTGGTGGTCAGAGGATTGATACTTTTGGATATCTATTTGTGAAAAGCGATATTGGTACAAAGTATTATTTTTCTTCACATCRTTTCAGATTATTAATGCCATTGGTCGTTGTATTAGTGTAATGAAAACAGGATTTATTGGTGGCTTTTATTTCCTATATGTGTCATATAAATGCCTTAACAGATGCACAGTGTAGTGAAAATGATAGGGCACTTCAGAACGGCTCAAAGTCACTGCTTCTTTAATAAAGATTTGGTTTTGTATGCTGGGAGAGATGGAATTCACACCCCAACCTATGCACAGCTGCGAGCCCTATTAAGTGAAACCCCTCCTAAATATAGATGCGATGGCCTCATCCCTGGCCTTCTTCCAAAGATCATAGAGGCCTTTTTCACTCCTTCCACATCCCCCTTCCAATGCACAATGAGCGTGGAGTCGCAACTTTCTTCTCTGTAGCTGGGAAACAAGAGTGCAGAGTTCGGAGGGCTTAAAAGGCATAGCAAAGGCTTCCTACAAGGAGGGAAATTTTCATGTGTGCAATCAGTAAGCAAAAAGAACACTATCATCACCGTACCTATTCATAGGCTATATATTCACTGTACTCTGTATTGTCACTTTCAATAAAAAGAGACTTTTTTTTTTCAAGTAGCCCTCAAGACAGCATTCATGAGATGAGCGAGTCTGAGCCATGCGCAGACAAAACATTTTAACGATCAGGAGAGCCCTGATGCTTGGCAGTTGCTAAAGACTACATGTTAAGAGTAAGCCAAATCATCAAAATGCAGCTTGAGTAAGTCCAGCGATGGTGTATTATGTTGCTGTAAGTGTAGCTGCTAGAGTTAAGGTTGAGTGGGCATTTCTATTATAGGCCCAACTGGTAAGGTTGAGTATTTTGACTACATCAGGTAGTGTCAAGTGAAACTTCTTATATGAATTGGCACCCAAATATGTGTAGCCTCCCTTACAAAACAGGATCAAGCTCTTCCTCCCCCCCCCACCCCCAGCATATCCCTCTCTCCAGCCTACATACCTCATTTTGTACTTTGATAATTTTTTTCAAACACTAATGGAGAAAACAGCCATAGACGGAAGTGATTTCTAGGACTGTCGGTGATGGCACAAGTGTAGCTGTGGCATGGCAACGATGCCATGTGCTGCCCTGATACCTGTGTTCACTGGGGTGGGCCTCTAGTAAACTCTGCTGGTAAAGTCTCTCCGTGTAGGCAGCACTTTGCGCATCCACACGTGGGCTATTTTGCCAGCAAGCTATGCCAAGGTGCTCTTGATGCATACCTGGCCAATGCACAGTAAATCTGTGGAACTCATTGCAGCCAGCAGCGACGACTAGGGCCAAGAACTTAGCACAATTGAAAAAAGTGGAATCTGGATAAAATTCAGTGAAAATATCCCATGTTGTATTGCTTAAAGTTTACAACATTCTTTTTCTGGAAGGGACAGAAAGCTTCTTTGCTACAGGGCCAGCATGGAATAGTAAAAATTAGAAATGGATTTTCTTCATAGGACAGTCAGTCTTAACTTGATTCAGGAAAGAAAGGATGCTCTGGTGGTAAAGGGCATCACTGGGAAACTCAACTTCAGAGTCCTATGACTTTTCTTTGTGGTTGTGAAAGGGCTGAATAGGCTTAATTCTTCAGAGATATTGAGGACTTCAACCCTAAGCAGTCCTCAGGGAATTCCAGTGACTGGACTTTTCTGATGTAGTCTGTGCTACCCACATCTCCATCAGGAAAATGAAGAGACTAACGTTTGCCTGCCGTCAACAGCGCTGGAGTGCYCAAGCCTGTTAAAGACGATAAGGAGGTGAAAGAGTCAGGGTTTAGGAACAGAGATAGAGAAAAACCCTCCCACCAACAGACTACCAACACTGCTTTCCCCAGATTTAAGACACTTGATGGTATCAGGATAATTTCCCCCCCCCCCTTTTTTTTTTTTTTTTTCACAATTGATAAATATTCAAATGATATCCCTGTTTTTTGTCAAACTCAATGCTTTAAAAGCATATGAGAGAATGTTTTGCAAACTTTTAATATCACCTACAGTGCTTTAGACCATAAAGGTAGATTAGATAAGACGAGCAAAGTTATTTGAACATAAACATTTATTTTAAAAAAATATCCCCTGCATTGCTGAGCCCACAAACATTGTATAAATAATACACAGTTCATGAATAGGAATGAACAGACATCTACCCCTCACTGGGATAGATTTGTATTCTGCACCTGCTAGGACTTTAATAACTCTCCTGAAAACATTAGTATCTTTGCAGAGAGATCTGAAAGGAAGTTGTTCTTGAGAATATGCCCCTGAAGCTTAAACTTTAGTTATTAATGGATAGATTTACAAATGTGTTKAGGCAATTAAAATTTAGAATACATGACTAGTCATATTTACAAAAGCTAAGCAAGTTAGCTGTCTAGCTGCTGCTCTGGTCTCTTAATGCCCTTTGGTACATTCATGCATTTTTAGGGTCATAAGCATTTTGTCAATCATATTYTCATTCTGCAAACAACTTTACATGTGCTTAGCTTTATGCATGCAAACAGTACCCAGTGGGATTGCTMACAGGAGTAAAGTATTTACATATCTGTAGGAGTTGGCCTGAAAARGTAAACATTACAGAATAGGTCTAAACTACCATCTTTGGGTCTATGAGCTTAAACATGMCCAAAATTCAGAGGTGCATGGTTTCAGGCTTGCAGTGCAGAAAATCTACAGAAAAATCCTACAGGATTCAGTCTGATCTTGTAAAAAGTTCAGTGGTGTTGGTTTGAATCTCTTGAATCCCACATCTTCCTTTCTCTTTTCCTTTATAGCCTTACTATTGTACCACAGAGGGCACGTCTAAACACCGGTGGCTTCTGCTAAATGAAAGGGTGCAAATTAATGCACTGAACTTCCTATGCTGTTAGGGAATTAAAAAATCAAAAGCTGTTCCAGAATTTGTTCAGCCTACTTTCTTGTACCTGTTTGCCCATCATCTGACTTGGTGAAAAAAAAATACTCAGCTAATAAGTCAGCAGGTGCATCAAGAATTTAGACAGGAGGGAAGGAGGAAAGTTTTGGAATGCTTTATGTACTAAAATACAGCCYACATACCACAAAACATTGAATATTTAAAGCTTGTTGTTAATGACCCTGTTTTTTTTGTTTGGGCAAATACCTAATGAGTCAATTATGAGCAYATACATCATCATTTATAAGGTATTTACTGTATTATATATTTTAAAAATGAAAAGAAGGTATTAGCTTTCAAGTACCTTTTAATCTTCRTATTATTAACAATGAGAGATACATTTGTCTCTATACATTAAAAACCTGAGGGTTAATACTCTGTTTGATCATCATGAACATTAAAATGATCTAGGAACTTTTCACAATAAAGCCTGCTGGTGCAGTGAGCACAATGGGGTAGAGCACTGTGGCTGACCAGTTCCCCATGGATTTAATTGCAGGATCAAGGTCTAAATCACAATAATACAGCTATAGTTATCAGATGAATCAGTAACTCCTGCAGATGAGAGAACTCTATTAAATGCACCAACTGAAAAATAACAACACTCATGCATTTTTTTTTTTGTTTCTCTGTGTGTGTTTTTAGTATGCTTTTTGTATGCTAGGTGTTAAACTYGTAAAAGGCATTTCCAAAAAGCTTCTAGTCTAAAAAGAGAAAGCATTTGGACAGAGAGGTGTGGCTGATATGGTGGATATGGAAACAGAAAACAAGAAAAACAAGAAATCTGATGGTTTTGGTTGGAGCTTCGTTATGGCCAGGACTTACATACGTGAAYAGTGGCAAGTCGTGTTGAAACTGAGCATGCATGGGATCAGAAATAAATTGAGTTCCTCTCGGAAACTCAGCTGAGCTGTCATATTTCTTCAACTTGCACTCAGGAGATGTCTCAGTCTCACCAGAGTTTTACAGTCCTTGAATGGGGTGATTCTTTTTTTCTCAAAATAAATGTAYCCAAGAACTTCACTTTCAGATGAGTGAAACTACAAAAAGTTGTGATCGCTCTTGATAATGTAATGCCTCRGAGGACAGGAGTGTTTATACCCATTGCACAGTAAACTAGCCCATGCAGAGATCAGTGCTGTCATTACTCAAACCAGCTCACTTTGTGTTAGCTCCCTCAATACTACGGTTTTTCAGGCAGACATCCTCAGGGTTACAGGCTGCGTTATACATTCAGTCTTGTAAATACCTGGCGGTACTGTGAAGAGGCTGCACTTCCTCTCCACCACGGCTTCTGTGGTGTGGATAGCAATCGTTTCCTCTTTTAACCATTTCGTGACACTCCTGTTTGCATTTTTCAGCTGATTTGTGTTTATGGTAGAAACAGCTGTATTTTGGTGATAGATGGTAAGGCTTAGCTCAGTTGGTTAGAACGTGGTGCTAGGAATGGCACGGTCGTGGGTTCAGTCCCCGTATGGGCCACTTGTTTGAGGGTCAGACTAGATGATCTCCAGAGGTCCCTTCCAACCTTACCAATCCTAAGGCTTCTTCCTCGGCAGATCCAGCGTTTGCAAAAAGTCCGCCACCCTGGAAACCAGGGAACGTCGCAATCCTTCTTGCAGTCAGACATCATGCCAAAAWGGGCTTGTGGTCTGCCCACAAACATCGTGAGGAACTGCTCTACCTCTTCTTCCACATCCTTTGCTTTTTGGCCTCACTTGCTCTTCCTCAGCTCCTTCCCGTTCACTGGCAGCTGAACCCTGTTGGTACACCAGAAATTCTCGTTTAGACCATGGACAGCTTTGGGAGCTGCAGCAGTGCAAAYGAGAGTGAGGGACAACAAGGAGAGATTCGCTAATACATTAACCTCTAGATTCATATTAAGGAAAATGTTTCTATTTTATTTTTTATTATAGCTTAGCAGAGATACCTGAAGAGAGTGGTGTTGCTTTTGAAGTATAAGTGACCCGACAGGTGATGTGAAAAGAGGAGCTCCTAGAGCCTCGTTCTAATAAACTGGTCAATAATTTCTCTCTAGAGTCATCTCCTCTGTAAAATAACAAATACAACGTATTTAGATTCTAACTTTGCCCTGTTACCATAAACACRTCAGAACAGCCGTTCATTGCTGTGTAAAACCTCCACATAACTGCCAGTGTCTCCGCTCTGAGGTCGAGAAAAATCTTTGCAAACAAACCCAAATAAAGGATCGCTTGTACAGTTAACAAAACACATGAAGCCAAGGGATCCTGCTAATGCACTCAGGTGGGGTATCCCACTTTTGGGAGGAGATGGAGAGGAAGCGGGGAAGAAGCTGCGGACATCCCAGGGACGCGTGGAGGTCACGGCTGCTGAGGGCACCTCGGGCTGATGCCACGTTTGCTCCCCTCCAGCGGGGTGAGTTTCTCTCCACCCCTCGGGAAATGCTCTTCAAACCTCGTGGAAACTCAGTGTGAGCGAAATCCTCTGGCTTTTGCAGAGCCCTCCAGATTAGCCTTGTTTGAAATCAGATGCACAACTCTGCCATGGTAGATTTAATGCTGCATCTCTTTTTCTGTCTTACTCCCCCTGCGCCTTATTTCTCTTGCCAGGCTTATTCTCCCTTTGTTTTTATGGGTTTTGCAGCAGTAAAACTGGCTGCTGTTTAGCAAGGAGAGCTGTAGCTTGATTCAAACCTTAGTTACAGACTGTTTCTTTTTGTTGTTAGACACTACCCGCCTCATACTCTACCTGGCCAAACCTGCCAAGTTTTGCATTTCCTAGAGGAGGCTTTTTATTCTGTCTTCCTGTCTGCACATGTACACACAACCTCCAATTATATAATAGGTGAACTCACTGTTGTGCTATTGTGCATTCTCCTCTTTTTACAAGCTAACTGTACTGACACTTTTTTATATTTTGAGTCTATTGTTACCTTGTGCTGTGGCTGCAGTTCTGAGATCTCCTTGCATCTTCACTTTTCCGCACCTAGGCAYGAATTTATTTTTAGCACCTTTTTTTTTTTTCCTCCATTTTTTAAGACTCACAGAAGCTTTAGACCTCTAAAATACTAAAAACYGTCTGGCCAAAGTAGACTTACTAAACAACTTCATCGAAGCGTTATGTAATTTTTGGACATATTATCAGCCTATCGAGGATGGCAGAAGAGCTTAGCCGGTGGTAAAAGAGCTTAATGCGTTTTTAAAACGCCAGCGAGAGATGGTTCCCCTGGTGCTGCTTTCAGAGTCGGCTCTCCGAACGTCTTCAGAGCGCAGAGGAAGCTCCTGTAGGGAGCACCGTGTTGTCATCAAAGCAGCCCGCGAGCGAGTCTCGTCCGACGGCGAGGAGGAGGAAGGGGTTCCCCAGTCCAGCCACACGCGGTGCGTGGGCRCGAGGCTTCCCGGAGATGGGCTGGCAGCTGGCACACATCTGCCTCGGCGCTGCTCGCCCGATTTACAACCGATAAGGGGCGATTAGCGCGCCGGGCTCGTCACCGACTGGCCCTTTGTCGAGAGCAGTTTCTTGGAAAAGCGACTGCGTGTTTTTGACCGAACGAGCGGAAAGATACAATCTTTGCCACCGACCAACTTCTAGATATTCCCTCTCTGCAGACTACATGCGATGAGGAAGGGGAAAAACAGCTACAAACAAACAAAAATGGAGTGAGGTGGCCGAACCCAAATTAGATTAATTAGCCTCAGGCTGCTTTGTATGTTTATATTTAATTTAGATTTAGCTACTTCAAAGTTCACATAGTTCTAGTTAATAACTTTACTATAACTTATTATTTTCAGATGTTGGCAGGTAGACAAGTTGTGAGTCACCTGGAATATGAGGCTAAATAAGTAATATTCACTGGCAGGGTTTTGACCATGACTGATTACACTTCTCTGTCTTCTGTGTTAGAAAAATACAGCTTTAGAAGGAAAAAAGTCTACTTTTCTCACTTCTAGTGCCATTTTATGTTGAAATGTCCATGGGGTGGGTTAGATTACATGCATGGCTGTCTAGCTTTCAGAAAGTTTCAATCTTTAATCCACTGCTTAATGGTTAGTACATCCTGTAGCATACCAGATCTTTATTATTTCTTTTGACCTCTTTTGTGAACCTAAGAAGGTCCACAAAACCTGTTTGTTTATGAGCAGTGCAGTCTAGAGGTTAGTAGTCTTAAATCACAGAGGAGCAAATGAACGGGTAGCTCTTTACTTAGGTTAATAAAATCGTTGTCACTCTAAGTATAGATTTTCATAGGTTGTTGCATTAGTTAAATAAAATACTGCCTCATCAATGTAAATTCCAGTTCCGGCTAGTCCTGTTGCTGGCTAGAGAAGCAGGAATTCATTCATATTGCTGGCAGTAAAAAGAAAGCAAATTGTGTTTGACAAGAGTGGGGAGTTAAGATCATAACTTCTCAGAACCAATAAGRGTTTGTGGAAAAATATATACACGGGAAGAACAAAACCCTAATCACAAGCATTGCTTACTGGAGGTCTGCAGCTGTGACAAATGGCGTAATACTCATGAATATGCAAAATTCTTTTCAGTCTGTAATTATAAGAATYATTGAGCCTATATATGCATTTCACAGTGCCAGAGTTGCGTAAAGCAGCAGACGTATTGTGGTGACAAAAATCGGTAGTTAAAGACAAACTCATGACAGTCCTAGGAAGTCAGCATGGACCTGACAGGCTGCTTCTGCTCCAGGTTTCCAAATCCTTCTGTGGATTTGGGCCCCTGGATTACTGCACGTTTCTCTGTCTCCTCTGCTCTCAGAATGAATCTGCTCTCCTTGACTCATAGCCAGCTGCATCAGCCCCCGTCCTTTACCTTTGCTCCCTCTCTCCCATGCCCACTGTTGGACTCAGAGAGCAAAATCTCTGCCTTCTCTAACCCCACCTGCCTCAAAGCTTAGACACGTTTCACCCAGCAATGGCTTTGGGAGGAAGAGCAAGGTTACCTGTGGAAGAAGGATGGGCTGTTTGCTGGGTGACAGAACATCGTGTTATTATGCTTTTTTGCTGATGTTTTGTTTGAAATGTTACTTCCACCTGGAGATGAAATAGCCTCTGAAGCTCTCATCTAACATCTCTTTTTCACTGGTATATTTTGCAGTTGATGTTCTGGCTGGCATCAAGTTGACAGTAGTGGCTGAAGGCAGATCCTCACCTGGGAATTTCGAAGCCAAATGCAGGCAGGTCTGAGCTAAACGTACCATGGGCAGAGCTAGTACTCATGCTCTGCCTCTGAGCATTACTGCAYTACTTCTGTGGTATATCAGATGATCTCTAATGGATGGAGGGAATGGTGAGACATGGCTGTTAAAGACCTCCCTCTCACTGTCGAAAGAGCTGAGGAAAGACTAAATTCAAGAGTTATTGCAGTGGTTCCTAGAACTTAGCCATCTTAGCTCAAAGGAAATAATCTCCTAAGAGAAAAAGGTAGAAAAGAAAGGAATTGTGATTAATTCAGAATCAAGTGAGACATAGAAGAGAGGTAACTTAGACACCTGTAGCAGCTTATCATGGAGGAAGATTATTATTACAGTATTATGTGTATCTGGGGACACTGACAGCTGTTTGCGTCTTCCAAATATTACCCTGGGACTAACACCTTGCCATACCAATGTAAGCATGTTTTTTACAAATTGAAATACCTGTTCATCATCAGTATTAAGATATCTGGTTTTGTGTCGGGCTTATTTTCACCAACAGATTGTATTGCATGCATTGGTCTTGATGAAAAGTGTCAAGATGTATTCCGTGTTACTAAAGGTCATGTCAGTATTTTGCACTTTGCTCTCGCTGCTCCTGCATCTACTTCCACAAGATCTCTCGAGGCTTCTCCGTGCCGTGTACAAAGCTCTTCAGAAAGCACTGGGCCCACGTCTGTTTGGTCAATTCCAGGCATTCAGTATTAAACCCAAATGCTTATTCAGGCGTGATGTTGACCCATCTAAATTTCTATGGACTGTTTGGTGGTAAATGCAAATATCTAGGAGAAACAAGGGTATTCCCCCGTTGAAAAAATCACACAGAAGCCATAAACAGATTAGCCCAKCAATTGTTATTGTATGGTTACTACTGTTTAGGAAATAGTTCTTTTCAGAGAAAAGACTTCAAAATTGATTTGCTTTGTAACACTAGGATACTATTTAAAATATTGGGGGGAAAAAAAGTCCTAACATATGAAGAGAAATCACTGTCTTATGAGAAGTTATGTGTTCATGGCTGCTTGGCTCTTCATTCTTGCTAGCGTGAATGAGACAAAATATTTGTTCTTAGGCAGCAGTATACTCTCTTTCTAAGGAAATTCCTGGTGCTTTCGGCATAGCCAGACTGTGGTGGAGCCAGTAATACACACGGTACTCAGTGAGATGCAGCAAGCTGCGGGTTTATGGATTTTAAGCCAGTTTTCTCCTCAAAGGGCTGTTGTAACTCTCAGTACATGTCAACCGGGGAAGAAAAGGGCACCTTATACCATGAAGCAAAGAGATCAGGCTCCGTGCCCTAACTGCTGCCCTTTTTCCCAGGCTRGGGGAAATCCTGGCTGCAGCACAAGGCCAGTAGAGCAAGACAGGTTGGGGAGAGGGAGTAAATTTATAGGCACTTTGCAATACTGGGGCAAACTGGGCACCAAACCCATTCTGAGCTGGTAACAACTTTGGTTACGTTTGCAGCGTTATAGCTATGTATCACTCCTTGCTCAGGAYCCATGGCAATTTAGTGCCTTTAAGCTGTTGTCTTTGTGTGTGCCCAGATCAGATGGAAGGGTGTACATCTTCACGGCTAGATGGATGTGGGAAGTGTGGAAAAAATGGCCCTAAAACATAAACAAGTGACCTGTGGTGTAGCAGAAGGGGATCTTGTCATGCTGAGTGCTCTGCAATCTGTTGAAAGCAAGCCTTCATATTGATTAACTACCTTCTTTCTACTGCCATAACATAACTGAAATCCAATATGTTACATAAATAAAAATCTTTCTGGTTATTAAGGGGTCATTTATTTGGGGAAAATGTCCGCACGAGTGTATAGTCCTTATTCATCCTGGATGGAATTGATAAATAATTGGGTTTTATGTGGAAAACCCGGAGGAGGAAAACCACTGGAAGGATGGCAGGCTCCTTCCRCAGACAGGCTCAAGGTGCAGGAGTTGGGGCTTCACCAACGCTCGTGCCGGCAGCGAGCTCTGCCGCCCGCGTTCCTCCCTCTCTGGGGCCGGGGTGAGCTGGTGCCCGTTCCTTGCACCTGAGGCTCCAGCCACCTCGGGCACAGATGCACCCGTCGGCTGGAGGCCAAACTCTTCACATGCAGTTGATTTTGTAGGTATGAACTGCGGCCATAAAAAGAAATCCTGACCACAGGCTTCCCCCTGCCCCCCAAAAGGCAGAATATGGTCTCTAATGCGGAACCGCTGCCTGGCACATCTGTACATTTCAATTTCCAATAAGCTGCGTCCTCTAATCACACGACTTCTAATCTTCCACCACCTAGTCGCAGATTTTGAATTCAAATTTCCTTCTTTTTGTCTGTATTTAAAAAATAATAATAATCATTTTCCATCTATTACAAATAACAATACAGATCCCCAGACTGAATGCTGGAGTTGTAATTCAATCTCGGGCTTTGGCTGCCATTCATTGATACCTCGAGCTGCGCTCTTATTATTTATGACATCAGCAGAAACTCTCGATTGAATTGCAGCCTTATATTTAATTAGGGACTATGTATTATTTTGTATGCAATATCCAGAATTAAAAATAGTCCCTTTGCAGAGCATAATGGGGGAAAGGCAGCAAAGTTTGAATATATATTCTAATTGATATTTCTTGTACTTATTCTAAAAGTAATCAAAACGTATGTTAAATATTAATTATAATATTTTTACTGCATTGTGCGCCCTGATTTATTGCTGCCTCTTTTAGTTCACTTTTTAATTACTGTACATTATAAGAAAACTAAAGACTTTTTTAAATAGAAGAGTTATTTAGCATTGAAATTAATGTATAATTCAATATCAATCCTCATAGCGAATGTTATATTAAACATAATGAACAAAGGGTGTATTTAACACAGTTTGCAAGTTTTTTTTTTTTTTTTTTTTTTTTTTTTTTTTTTTTTTTTTTACTTTTTTTATTTTCTCTCCTCTCACAACATGCCTCTCAACTCTCTCCACATTTAAAAGTCAGGGACAAAGCTCATAAAGGAACAAAAGACTAAAATCAGGGATGGTCTTTTTTTAAAAGAGGTACAGTTTCAAAGCCTAGAGGGAAAAAAAAAGATAGAAATCAAAGTGCTCTTGAATACAGAGAACATTTTAAAGGAAATATTGAACTGTTTGCTTAAAAATCTTACATTATTGCCTTCTTTTTTAACTCAATTCCTTTTTGAAGGAGAACACCAGATAGGGACAAAGAGAATATTTTCATGCAAAAATCAGGCACAGGTACAGAGGCACAGCCAGACATCATTTCAAGTGGGCACAGGAATTTAATTCAAGTTATTCTCTCCTTTATTCCACATTTAACAAAGTTGAAGGTTTTATCCACCTCTCTGACACTAGTGCAGACTTCACTAAGTAACGTTTGTATCCAGTGGCAAGTAAATATTGGGCTGGATTTTTACGTCCACCTGAAATGGATTCTGGTTATAAACCTCAGCAGTTGAAAAAATAAGTTTTGTATCACTGTGCACTTTGCTCTGTGCAAAGATGTGTTATGCTATTATCTTCAAGAAGAAAGAGATTAGTTTTATTTACCCATCAGCAGTCTAATTCCTAGACTGCCAAACCTGGTTTTTTTGCAGGGGTAAATTTACCTGGTATTTGGGGACAGCAAGGTCTGAGTATCAGAATATGCTACACTAGCTGAGAATGTATTCACACACTGTGGGTGTTTTAGAAATATCCATAGAGAAAGAGGTGCTGCAGTGGGGCCTCACTAATTCACTTGCTATTTTATCATGGAGGAAAGAATAAGGTAATATTAACTTCTGAACAAGGGGCCACAGAACCTGGGACAGAAGGTTGTTCAGGCCATAAAAATAACAGTCATGTTAGTAAATGATGAATTGAACTTGGTTGTGGTATCTCGTGGCGTTTGGGTTTCTTCATTAGCCCAAGAACCTCCTCCTCTAAGCTACATGACCTGGTTTCCTGAAAGGAGAAATGAAAAAAACATGTTTGTTTTTAAATAAATAACAGATCCCTCACTAAATCATCTAACATACTGTCTATTTATATTTCATAAGGACAAATGTTTCTGACAACTCTCATAATAGGTCTGTACAAGTATGCCATGTTCTTCCCAAGGAGGCTTCTTTGAGTGACATAAATTGCCATTAATGAAAATTTTAACAATTCAGGCTAAATAATTTTTTAACTTTTAATGTGCAGAGATGCAACATAACATGGCAGGGCTTGCAAGAGAAGACATTTGTTTTGTAAAGAAGTTGCAGAGTGTATTTATTCATAGACAAAAGTAAAAGCAGCATGAACATTATTTTTTAATAGCTCTGCTTGTTGGGTGGCTGTACAGAAACACTGATGTATTCCTTCAGTAAATACTGCAGTATACAGTACTGTAGTGCCCTGAGGAACTCCTGAGTGCCCAGATGTTAGAAGTAGGGATCTTACAGCATCAAACAGCGCTGTATCCCATAGGTCACCTGAGAACCTGAGAGTGTAGGTGAAATCACGCCAAAACTCACGGTTTTGGTCCTTGATGACACAGGAACAGTCAAGAAAAAAACTATTATTATTCCTCCAGAACTTTATTCCCAGCAAAATCATACTGCAACCTTAAAAGGCAGGTAATGGAGAAATCATTTCTATGGCAAAAGGGAGCAAGGAGGGGAACTTCCTTGTCACTCTTATTCCTTTCATCATCAACCTGTATCWCGGGTCCACTAATCCATTTGAAATTCTCGTATCACTGTCACCTACCCTCGTCCCTGCCAGGGACCCCTGACGTTGGCATAGACAGGCGCCTGTCACTTGCGATGAATTCTGGATCTGGTCCACTGGACTTCTGCAAGCCAGGCAAGGATCATTGCAATTGTGTAGTGTTAGTTCCAGCTTTCCTCTTATATAATAGCAGCACCATTTGAAAGTCACAAAACACAGTTTCGATAAATGGCTTTCAGATCAGATAAATGTTTCRGCTTGGCTTTGTATTTTACAAGACCAGACAGCCATCTATTTWAAGTATACAACTGACTCTCAAACGTTGTTGTTTAAAAATCTAATAACTTGTTACATAAGAACTTGGCACTAACAATGCCATAATGCATTCCTTTGAAAAAGCAGTAAACTTATCCCTTGGAAAAGAAAAAGTGGATATTGCCACTTAACAGTGTATTGTGAGTGCATTCGCATTGATTCAATCACTGGAGAGTTCTTTTTTAATATTTACAAGTTGAAACAAAAGGTCTTAATGCAAATTATGCATTCATTTTATGAAGCCGAGATAGTGTGAACTTAAAATGCACCTACTGCTGTAACGTAGGGTCCTTACTGTATTATGAGTATAGAAGGGGCTCTAATAATAACATACATCAAAATCATACTAAATATGTAGAATAGAAGTATGTCRTTTTATTGTCTATATATTGTACCAAAATACTTCAATTCAGCAAACGATTTATATTAGTTGTTTACTAATCCCACTGAAGTTAATATACCCAATTGCAGACAATAAAACAACTGAGATTCTTAAAATTAAACACATCCTTAATCACTTTGCTGAAATTGGATGATAATGTCATTATGCTAACAAACACTCACACTTATCTAAAAGAGGATGATGTAATCAAACACGAGTAAGAGCCAGGATAGAGAACTGGTATCTTTACTGTAAAGCTGCCAGCCGGAGTCTAAGGGCGGGTGAGCAGAAGCTGTACAGGAGGCTTCTTAGAAAGGAGGTATGATGCAAGCAAAATGCAATCCATTTAAAAAAAAAAAAAAAAAAAAAAAAAAAAAAGTAAAGAAAATAGACACATTGCAGAATTTGTACTTAATTAAAATTAAAACTGACAAAACAAAGCCTGCAGGCAGGCATCCGTTAGTGCCACGAGGCATAAGAACTTGGAAATGTCTTTTGGTGCAGTAGCTTTAGCTTTGTGTTTCCTCTACCCATAGACGTGGAATTCTTTGTAGTCTTCAGCATGAACARTAATCAAGGGGGGCGAAGGGAGAAAACGGCTAGGGCTGATCCCACACAGGCAGGAGCCTTATTAGCCGTAATGAAGTTGGACTAAGCCCTTACTAAATTTCCCTAAAGGCAAAAGGCATGTGGGGAATTTTGTGAGGAAAGTAACTCAAAGTTTCCATGCAACTGTGGATTTTTAGTGAAACACATGTCACTCATATTCTTAAACTGCCTGTACGTATCAAGTTATCATTACTGAAAAGAATCGATTATTCTGCCTCTAATCTGTACTTTAATAAGACAGAGTAGGTAAATGTCATTGCTCGTAAGCAGAGGGGTCTGGGAAGCAACATATCTAGGGTATATAACAGACCGCTGCTGATTTACATCTTGATCTTGAGTAAATTGCTTAGCTTCTGTGTACCAATTTATGTGTGTGTTAAATGGTAATGATATATATTTGCCTGATTTTTAAAAGCGTTGGAATGAGGGGAAGAAAGCAGTATGACTAATGTAATTTATCATAGTGTGGTTTCTATCTAATTTTCTTCATAAAGCATGCACTAGTGCTATGCTGCTGTATCTTGTGAACCRCAGAAGCAGCTGCCAGCATCTCGATATCCACTTTCAGTACAGGAGAAACAAAGTCTAAAGAGGTTTTAACTGTGTCATGCTCCTAATTACTGATTCATTTTCCTAATTCCTTTTTTTTTTAAAAAAAAAAAAAAAGATGTTCGTAATTTTAGCTTACTCAGTATAAGAGGGTTTTTCTGGGGCTCTGTTGCAGCTGAAAATGGGGACTTCTCTGTTGATTGGAAATTGGGCTATTACGGGGGTCATAAGCAGCATTAATTCCTTACTGAGACTCCACCAAGGAGTTTATTCAAATAAGCTCATCTGCCTATTTATGGCCACAGCGGAGTGTAACATAACTTTCTCCCGCTTTGCGTATACTGGTGTCAGTAGATGGCAAGCAGCAGTCAGTGTTTATTGGAGAAATAATTAATTAAAGCCGGAGGAATAATTTTTTCCCTAGCCAACTGCTTTACAGCTGTTTCCCCGTTCTGTAATGTCAGAAATAAGGGCGTTGATGCCCTATGCAAAATGGCCTCGTTGTACGGCTCCTGGCCGCGCTGCTTGSCAAAAAGTGGACCCGCGACAGGGTCCGCTCCCCTCTGGCTGCCAGCCGTGGTCCGCCGACCTCCAGCTCCTCCTGCCTTGGTGTCACCCTTCCCATAGGAATGACCTTACAGCAGTTTTGGGGTTACACACAGTAGACTTCTCGTGTTTCTATAGCAAGGATTCTCAGAGCTATCGCAGTATTATTGTGAATATTTGCATCAGTGTTCTCCTGTGTTTCTCTGTACCTTGACTCCTTCAAGACTTTCTTTTTTTTTTTTATTTAGCTTAATGTGTTTTTTTTCTGATCTACCTTTTCCTTCTTCTGTAGGACTCTTGCTTGCCTCCTGACTTCCCAGTGGCCTCAAAAACCTAACCAAGAGAAAAGCAAAATGTTGTAAGCAGGTCGCTTTGCTCCTTAGGTGGGAAAGCATCATTAGAGTTGAGATCATTGCAGCTCCTTCCTCATCTCTAGTTGCTCAGAGCAGCTAGCAGAGTCCCTTCGAGATCTTCCCTCCTGCATGGAAAAAGGTGCCCACAGATACCTTCTCGCAGCTGGAGATTCGTGGCCAAATTTTGTTTGGCTACTTTTAGAAAATCTGTGTTCTCTCCCTCCTTCTTCCCTTCCCCCCCCCCCCGCAATGTAACATCTTTCTTAGCATGCTCTTAAAATTCAAACTCTGAGGCGCTTTGTGCACCTGTGAGTTTATTAAACCAAAATGCACAGAGTAGCTTTAGGCTCACTTTAGACTAATTAAACGGTTGTTTTCATCAGTTCTTGTAATTTATTTTACCATAGATAACGGGCGAATGTATCAGCCTCGGAATTGTATTAAATATTTCCCTCATAACATATTGTCAACAAAAGTCCCGCTGAATTAATGAATCGTGCGCCTGTTTGAAAGTGGGATTGTATTTGTCTAATTGTGGCATCAGTTGTCATAGTGACTATCAGCCAATCCATGAGCAAACACCCTTCCTTGGCAGTGTTTAGGTAAAGCAGTCTTTGTGCAGTTGTCAGCCGGAGATTTATGATGGTAAAAACTATATTTGGCAGCCAAATCAATGTGTTGACCACTCTTTGTACTCCTGCCCTTATTTTAACTTCAACACTGGATATTCCACCTGAATATTAAGAGACCATATGTCTCTGGAGCTGTTTTGTTATTAATAGATCACTTTTTATAAACTGTGTGTGGGATGACTAGTTATTTGTATATATGTCCAACAAATGCAGTTGCTGATATTTTCTGAACACGTAACTCCAAATGTCAGTGCTTGCAAGCAAGTGGATATTGGAGGATACCTTTTTATGCCTGCTATTAAAACATGTTGAGTGATCTATAAATTACCCTGTTGAGATAAACAGTGGATTAAAATAAGGCACTCCCATTCTGTCATCACTGTAATATTAATCATTGGAGTTTTGGTCTTTAATGTTAAAGTGTACCTTTTAGCAGTATATGTCACTCTATATTAAATTACATGTTGACTGACAGATTTTTTAATCAAAACTTGCGTTCTCATTTTTGTTTGCCTCATAATGTCACAACAAGGCTAGAAAATATTTTTTCTGATGTTTGAATTCTTTTTTTTTTTTTTTGTTACACTTGGTACTTTATTCCTGATTGTAGATTTTTATTTTTTATGGTAGTTTTCTTACGTTTGACTTGTTTGGTTTGCTTGAGACCATGTAAATGCTTTATTTTTTCCTGCTATATGGGTTGATGAAAGAAAAGAATCAGAAATTTCATTTAAAGAATGAAAAATACGCAGAATTTTGGAGTGGGAGAAAAAAATTGCATGATGTCAGCTAACAGAGGAATGCTTCTGTATGGCCACACGTATGTCACTTGACTGGGTCTACATAAAAAACAAATGTTTTCTTTACTGCATCTATTTTTTGCCATTGTTCCTAGTGAAGTTATGCTAGTGGATTTAGCAGCATAAATTTACTTCTTTAAAAGCGCTGGGCAATCACAAGACCATGTGTGTAAATGTTTTTCTAATCCAAATATGCAGTTTTGAAACTGCCTGTTTTCTTTCCTAGGGGAGGCAGCCTACAGCTCTTCTTGTAAAACCATGAAACTAATCATTCAGGACATGAATTCACAACCTTCTTAGGCTTGGTTCAGTGCTGCGCCTCCAAAACATTGAAGGCCAAGTTCTTCTTTGCCATATGTGGGTACTACTGTGCCAGAATTCACATCAAAGAACTAACTACATTTTAAGTGGTGTAATACTACATGACAACTGATGTAATAACAATTTTGCTGGTAAACAGCCTGAAACTCCCACTGCTGTTGACATTCAAGATTTTTATAGATTCAGATAAGTAACTCTTTACTGGACGTATATGTTGTGTCCTTGCCCTCAAAGCAACTCACTCTGAGAGATTTCAAGGTGTGCTCTGACTCCCAGCATCTCAACACGTCGGAATTTTCTTTCTCTTGTTAAGGTGATCTGAGTTTGTGATCTTCTGTTTTAAGGCGGTTTTTGTGCACCATTTATTTATTTTTTGTGGACTCTGGAAGAGTTCTTGTAGCCGCTCGTTCACCATCTTCCACCCTCCTCCCCCCCGTGCCTGTTATTCCGTCGGAAGGACACCACAGGCGTCCTGACCATGCGGTACCCCAGTAACCGTCGCGCCAAGCAGCCTGTCAAGCTGCTACAGCCGAGCACGAGGTCGGCAGCCGGGAAGGAAAGTCTGTGCAAGGAAAGAGGGAATCTGAGCTAATGAGAGTCCCTCCCAGCGGAAAGCTGAGCTTGGCAGCAAAGAGGGGGACGCACCGGCCAGCGGAGCGCTTTGTGCTTCAGGCAGAGCCCGGTAATGAAGTGAGGATGTGACTCGTTCTCGAAGGGGGTGACAAAGTTAGGAGAGCAAAGAGGAGGCAAGGCAAAATTCAGTAGTAGCCTGGAGCAGAGTGATGGTTGGGGTAAATCAGTAAGTCCTGTCAGCTGCAGGATATCYAAATGGGCAAAAGATGGATGAATGAGGAGAGGAATACAGAAAGAAGATTCTTGAAGCAGAGAGATTGGAAAAGTTGCGATCCTAGATAGAAAGAAGGATCCTGGGAAGGAAGTGTTTAGATCTTAACTGTTAAAGGTTATCTCACACTGTTCTTGCCGGGTGCATTCTGAAAGCTGGGATGGGAAAAGGGAAATATTTCTTTGAAACRTTTTTATAATGCTTTGTAAGTGTTAACATTTGGTCTAAATGCTCCTGCATGCCTCTTCCCCATCCCCCTGCCTCAAATCCCAGGCGTCGAAGCTCCTTTCGCAACATATTGATAATAACCAACACAGTTGTCCGTCTTGGAAATAATAAAAGCTATAGACCGTAATAGATTTTTAAAGTTACATTTTGCTTTTAATGCTTATAACTATATCACTGGGAGCAGGTACTTGGCACAAATGTCTCCACTGGAGCATAAACACCTTGGCCTATAGCCTCTGAGAGTTTATCAGTGCCATGGGAGATATTTCCTGGTATGTACATGCTCCTCTACAATGAATGAACAGCTTGCAACTACATATTAATCTGCTTGATGACCTAGATCAAGAACAGGGAAAATAATGTTGATAAGTCACTTTTCCTTTTTGGTGTATCCCTGACTATTGGTAGCAGCAGATAGGCAAACAGAGGAATGAAGCCTTTGGTTTCCTACAGGGGTCAATATAGTTAAGAAAACTTTCTTGCTTTAATTATTTCCAGGCTGGTTTGCACTGTGGAAGGCAAGCTTGGTTCTGCTGGGACTGATCTTGGGGCTACCATGTTTAGCAGTGTCATTGCGCTGGGCTGGATGGTAATGCATGGAGCGTCTCTGAATATAGCCGGCGTTGCAGTGGTTTGCAGCACTCAGGATCTGGGCTGTCACAGTTGGTTTTGTAAGAAACCTCCGTGTGCAGGGTTTGGGGGGTTGTTTTGTTTGTTTTCTTTGTGGCATCGCCCTGTTAATCTCTGATCATTGCGTCCTGGTTCTAGGCAGTGTTAAGACCAAGGCATGTAAACTCGAGCATTACCTGATACTGGATTATGYAGCCTTGCAGTCATTCCGCTGCAACCTCTGCAGTAACCTTTGTATATACCCCATATCCTTCCTCTTTATGGCCATCTTTTCGAGCCCCGTTTTAAATTACACACCTGCAGAAGCACTGATCACTACACTGTAGCCATAAAGGAAAGATGTTGCGTCTTTGCCCTCCTAAATACCTTGAAACACTGTGATTAATTTTTCGCTGAAAATAATCTGCCCTGAATGGATCAAGAGGAACTTACCGCTGATATCCTGTAGTCTGGTTTATATGAATGACATCCCACTCCCTGAGCTGTGATCACTGTGTATTGCACCCCAAATTCCTCTTTTCTGCCACCCACATTGCTCTAGTTCTCATTCTTTTGCCCATCAGGCTTAGAGAAAACAGGAGCTTTTT
Organism: Rhea americana; assembly: GCF_003343005.1. Taxonomy (NCBI): domain Eukaryota; kingdom Metazoa; phylum Chordata; class Aves; order Rheiformes; family Rheidae; genus Rhea; species Rhea americana. The sequence goes on along the minus strand of NW_028185705.1, from coordinate 4,704,867 downwards.
CCAGCTAAATAGGAGTCTCACAATAAGAAAAAACTTGGAAGTGAGAAAAATATGATTGCTGCTGTTTTCAGCAGAAACTGCTCCCCAATGGTCCATATAGTCAAGATGTAAGGGAAATTAATACCTTAACATATATATTAGTATGTCAAAATGGTGTACCTACTTACCCATTTACCAGGTTAAAGGAAGAGACTGGTGTGACTTTAGACAGTCATTTCATCTCTGCATGCCTCAGTTCTGTCATACAAAAACAGGAATATGGATAATAAACAACCGCAGAATGTTATTGAGTTGCTCACATTTATAAAGCCCTTTGTTATTGTCTAAGCCTCAGTTTTCTCATTTGTAAAACAAGTGTAATAATTCATATATTTATAGCTTTAAAGGATGGATAACCTAATTTGACATCCTGCAGAGCAAAATCCCTAGCATTTCATTTAGTGATTCCTGTACGGAACTCAGTAACTCGTGGCCTAAAGAAATCATGCTTTTAGAAAGACATGAGATCTTAATTTCAAAAATGTCATGCRGCTGGTAACCTTCCACAACTCTTGGCAAATTGTGTCCTTCATTATTTATCCAAACAATTAAAATACGCACTTTATTCACAGTCTGTTACTGATTGTAATTCCATAACTTCCTAGCRTGCTTTGAGAAGCCTTGTAAGTAATTATTTTATCGGACAATTTGTACAATATATTCTTTTCTACCTAGCACTTCTGCTATTCAGAGATCTGCATGTGGCCTGTACATTGACATCCTTCCCCAATATCCTTTTTTTTTTTCTTTCAAATTTGACTCATACTGGTTGAAAGATCCCCAATAGATACTCGTAAAATGGCACCGGATAGGATAAAGATGTGTCATCAGCGATGACCTGTCAATGATTTTTCTCAAGTAGGTAGAGAAGCGTTGACCACACCACCAGTAAGAGCCTGYTAAGTGGAGCTCAGCACTGTATCTGACTTTCTATTTTTTCTTTCTTTTCCAAATCTTTCAAAGTATAACTACATTTTCCTGGCGTTGTGGGGTTTGCATTGGTCTCTGTGAAAAAAAGAAAAAAAAGAAAAAAAGACTGACTGTGAAATCCAGTGAGTCTGTTAGAGAAATATAATCTGCAAATTSCAGACCTAGGTAACTTGTTGTTTGGGAATTCATTTGATTTTCAAGGCTACAAATTCAAGCAGTTGTCTCTGAGCAGATGCTTGGCCACTCTGTAGAAAACAAGTTATTCTTGTCTTTTTCCATTTCAAAGCTTTCTTTTGGGCCTACCATGAATGGAAAGGCTACCTTGGAGCTTGGATAAAATATTACTCTTCCTACACATATATAACAAACCACTGGAACAGTTAAAATAACGTAGGAGTAAGCTTGCCAAGGGGATTCAGTGCAACCATTAGGTAAGGCCTGCCAAATATATATAGTTTCAGCTGTTAAAATTACATATTCATGTGTTTTCCATATATCTGTTTGGCCTCTCTCTCGGAGAGCTTTGGAACTGATCTTTACTAGGCTGCAATTAAAAATTACAATTGAAACAGGGTATTCCCCAGAAATTGCAAGACAAGGAGTATTTGGTGATCACTTGCATACTTGATCATTACTCTGAAGGAAATTCAACCAGTATAGCATTGCTGATAAGGAGAAATAATACAAAGGCATAGGGCAGSGAGGCAGGTGTGGAGGACTAGAACAGTATTTTTGATATAGCCTTGCAGATTTAGGTTGTGTACAGGGAGCTTAAATGCAGTGATTCCAAATGATTCAATCAAATTGTATTAGTCCATCCTACTCCTCCGCCATCCTGTCTCGAGATCATCCTTTCAGCATCAGAGTTCCCCACGTACTGGGCGCTTAGGGGAACTCTGTCTTTAAGCCTGGTATCGCGTCCGTAGCTCTTTCACCTCTCTCCCCAGAATGGCCCCGGTTTCAGGGTCAAAGCCAGAGCTAAGAGGTCCTTCAAAGCTGGACTCTGTCATCCCTGCATCTGGCCTTGGTTCAGTAGCCCATCCTTAAATCCCTCTGCTCAGCGGTTGCTAGGGTTTGTGCTTAAATACTTCGATGTATCTAGGATCTTAATGATTTAGCAAATAGCTGGTATTGCTAAAGTGAATGTAGTAACTAAATGGCTGAAGCTTCTCAATGACAAAAGTTTATTACAACGATCTATTCTTTGAGTAGTCTCCCCAGCTTCTCATTTAGATATCCTATATTATATTGCTTGTGAGCGCTATTTATTCATGCAGGCAAGTTCACAGGGATTTCTGGAAATCTAGCTTTGAGCCTGTCTCTAGGAATAATTCACTACTACGCTAGCCTTATTTTGTGCTAATTTCCCTGGCATGTAACTCCAGTTTTCTGTACCTATATAGTAGTGAATCGGACTCTTTATTTTTTTTTTTTAATGAAATACAACCATGAGTAGTTGTTGAGATGTGTGTTAGTGTGGTATTTCTCTTCTGCAAGTTCTCTGTCTTATCAGAGCTACCTCTTTTGTAGGATTTGCAAAGTTGTCTTGATGTAACCAGAATTTATTAATTAGAAGACTATTCTTTTTACCCTATGCATGGATAATTATCACTTTACAAATTCCTACCCTGAAATTACTTTCTCCAAGCTTGATCAGCAGCATCAAGTCTATTTCTAGACTGCCATGAGAGCTTTTCAAGAGCCATGCTATCTAAATATGAGAARTCACGTTTTTGGTATATATGAATCTGTATCTTGCTAAATTAGGCAGGACAGTAGGGAACTCATTTGAAGTACTCGCTGTGGCTTACACATTCTCACCCACCCACTTCCAAAGTATTTATGTGACCTGTGAAAGCTTCTGTTTCTTCGTTCAGTTGGGTTAAGCGCTGACGCCACTGTCTTAAGAGGCTTATGCTTCAGATGAACGCTGCATATATCATTGATGGTCAAAGCTGAAAAATGGACTGAACAGACCTTCCAAAATAATCCAGCATGGAAATCCACTCAGCTGTAGACTCCTGGGWATAAGATCCTATATGTTTGTGCCATGTTCTGTACCAGTCCATGCTGTCGTCCTGTCATATTCACGTCACCCCGACGTATCTCTAATTTTACGTTCTCAACAAGTTATCTTATAATTTTGTCRCATCAGAACCATAAAAGCAGTGTAATGTTAAGTAATTAAAATATTTTAGAATAATATATTARTAAAATCAAGTGTAAAGCTCTTTAGTTTTAAGAAATTAAAACTTTTTTTATAGAGATTATTTTTGTAATCAGTTGGGATCTTGTATATATGCCACTGTCCTTCACTGGGATATGCTGTTTTCCTATTTATAAGAAGTGTGTGAATATTAATCAGGCTCCTTTCAAGCAAGGTTGTTATTATTATTAATATGCTTTGCGGTAGTTTTGAGGAGAGTTTTCTGACCAGTCTTGGACAGCTGTGATGATTTTTTTCAGTTTTGTAAATCTAATGTTCTGATTTCCCAGTTTGTACAAACTGTGCACTGGCATCAGTTTGTTTAGGAAAGAGCTACAGGCTTGGGCAGAAGGTTCTGATACTTCAAGAATACATACGTAGATGAAGAAATATTCCAAAAATTTTCATGCTGGAAGAAAACAATCAATTACAAGGACTGACATTTTTTTTTCCTTTGGCACCAGTGGTCTAGAAACATTTATTTAGAGATGTGTTTTGGCTATGTAGACATTTGTACTGATGTAACAAAAATGTCTCTTGTCTTGATATCTTGTGAGAACTCAGTCGTAAACTCCTGTCATGTGTATTATCCTCTTATTTCTCAAGTTCCAGTGTAATGTATGATAGACACACTGAGGGGCTCAGAATATCAGTTTTCTGAATATATGTCAAATCCTAAATCTCAAAGCAGCACAACTTTAATTCTCCAGATTAAGCATTCAAAAAATGAAAAAAAATCCAGAAAAAAAGTGTCAACTTATTCTTCCCTAAATTTAATGAATTAGCGATAAGCAATGCTCTTTTTCGCTTTTCAGTTGTATCAGAGTGCCTACCCTGAGTATAACTGACACATACAACGGAAAACACTGCAAAATACTGGAGATATTTTGCAACTGCTTTGCACATCTGAAACAGTCTTTGCTGTGGGCAGTGCATCCAAGCATCTTTATTCCGCACACACTTCCAGTGTCAGTACCCACATTCACAACAGGAAARAGCAGTGCACCGGAAAGCTGAACGCTAAATGTCCTGCTGCAGGTTCTTGGTGAAACTGGGAACAGCACTCAGATATTCTGGCTCTTGTTTCAATATCTTAATTACATAATTAGCCTCCCTTAAATCAGGTCATATGGCATTCAATCTGACTTCCTTTTCTGTCAGTGTGCTATCCATGCTGTGTAATTCTCATGCCAAGATARTGTACAGAGCCTTAAATAATCCAAGATATTCTAGTAAGCCTTGGTGAAATGTTAATTTAAAAAAAAAATCACATAAACATATATATGAGGAAATTAACACTGTTACAGATTAACATAATCAAACAAAATATGGTTCATTACAACTGTATATATTATCATGCATTTAAATGAATGCTGATTGAAGGAAAAATGTATTTTCTCTGTACTCAAATGAAACATGAGCAAAACAAGTGAGCTTTTAAGATTCTGTAACTAAGAAATTTACTTCTTAGGTAACAAATGGTAAACAGACAGAAATAGGTATTTCTGTTAAAGGAATAAATCTACTGAAATACTGTGAAACATTTTCTGTGCAGCAAACCACAATATATACAATAATGCAGTAAAATCCTCCACCAAATATCTGTTAAAGGAATAAACCTGTCAAAAGAATTAATTTTCTGTGCAACAAGGTTATTCATTCAACAGGCTTCCACCATATGTAATTTATGAAGCAAATTATACTATTCCAAAAAGGAAAGGGAAACTCATACAATGCAGTTTAAACTGTAGCAAGATTGGCTAGAAGAATACAGTCTTAAAAGTCAGGAAATCACCTACTAAAGCCGACTGTCTGCACCTTTGGTAAGCAATGACGTCTGCAGTGTACACCAAATGCTTTACCATGACTGTTGGGACAAAAAAAGAACGTACTCCTCACCAGATATGAAGCAAAACCCTGCTTTGTAATAGGCAGGGGAACTGTTCGCGTTTCAGACGACTATTCAAGAATCTGCTTTGCTGTCGTATTCTATTTTTATGTGTAAACAGGAGATGCAGTTGGATTTTAGCAAAATTACCAGCCCAGTGAATCAATAAGTATGGAAAATATTATCTGCCTAAATGATGATTCTGCAATACTTAATTTAAGAATATCTGGAAGTATTTTCTTTACCACTACTTTCACCCTTGCACTATTTTTAAGTTTAGTGCCATTGAGTTTTAACTGTAAGAGGCTAAGGAACTTGCCAACAATTAGCAACTGTAGTTATTCTTTGCCTCAYTTATCCCTTCCATTTGCTGCAGTTTTTCTGTACAAAACAGCATCAAGTGTAACATGAAGGTGTGTTCCGTTTTACCTGGGGCTATACTTTTAGTGTCTGAGCCAAAGTCATAGAGATAATCAATCTTTTCAGTGTGCCAGATACATTTAAAATCTCTTTGTAATTTTTTTCCCCCTTGCATATCTGGGGGCCACTGCAGCCTTCTGTTGAAGTCTTGTGATCCAACCTGAAGTGTCATCCTCAGTGTCAAGTTTAAAGCCTGTGAAATGCTTTATTTACAGCAGGCTTTATTTTCATCCAAAAGCCTTCCGATCCCAAGCAGATTAATTTGCACTGTGAGTTCCAATTCTATTATTTTAATAACTTTTTGTTAACCTCTAAACATGCAGAATGTTATTCCTAGAGTARTGCTAAGGTTTCCTTAATAAAACCTGCAACAAGGTGAAACTTGCTTTGTTCAAGCTTTTGTTACAAACCCAAAGCTTTAAGTCAGGTTCACCAAGGTTCATGAACCTCTTGGCAAATCTGGGCTCTGTTTCAAGTGATCTCAGGCCAGGCGTGAACAAACATGGACTGATTTATAATTTTGGGTGGAAATCATCTGAAAACAAGAGAAATGTGTCAATGTAACTCAGTCACCATTTACTTTTTAAGGGAAATTTTAGTCTAAAGCTATACAGGGGGATTCCAGGTACTGGATTCACTGTGAGCACACAGGTGACCCAATGCAAAGATCGCTTCTGACTGGTGAGGGTCTTTCTGAGAACAGGAACTGTATCTGATATGCAGAGACCGTGTCTGATAATCGTCTTCATTCTAGTTATAACAATTATTCATATGGGGTATTAGTGAAGCAGAAAATGAATCTGCATCAAGTGGTTAGGTATGGATGTGGATACATAAATACAGCCCTGGTAGACACTCTTTTTTTTCCCCCCCCTAAATGAAGATTATTCATCAGAACAGCTCGGGAGAGGTGTGGATACTAATCAGCCGATCCGCATCTTCCCCTGTGCTGAACTCCACGCCATGGAGCTATGCTACACGAAGCGTTGTTTGCAGCCAGGCTGGGGAAGGAGGCTGCTGCTACCGTCCCCCGTGCCACCACCACCCTTATATTTTGGGTCGTATGAAAACAATTGCTTTCTTGAAGCAGCAGCTGTACTCACCTGGAGTACTGCTCGTCAGGGAAACAACCACCAGCAAAAATTCACATTCACTTAGCAGACCCCCTCCAGGAGGGAGGCTCAGACAAAGATTACAAAGAGATTTAGACTTCCAGGGATTGTCCGTTCCTAGCCTCTTCATTTACATAAATTTGTCAAAGCAGAATTAGAAGCTGCAGCTGCAGATGCAGAAGCCTCTATCTGTGATTGAGCTAGATGCGTTACTTGAAGAAATGTACCTATTAAATTGCCATATTGCCTTATATTTTTCCTATGGGGAAACTAAAGAATAAATCATCTCTCATGCAAATCCACTCATCTGTTTTATTCTTGGGGTTTTGGGTTTTTTTTGGTATTGTTTCATTTTGTTTTATCATTTAGTGCCTGAAATCTGATCTTTAAAAAATGTAGGCAGATGTACAGAAGACTTATTTTTCCTCTGGCGCACTGCTTAAAAACTTATAAAGTAACTACCTCTCTTTTAAATCATTCTTCTCAAAGTGTTCCAGCCAGGCCCTCTCACTGGCTGCGGTGTCCAAAATTCTTTAGGATTTGCTGTTGGCCTGAAGTTATTGCGCAATGTGAGCTCATCATCTAAGAAATGAAGATTAAAGATATCTGTGACTTTAGATGTGATTTGTATGCTTGTTAGCATTTGAAGAAACAGCAGCAGCATCAACTCAAGGACCAAAATTTGCCCTGTGACAATGCTACTGGACAACAGCAATAACCTTTTAGGGAGCAAAATCTGGAAGAGGGTTTTGGATGTATGTTGTTGACCAGCAAGTCTGGCTTCCTAAGCAAGTGTATAAAAAGTGCTAGGAAACAGAGGCCAGAAAAATAGATCATTGATGAAATAAAAATTTTTAAGTTTCCTATTCCTGAGCTCCTCAGGAAGGGTTTCATTTTTCCTTCTTATATTTTGAGTGTTGCAGAGAACTGTGTGTAATGAAATCTTTCTTTGTGATGGTTTTTACTGAAGCTATAGTACAAGTGCTGCCACAGGAGACTTTTTGTTTACCAAGTTTATTCACTAGTTTGATTGTGGTTGTTGTTTAATTARTTGATTAAATTGCTTTTGTGGTGATTTCTCAGATTAGAGAAAGTCCTGAGTGGTCTGGAATATTGAAATGCAAACCATTAGTTGAGATTGACAATAAAATCTGATTAATAGTTTGATTTTTAAAACAATTACATAAAAATATTGTTTGAAATCATTCATTTTAAACAGATGACACTTTAATGCATAAATATAATTACAGAGTCTTTAAGAAGGGCTTAAATTTTGCCTTGATATATATGCCAGCAATTGTGTTTTTGAAATAGAATCATAAAATGTAAAACTTTCATATTTAATCACTAGTGTCAAAAATTATTAGGTAATAACCACTGCAGGAGAGAATGTGGTAAAAGATACAAAGGCCTATATTTAAAACATAATTTTTCTAATACTTACTATGATTTTAAGATGTCATGTCGTCATGTGAAGGTGAACAGGTCAGATGCAAAATTGACTTTTTCTTTTTTTAATGTTAACTGATCAATTTACACTCATAGAAGGGTTAAGCTTACTGGAAGCTGAAGTCCTCTTTGACCACATTCTAGGTACATCATTGACTGCTGGGACAACAGAAGCTTACCAGTCTGCTTTTCACAAGTGGCATGGGTTAAGTAAATTAGCCTAGCGCCTTAAACGAACGCAATACTTCTGTGCAATGCCCATACGGAAGTCAGAGCATTTAAAAGTCCTGAGAAGAAAACCATGGTCTCACAGAGTAGTATTCAATTACCTTGCACCTTGTTTTCTATGAGGAAACGGGATTTTCCCCTTTTACTRTCTTTTTGCGGTGCTAGGAGCTTTCATGACAGAGGGAAAGGAATTTTCACAGCCCTGTTGGTAGTTATAAAAGTGAAAGGTGGAGGAGAATCGCATCTGTGTTTAAGACCCTTTTTAGTGAGCAGAGATAGCTGTAATTGTTGTAYTTTGCTGTTTGTCTTGGCAATCATTTTCCAGATAAACAATAATCACTGTGAAAAGTAAATCTGCTATTTCTAGTCCATTTGTGACTATCAAAAAAGCTGCAGCTTTTAAGTCACAGCTACGCCAAAACATTGCTGAACAACTTGCCRAATAAAAGGCTGATGTATTAGCATTATTCTTTATTGCAGTAACTTATCTACCATTTGRATAGTGCTCAAGGGTTTGCAAGGCTTGCAAGAAGGGCTCCCTGCCCTGGCCGCCTGGCAAAACTGCTCCATGACCACATCTGRGTGCTTTTCTAAAGAAATCCATAAGATCAGGCCCAAGAGACAGCACAGGAGGAAGGAGTAATGTCTGAGGGGCAGGGTAATGAGCCAGACGTTTGTATTTTGGCCCTTGTATTGTGTCTGAGTGAGCGGTTTTAAGAGGAGAACCTGGGTTTTAAGAGGAAGCGATACCTTGTCATTTTTACTTTGTACATTTACATTTTTACGTTTAAAAACTGCAAACCCAGCTGGTTTACAATTTTTGAATTCCATTAGCAACTTTAAATAGGATCCATCCTGTAGAGGTGAAAAAAAAAATCATTGCTCTGTATGTCCTTTAGTGTTGACTGTTTCAGTGTCTTTTGCCAAGGGCCATAGAAAGAAGCAACCACCAGATTTTTTGGTGTTGAAGTAATGCCAGTGAGATGCTGTGCAGAGCACGATAGAGTGCTTTGGCATAGTGATTTGGTCCGGAGATGCTCTGGAGATTTTTCCACACCAGCTGAGGATGATAGCTGCAGAGCTCACTGTTATTCCCATGCGTAGGCAGAGTTTTGCAGTGGCCAAAAGGCAAAACCATGGATTTGCTTTGTTTCCTAACAAGAAATGCATGAGTGCGCTGTTTGTCCTATAGGGGAAATAATTTAAAATTCATTGCTCGTTGGTGCTAATGCTTACTAGTAGTTTAGCTAATKAGAATATTGCTAACAGATTCTTTGTCATTCTCAAAGAAGAGCTCTATRTGTAAAAAAAAAAAAAATGTCTTTCAGCTCTTACTAGAACTATCTTTACCCCTATGTTTGCAGTCCAAATGAGTCAGCTTAATTTTGTCCTAACTGATCTACTCAGAATCAGAGAGGACATGTTAGTTACTCTTCCTTTTCATCACCAGACTTATCTTCTCCACTTAAGTGCAGAAAGATCTATGAAGTTTGGAAAGTAGCCAACATAATGCCATTTTAAATTACAGCACCTAAGAATACCAGGAAAATCTGTATAATTTGTGTCCAGTATTGTGTCCATCTGGATATAATAATACATGTATTTATATATAAATTTTGGGGATATAAGTGGGGGAGACTATTCTGCTAATCAGACTAAATATATCCCAATTCTGTTTTGCTCCTCACTTAATACACTGTGATACGTGAAGGATTGTTTGTTTGTTTGGGGTTTGCTGTTGTTTTTSCTTCTGTATTGTTACTGGAGCAGATGGGCTTAGCTTTCCAGAAGGGCTTTTAGCAAAGTGTTTTATCAGATTGTCCTGATATACAGCACAAAAACAGCTGCTTTGTCTTTATCCTGGGACGCATGGGAAAATCTCTCTACTGGTTTCACATGTGTCCTTGCTGCATTTTTGTTTGATGCTGTTGCCTTCATCATGATTGGTGTGACAAGAGTTTACAGCAGAGGAGTCAGTAGAGCACTCTGATGATAAAATCTTCTGTTTTGTTGACGCTATGGCCAGTTCTTTGAAATTCATGAGTTTGTTCACAGCGGGTGATTTTAGCCCTTATATTGACAGGAACTTTTAATCTCTATAGTGTCTCTGGGATGATGCAAGCAGGAGGAGGCTGTTTATATCTTTCACAAGCATCCTTCATCCCTACTGTGTTGGCTTTAGATGTGTGTTTAATATAAGGGTAGTTATCTCTTGCTGATCTCTACTTGGCAATGGCCACAGAAAATAAATCTATGTTGATTTTATTAGATCTGTCAACAGTCCTTGATGTTATTGACAATGAGGTTTTGTTGACTTGCCTGCAGAGCCTTATGGAAATGGAAGGAGACCTTTCAGAAGTTTAATGTTTTCTTAGCATTCCATGAAATGCATCCAAATTTACACTCTCAGCAACAGGTCAGTTCCTAGTGAAGAGGCCAGTCCTGAACATTTTAGGAAAAGGTTTGGTGGGCCCACGTGGTAGAATTAAAACTGAGAGGGGTGATGCAAAGCAAGAAGGAGGAGTCCTCTTTAGCTTAATTGAAAGAATTATACTATGGCCTCAAATTTCACTGTTACCGCTGAGCTACGATTGCAAATACTCTACAGCATCTTGACTTGGAGGTCTGTGAACCTCTTGGTTGTTCTACAGCAACATTTTGCCAGATAAAGAGGAAGCACTTTTATGCTTTTAGAATAATCTTTGTTAATACATTTTCCAGTGGGGGGAAAAATAAGCCTAATTAAGAAGAGTTACTTTATGCCATACAAAATGGAAGGGCAAAAGGTTACTTGTTCCTGAGAAAGAACAGGGGAGTAGATCTGAGAGCTGACAGTGGGGTTGGCTTAGATCCACCTCTCTTGAAGCTTAGTTTTTGCAAGCTCTCTGCCAGTTTGGAGTACAATGGACTCCTTTCCATACCTAATGGCATGCTGGATATCAGCCCTGGCTTCGAGAAATCTCTGCTGCACAAACAGAAATTAGGTGTGTTTCTTTRTAACAAAAACATCTTTCTTAACAGCAATAATTTTCATGCCATTCAGAARAGAGCTTATTAATAATCCATTCAAAACCATATGTAAAATACTTGCACTGAAAATGCACAGACCAAGATAAAGCAAACTATAATAGTATATAAACACATGCAGCAGAGATGGATTTCAGACTTATACCTGCATTTGTCTGGAATATTCACACCTTGATCTATTCCTCTCCTTCTTAAGGGTAGTTTTTCAAAAGTTCTTAAGGACCCATCACTGGAGCTAGATCTTGAAAAGGGCACGTCTTTCACTTGCACACCTCAAACAAGGTGGCCTGATGTTTCAAAAGCTGCTCAGAATTCAAACGTTTCCTTCAGGTGCCTAAGTGGAAGAGCATCTCTTTTGAAACTTTGGCCACTTGTGGAGGTGTTTAAATGGGAAGACTTAGCGCTAAGTAGGGTGTGTAAAAAGTTTTCCCTTGAAATATTTCCCTGTGGAAAACTGAGTTTTTGACTACTTGAATGTTATTTGACAAAGAACGTGCTTTCAGTGATAATAACTTGTTATAATAAAAGAAAAACGACCACTTGAAGAACAAAAAAGAATTCTGCTACAAACTAAAATTTAAAGTGTTTCCAGTTTAAAAGTTAGCATTCACCCTCCGGAAGCTTCATTAACCTTTTGGTTTTTTAATAGTGTTTTCCTCAAAGAAGGGGTGGGGCAAGTAGAACAACTCTTTCCAGCTTTAAGATGAACTTTTAACATGAAACAAGTGCCAAGACTCAAATAAACAGAATAAAAACGAGCCTATCTTTAAAAACATCCCCAGAAACAGCTGAAGATCTGTATCCATTTTTTTTGTCACTAAAAACTAAAAAGTTTTTAGACAGCTCTCAGGAAGCCTTGGTGTATGTGTGCAGAAATCTGTAACGGAAGGTAGATTAAGAACTGGAGCATAAACTTCACTTACCTCTTGTAGCTGGAGTACACTTAGAGCTCCAAGGCCCTTAAAGGTTAACAATAAAATCTCAAATTGAATCCTCATTTTCAATACGAGACAATTTAAGTTATAAAACAATGAAGTGACATGAGCCTAGCGAGGCCAATGAGGACAGTTAAACTAGGGGTTGTCAGGATGCCCATGCTTTATCGCCCATGAAAGGATGTAACTCTCCGTGACATTAAGGATGCAGGGTTTGATGGAGTGTCACAGTTAGTTGACACCAGAATCATCTGAGATCGTAGAATCCCTGTCATATCCTGCCACTTTGGAATATAAACTAATGATTGTGCTGCTATACCATACCAGGCATACTGGGACGCTGGTAGCTAGAAAAATTATCACATAGAAGTCAGAGTTGCCAACAGAAGTAGACTTCCAGAGCTAATAGTGAGATAAAAAAAAGAAACTGAAAACATRGACTGCTTGGCTCAAATAGAGTAAGCTGCTGTTTTGAGCATCTGATGGGACAAGCGGTTTATGAAATATATAGAGTCATTCTGGGCTATTATCTAAGCCAGAAATCTGTATTTTTCTGTAGRTGTTTTGTGAAAGAGGGATTTACTTAAAAAGGCATGAATAGTCGTTATTTTGTCATGGACAGTGTTTTCCCAAAGACTGAAAGATTCCAAACACTGAGGCTTAGTTCATTAAACAAATGTATCTCTATTTTTTAAAATATAGAGTAGCCTCTGATTTCAAAAAAGAAATTCTCAGAGAAAAATGGAAAATATCATCATTTAAAATTTTTCATAGAATCCAGAAATCTGTAAATAACAGAAATTTTAAAATTCTTTGGGGCCCAGATGCAATAGATGTTAAAGCCTGATGGAAAAATAATTTCATTTATAGTTCGTAATTTTCTCCAAAGGAGAAATACCAAAAACCAGCGTGTAAGAAGTACAGAAGACAGACACACTGTATCCTCAACACAGTGCTCTTTCTGGCMAACTCCTGCCTGTGATATAGTAGGGTGTAGAAATAAGTCTTCAGGGTGCAGATTGAAGATATGTAAGCATAGCAAGCTACCCAAACTCACAGAGRAAAACTGATTAAGGATTTGAGACTATCGCTGATCACGAAACTGGCAGGGAGACAGGAACGGCACCCTGCTGGGGTGAAGGTAGTTGCCAAGTTGGAGAGTTCGAATAGACTTATYGCCGGTGAGATGTAGGAAGTAATCCCTTTGCTCAGCATTGCCACGAGCTCCAACTGGAGCACTCTTTCCTGGTTTAAACGACACTGTTCAGAAAAGCTGTGGCTCGACTGGAGCACAGGGTGAATGTTACAGAGTCTAGAAACCCCGACCTAGCAGGAYGGACTGGATGAACTGGGTTGTTTAGCCTAAATAACAAGTACTGGAGAGGAGACATGAAAGTAATTAGAGAAGAAACAGCAGCAAAGACGACAGAAACAATCTGTACGAAATAGAAAGGACATGACATAATGGGCTTAAATTGCAGCCGAGAATTCCGGTTAGACATCAGGAAACTTTCAAAACAATCAGGATAATAAAGTACTAAGGTAAACTGCCTGCGGAGGTTGTGGGATCTCCATTGCTGGAGGCCTTCCAGAACAGGGCAGATAGACTTCTGAAAGGAAAGACACAAATATAACTGATCCTACCTTAGGGCAGAGGGGTGCACCAGGTGACCTCCTGAGTTTTTTTGTTTGAACTGTGGATACACTTCATTCTTATCCCTCTTAAAACTTGCTTCTCGGTCTTATGTTTTCTTACAGCTCAACCAGCTGAAATCTATTTTTGCTTTTCCTTTAGAGGCTTGTCTTTATCCACTTTCATCTGAGAGCACAGATTTAACTGCTACCTCTATGTTGATGATTCACAGATCTAGCTATCTTCCTATTCCCAACCTTGCTTGCGTTCTTCAAAATAAAAGCTCTACCTGTCTCCATGACATATCATTGCAGATGTTTTTCTCTCCACCAAATTCAGTATAGCTAAAAAAATCTCATTTTAATCAATTCTCTCTGTACCTTGCTTTTTCTTTGATTGCTTTGAGTAACACTGTCAACGTGCTGGTAACTCAGGTCTAGAACCTGGAGATCATTTGTACCTGAGACCTCACCTGGCTCCCTCTTCCAGGCTATGCTTACATTTCATGGGAGAGATGGAATATTTCCCCCACAAAATAACTCAAAAATRTGACCTCTCATCATCTTTGTCTTGTTACCTAGCCTTGACAAATGCAGGCTTCCTAATCTCCTGTCTGTTCGGAAAACCAGCATAAGCTTCATTGCTGTCTTAGCTACTGCTTTGACTGGAGAACTACCAGTAGACAGAGCAAGTGTTAGGCTTTGCAGGTAGCACATCACCTACAGACAAGTGTTCCTGTCTTGTTACACAACTAACAATTTGTTGTTCCTCGGTGAAAACATGCTGAATAATGAAAGATGCCTGGAGAAAAGAACAGCAAGCGTACGTGTACTTACAGCATGTTGTTTCTGTTTGTGTACACAACCCTGATTAGAGATGAGGGAGTGTCAGACTTGCCTAGTGGGTAAGCGCTGGTTCCTCTGCCAAACGAAACTCTGCGGCTGCAGAAACAGTGTCCACATTTGTTTTTCAGATGGTAAACACATCCACTGCATTTTTTGCCATGTTGCCACGAACCGTGGTGAACACCTCTGGAAAGAGCCCTGTGCTGTCATGTGTGTTAGAAAGGGAATGTGTAGGATCTGGAGTCTGCAACCATATCCATGCAGATGGGCTCTGTGCTAGGTCAAATGAAGTTTGATTTGAAATCAATGGATGCTAAGGTGTGTCCAGGTGCATCCATATACTTGCATTATAAGCCATTTAGCACAAAGATTGCTTTGTGTTTGTGTGGTATCTAGCAGAGCTCTGAGACTAGGCTCCCAGGCAATATGACATAAATACAGTACAGCAAATAAATAAAATAAGTAAAAGCTGCGTTTCAGTGGAATATAAGCAGGCAAAAACTTCCTATCTCCCTCCTGAAAACATGCTCTATTGCAATGTAGTGTGGGGAGATGTTCCTGTTTCTTTAGGATTAGCTGTGCATCATAAGCTTCTGCAGCGCTCTGGAAAGAGCTGGTATTAATGAAGGAACTTTAGGAAGATTTTGTTTAGACTATGGATTGTCCTAACCAGCTGCTTGTGGAATGGCTGTAAACTAAAGTGGGTGAAACCCACAGGYGATTGAACTGAGGAAGTAACCAGGTCTGGGACTGGGAAAACTAGGAGGGACAACAGGCAGACAGAATCGCACTATCGTGAACCTGTGAAGTCTTTAGGTAGCTTCGTTATGTCAGCAACAAAAAATGGAATAGCTTTGCTAAAATTCAAATTCCGAATACCATTGTAATTAGCATTATTTCAAGATTAAAGAAACCACTACTTCCGTGTAACAAATTATCTCCAATTTAAAAGCAAAAATAATGTATTTTTTGTTCATAAAAAATGCTCAAGCGGAAGCATTCTCACATTAATTATTTCAGTCTATTCAGAAAGCATATCCCTGCTTGCTTTTTATTATGCCTTCCAGCTCTTTCTTTGAAAAATATGTTAAGAAGCTGCAAGCTATTTTCCAAAAAAAAAAAAAAGAAAAATAAATAATCTTTGAAGCAATTAGAGCTGAACGACAGAATGTATAAATATTTTTTTTACTTATTCTCCCCCTAGATTCAAATCCTCCATTTTCTGCCACCTCCCATCTTGGCAGCTGCAATTCAAGCATCTTTGCTTGAACTTTGGAGGCAGGCAAGTGTTTCTTTTTCCTCCCCTAGAGCTGAATCAAATCATATTTGGTAGATTTGACTGGCAAGAGCTTTTATAAGTGAGTTGAGGGTTACTCCTGGAGGCTAAATGCATTATTTCTATAATGCATTTGTCTTCACTCTCCTAGGAGTCTAAATACTTCTGAACCTTTCCTTGTAAAAGTAATAATTAGTGGACATGTTAGGAAAAAAACTTTGCTTACATAAGAAAAATCACAAAATTGAATAATAGGAACTATGGTTGGTAGTGTGGAATTATCTGGAACGTATTTTATTGTAAGAACAAAGAGTAGTTTGAATGTCATGTAAATATCATTATAGAGCTGCTTTTTATTTTAATGAAGGCTTTGCACTGGTTCAGYATTGGGCATAACCACTCAGCATTAGCGCAACTTTAAGTCAACCTGTGTTGCAGTAAGGCTGGCGGCTACGTGTGATTTTCAAAAGCACCTTCAGCCTCAGAAAGTTGAATTTAAAATGTAATTATGGAACATTCATCTATTTTCATTGCCACAATCAAATCAATATGTAGCCCAATTAAACAAGAACAATGAACTGTACAGCACTATCAGCAGCACTAATAAAAGGTACCTGTTTTCAATTCTCTGCAATATACTTTCTCCTTTTCTTTCCTTGCTTTTTGCCATAGGAACAGGAGAAAGCATCTAAACAGTTTCCTATTTCTCTGGAGCCAGCTGGAAGTAGTCACAAGTTGCAGGGAGATAATATATTAATATGGAACTAGCCAGGAGACGAAAAAGCTTATGCAGCAATTTTGATAGGTAAGATGATTAACAGTGCTACAGGGTGCGGGGCTGCGTCCTCGTTCACGTGCCTTGCCAAGGGGTGGGCAGGAGGGCGTCCAGGCGCCCCTGCCCGCAGCTGCTGCAGACCAGGAGGCGTAGGGGTCAGGGCAAGTTTTTCCCTTTGATCTAGGGAGGATCTGGAGTGTTTCTCTGCACAAAGCCATCCTGGACAGGCAAGCCAGCTCCTGCCTGCATGCCAGGGGAGGAGGAGGCAGAGCAAGGTGAGGTCGTGCTGGAGGGCAAGACTGAGCCCAGAGCAGCGTCACTGTGCGGCCTTGGCCACTTCAGGGGCACCCCAGCTGAGCCACGTGAGYTGCACAGTGTTGCCTACTGCCTTGTCGTGGCATCAGCCCAAGCGAATCAAAGTTCGGGATYGTAAGTGGGGATTAAGGTCAGTAAATCACAGATAAGGGCAGTGGGGACCACCGTTGTGACCTCCTGTGYGCCGCAGCCCCTCAGGTGCCTCAGACAAGAACAAATCTTTCAGGGCAGTTTCAATTTTGATGTCACGGTACAAAAACTTCCAGTGACWGCAAGTCCACTGCAGCCCAAGGGAAGCTGGACATGGTCTGGCCATCAGGGAGCTTCCCAGTTTCTGTCTTTCAGAGCCCCTGTCTACCTCTGAGAGCTTGTGATGAAGCTGCTCTGAGATCCCCTCACAGTTAGGCTAAATGAACTTTCCTATGATACTGTACGTTTTGTAATTCTTTAATGTTTCCTATGGCTTTTTACTGCTATTGCCTAATTTTCCATGTACATTTCTAAGTTCAGATCTGGAACTCAATAATCTCACAGAGCAACCGCAGGCTGAAACACAGAACTACTCCTGCTAAGTAAACTCCTGTTTAATCATCTTAGAATCACTTCTGTTCTATAGGTCACAGTTTAACACTGAGATATAATGTTAAATGGATCAACCCTGCACTTTTTTTCAGAGCTATTTGCTCCCTAAAGAGAATCCCTCATTCAGACAGCGTGGTCTTCATATTTTAATTATTAGATGTGTGATTTCATATAAAGCCACATCTTTAACTCAGATTTTTGCCTTCAGACAGCTTATGGCCAGTCTTGTTCAAAACCACTGACTCTTCCTCATATTTATTTTCCACTCTTTCAAACTTTGTTTCATTTGCAGCAACAACTGGTTGTCTTCCAATGTATACAACGTGTACAAATGTTACGTAGCACAAGGCCAATACTTACTCCCTTGAACCCCTTAAATGTTTTTCTGTTTTATTAATGAAGATGTCTTGTAGTAATAAGATGAGCTAATGACATTCAAACTCTAATGGCCAATGGCACATCTGTACTGCAGTATGAAGCGCACACGTATCTGAGCTCGCGGCAGGCTGCGGGTAGGGTACCGTCTGTGGCAGACAGAGCTCAAATCAGTTCATTTCATTTCTTCTCCTAAGTTYGTCTTTGTATGCGTGTTATCCTGTGATTCTGTACCTACCATGAGGATTTTCGTGCTGCATCCTTGACCAGTATTTACTTCTCTTCACCRATACATAAATGCCTTCTCTTTCCTCTCCTGAACCTGCATCCTTAATGTTAAATTAAGATCGCTGAATTGTGTCTTGGTCTTATCCAGATCTAAGTGGTGTTCTATCTCCTTTCAGCTAATAGGATGACTTTTTTGTTGTTGTTTATTTTCTTAAATCCTTTATGTCTAAGGAATATCAGCTCTGTACCTTTCTTGCCCTTTTTTTGGACATATCTATGGAGACTGTAAGTGATGAGAGCATTTCTTGCTTGACAATGACAGAGAATGAGAGATGGCATCAAGTTTTATATCTGCAAGCACCCTGATACTTGAAATGTAAAGAAAACTGCTCAAGCATTGTCCGTGACGAGCAAGGGAGGATGAGGCATCTTAAAATGAACTGCCAATCCCTTCATATCATGGAAGTTCTTGGGCAAAGAAACAATTGTATCAGATGTAAAGAAGTAGTTTGGGGTTTTTTTTTTTGTTTGTTTTTTTTTTTTTCTTTGGGGATCTGTAGTGTAGGAGCAACACATATTTGCTCACCTGGCTGTATAGTCTAACTAGCTGTTTGTTTTATTATTTACCAGGTTTCTGTAATCTAACCTTTTTATGTGCATAGGTTTTCTATAGAGTGCAGAGACAAATCTGCTCCCCAAAGACATGTTAAGAGAGCGCTAGCTGAAATGTTGAATAACGATAAATTCCTTTGAATTCCTTGTGAGCATTCTAATCCACCATGATGAAACTTTCATGTTTTGTCAGCTATTGTAATTTTGCTTTCACAAATGCAATACAAATTCTTCCTGGGTAAGTGACTTGCACATTTAGCAGCGTCTTTCAGAGGAGTATCGCTATTGTCGTGTTATAAATGGCATGTGTTTCAGTAGCACTCAAACATACAGGCTTCTTGCTGGTATATATTTGAAACCCAATTGTTTTTATTCAGCTGAAGCCAAGCTTACAATTTTTTATTTCTTTCGGTAATTACTTTATGTTTTATTACCTGTGGGAGGGGAGACCCTAAATTGAAGCAAAAGTTAMGGATGCATAGTTGAAAACAACGATCATGAAAAGATAAAGGTCCTGATTCTGTGATCTTGCATTACAGCAAACCATGAAAAAAAAACATGATTTGGCTCCTTTTGTCAGTAAGAATATGCTCATACCATGTTTCAATTTCATTTTCTTTGGAGTTATGGGAAATTTTTTTTAAAAACTATCCATATGAAATGTAAGTGTCTTGGGGAGAAGAGGAAAGCTGCAGGAAGAGACAACCGGAGAGCATGTAAAATTTTCCTTCCTCTCTGCCCTCCCTCTCTCCAAACCATATCCTAGTCCAAAAGCATATGGAAAAATTCCAACCAAAGTTCAAATGGTTTTATAATAACAGAAAAACGGTTCTCAATCTTAACTACAGGAGTCGCTCTGCTATAACAAAATTCAATGGGATGTAAAAATGCAATACATTGCATATCATATGTTCAATAACAACAGAAAAGGCTGCCTGGCTAAAAATAATTATGAAGCTTAGCAGCTGTAATTAAAATAATTTGATGGGAGATAGAAAACGTTTATGCATCTTGGCAGAAAAAGACATTTTGAGGATTTTGATTGATGTCTTTTATGTTTGTTCTGCGTATTGTACAATAGTAGAAATGGGCACTGCACCAGTATGTTAGCTTAACATAACACTGTGCATCTTACAAGAACAGATGAGAGGTCAAACTGAGAAAAAGAGAGTTCTTTGGTGACTTTCATGTTCCACCAAAAATATCAGGGTAGATGATGCAAGTCCTCCATAGGTGAGCCATCACTGACTCAAAAAATCCAGGTAGATTCACTTGTACGTGAATATGAATAAGCAGTCACAACAGCGATTAAAAGATGTCCAGCGGAGTCCCCTGAGAGCAACAAAGCCTAATATCCCAAGTAAATTTAGCTAGAAATATTAACTCCTACATTGGGCTTTTCAGCACTTCACCTGGTGCTTGGAAGACATTGTAGCAAACAACAGATCTTAAAAGGGGAGTCTGGTCCCAAGAGTTTGATGCCAGTAGTATATTTTTTCCTTCTGTTAAGATAAAGAATGGGCCAGACTTTTAAGAGGGAGCTGACTTCAGTGTTTCCAGTGAAGCTGAGTGGATGTTGTCTGCACTAGTGTAATCATACCTTGCAAAAACAAGGAGCTATCTTCACATCTCAATTTACATTATTGATGCGGTATGAAATAAGTCCCGTAGTAGATGAGCACTCTGGGGATTCTCTTGTTTGTCTCAGCATGTTAAATGTCTGCAAGGCATTACACATCAGAGATAGAACAGCTTAAGTGCATAATTCTTCCTCGTGGCTTTGCTAGGAGCTAAACGAACCTTCTTAAACTAATAATAAAATAATCTACGATATAAAAATATGTTTCTTTTGGACAAATCTGACACGTTACAATGACAGAGTGTTTATGACTCACAATCACCACCTCCGCCACCAGCACTGCTGTATTTAGAAGCAGCAGGCAGCAGAGTGAAATAGGCAGCCCTGAAGTTTCACATCAGGATAAAAGTAGCTAAATTCTTACTAAATGGGGATTAGACATTAATGAAGAAAAAGATGGTGGATTTCCAGGGCTATGGCTCAAGGGAACACTCTCCTATTTCACTGAGTCTTGTAGTTGTGTCTAAGTTCAGATTGCAGTTTAGATATAAACAGATGAAGACTTTAGGGATGAAATATAAACATTCCCGACTTCTTACAGTTCTAAATTAGGTGCAGTTCCAAGAACACGGGGTTTGGTCCTGGTGTTGTTTATATTCGATTTTTATGTGTAAAGAAGTACTTATTCAAAGGTGGAAAAACCTAAACCGGGAAGGCTTGTCTCGTTAAATCTGTACATTAGAGGTGCCTCACAGCATGCGATGATTAATTGATTCTTAGAGGAGAAAGTTCTACTCCCCAAAAGAAAAACTTTGAAAAGTTTGAGGTTATATTTTCCTGCATGCAGAAAAGATGAATGGGACACACTCAGCTTTGAGTGAACAGCAAGATTTCTAGAAAAACGTAAGAAACATATCAACGCTGCATTATTATTCTAGTAGGTTGAAGTAGAGGAAATGCCATTTATAAACCTCAGAAGAGACTATCAGACCATTATTTACAAGTTAATCATAGACATGTAAAACCTTTAGCGTCGCTTTAGATTAGTCCTTGTAACCTTCTCCCTGTGCTCTCTCATAATTCTCTTGCCAAAACTCCCGCAGTCACATGTTACCCATTGAGCTGTGTTAATAAGGAGCAAATCTGCAGCCACAGGAACTTCTGGTAGCAGGAGCTGCTCAGCTTCCTGGGCCAGCCAGGAATGGGGGGGCCGTCAAATGGCCAGGAACCCTTCCCAGGGCAAGGGGTGAAGGTGGATTTTGAGTGTACTGGCAGGTAGATACGGATCTCCAAACCTTCCCTCCCTGAAGGTGAAGTCCAAGGATTTACAGGGGCCTGTCACATATACGCATTAGTCACCATCTTAGTAACGTTCAAGAGGCGCACAGAGGTACAGCCAAACCCGTGGAACACGTAGGCAGTTTCCTCCTAAGAGCAGCAAATAGTTTTGTGGTTTGATTGATGTCACCAAAGCAAGGGACCATACAGGAACTGTGGAGGGGGCAGTCGCTTTGCATGTGTCCAACGTCTTGATTAAAAATCAGAGGCAATGAATTGAACTAGTGTATGGAGCGAAATGTCTGTGTCTAGTGAATGTAGAAATGTTTAGAAAAGAAAGAAGTTTCACATCRGTGTGATCTTGTGTCAAGATTTAGCCAGCCTGCTGACCCTGTTTGATCTAAACCACCTACACAGTTTACCTGCAGCTTCACTAGTTTTCAGTAACAAACATTAAACTCAAGCTTTTCCCCTTGCTTTTTGCATATATTAAGCTTCTGTTCCTATAAATAACTATGTTACATATATAATATACCATGATATATTGTAGTATAAGGATATATTTGACACTTTTTCAATACGATTTTGTTCACCACCCAAATTATAACCACTCAGACATGTTTTTGGAATGACGCACATTTTAGCGGAAAAAATATTTTAGAAATATGCTTAGCGTGTTGGCATTCTTTCTTTTTGGATCCCTCTGGTTGTAAGCAAACTAACACTGCAAGCTCCATTGGGTGAAAGAAATATTACTAGCTCTGTATAAAATATGTGTATTTGAACTCTTAGCTAAATATTTTAATGTTCRCATAGGTTTTCCAGTTGCCATAGTTTTAGATAAAGAAATTTGCGAACCACTAGGACTAACTGTAAGTGTGTCCAAATGTTTTCTTCCTATTCATTATCTATGCACATTCTTACCAGTTGCTGAAATTTTAAATCTTTCATTGCTATTGGTAAGATTCCAGAAGGCTTGCTAGCCTTGAAATGGAAAAAAAATCTGCAATGCCAAGAAAATATAGTCCAATCTGCATTAAAACTGCTATTGTTAAATATTTAAAAGCCTCTCTGTCCCCCTGCAAAGCATCTTGTAGCTTATCCTTAAATTTGGAAGTCTTGGTTTGCCTTGTTCTTTTCCTTTCGATATCTTGTACTTTGGTCTCTTTACAAAAGATCAAAAGTATCTCCATTTTATTTCATGTAACATTTTTCAATTCAAATAGTTTTAATTAGTAACTTAGCTGRTTTAAAGAACAAAAATTTCCAGTGTTTTTAGAAAGAGAATGGGAAGTTTTTACCTCAGTTAACYTCATTACAGACTATGACCAAAATTTATTCTGTAAGTCGACCAAAATGCATCTTGGAGGTACTCTGATTTCTTTACCTCTAAATGTATTTTTAGAACTGAAAGTTAAAATTCCTAGCTGAGAACAGGGATTTCAAAAACAAATTATCAATTTAAATCTAAACTAAATTAGAGATCAYCCAAGTAACTTCTAGTCATCTTTCAGATCAAAGGATTGTCTCGTCTTATTTTAGAAGTAGCTAGCTTATTTGCTTGGTGAYGTGACAAATAAAGTATTGACTTGCTTGGTCCCAAAGAGCTCCCAGGTTTATTCCTTCTCTTATAAAGCAGGCAATGCCATACCACCACAGGAAACAATGCATATTTTATTGTTGATTTTACTCTGCGTAAGGAAGTGAATCAGCTCTTTATTTACGGTTTCTTGCTAAGAATGAAAACTTGCTTCTCTGTTATGAAAGCCATGCTGAACAGCTTTGGGTTAATACATGTCAGTACAGTTTTTCAGGTTAGAAGATATTGTGCCCTGTTGGATCAGGCTCAACTCTCTGTTCACATCCCCACAAAAGCTCGCAGGAGACAAGTTTGCTCCAAGGGATGCTAATCTAGGGGTCATCGTTCTTCTGTTCTACCTCGGCCACGCTTGCATGAAGCTGGTGGAAGTATTTCTGGGGACGTCTTTGTTTCTCTGACCGTCACACCCAATGCAGCATTGCTTTCTCACAGTATTTTGGTTGTTTTGCAGCGAGGTATGGTGAAACTAGAGCCAATAGGGGGTGAATGGGCAAGCCCACTCTGATAGCCTGCTGTCAGAGGGGTAATCTCGAGCTGAGCCGACTCTCTACCCCTCGTCTGGCAGCAGCAGACCTTTCTGAGCTCATCTGCCTTTCTGCATGTCAGGATGCCTGGCACCTGGTACATGTTCGCTGTTCTGATTGAAAGGAAACAGCCTACAACTTTAATTAGCTAATCAGCCAGTGCAAAAAAAATCTGTAAAAGGGGAATATTAACAAAGCCTCAATGGTTGGTAAATTACACAGTTTCAGTGAAACTAGTGCTCTTTTTAGCTGCTCTATATCTATACTTATGTCTACACGGTGTGCATGCCCTTCATTCATTGAAATATGTGGTTCTTTTCATCTCCTTGTAGGTATGTTTTTGTTTGGTTTTAGCTTTTTAGTCTCCTGATGTTTAAGCAAAGCAAGTATCCTTTCACAGTCATAACGCTAAAATCCTTGAAGGAAGTAAGGATGCAGAAGTAACGAGATAACAGCACTATCAGCAGCAGGGCAGGTAACGACAGCTTTAGAGACTCTGAAATTATTGAGCTCGTTTAGTGTTCACGCATCTTGCAGCAGGAACAAGCTGTCCTGCTCTACAGCTTCCTGAGCATTAGTGATGCCTTCTCTAGCAATGTGTATTTCTGCTGAATACAGAGTTTACCACGAAAGGAATTAGACCGCCATGTTCGAATCTGTGCATCCTGAAAACCACTGTATTTCAGATGTCTGACATTTTACCATCTCTAGCCTAGAGCTGGCCTCTTGTTTGAGGCATTTCTCACAATCTTGTCTACTACAGATGTTTTCTGTATCTTTATTTAAATACCTTTTTTCACTGTGTTCTGTGTCACCTTACCCACCGCTTACCAGCTGTGCTACAATCTTGGGGTCACTGCAGCTTGCTCATTCACTCCATGTGTCCCTGCTCCTTTCTTTCTGGTTATTTTTTCATCTTCTTCTATGGTGTTAGGCAAGTCATTTCCAACAGTCTGATCAGGTGGCCAGTGGACTGTGGGTGAGTAAACTCTCACTAAAAGCTTTTCCTTCTTAGCCATTGAGTGGACAGCATGACAACCATATRAGACTCCCTTTCATCAGCAGATTTTGAACCTGTGGTGTTCAGATAGTTCAATACGTTTTCCACAACACATTCTTGCTCTCCCTGGTATCAGTCTGCAGGTTTCAACAGAAAAGACATCTCTACCTGTTTTTATGGTCCATGATACTCAGACTTYGGCATGTATTTTCCCCTTGTTGCCAATATGTTAGAGACAAGCGATAGAGTTCTGCATGGTCATTGCAAACATAGTTGCTAATTCTGTATAGTTGGAGGATTTTTTAAGATGGGCAGCATAACCTTTCTGCAAAGGTGTTTGCTGTGAATGTATGTTGTCTTGAAGGTCAGGGCTAATTTAGAACTGTGATAACAGACACACTTGCTGCCCATTATTGCTGTGTATACTTCCAAACATATTAGGAAAAAAGTTATACATTCAAGCAAAACACCAGCCCTTCCAATRCAATTGAAAGACATTTTTCCAAAGAATTTGTATGCCTTATTTTCTTCTTTATAAGACCCAGAAAAGGCCTGGGTCCCCTCTACGTAAGAATGTTTGCCCAGTATATAACAAATCTCTGAGCATACATGTGTAGAAGCCCCCAGCATAAATTAGCTGCACCAGAACAAAGAGGTGCTTATTAAACTAAAGGCAGGAAGGGATCTGTATATGCAGTAAATGCATATACTCTGTCTCCAGAATACACAGCTTTTGAACAATGCCATAAATCTGTGTTTGAGGGGATGTGGCTACGCTTGATATGTTTTGACTTCTTCAAGTTTTCTTAATATAAAGACCTAAACCAATCCTTGGTTGCATGTTGTGTTGCACTTGCAGTTGAGGATAAGGACTTTGGCCCCATCAAACACACATGTGACTGCTCTCTTGAGTTCAGTGGGGCCACATCAGTGTGTGTCTTCATGATCAGATATATTTCAATGTAAAGAAAACTTGCTTGGAAAATTTAGAGATTTGTGAAAAGTTTGTAGTGTTTCCCAGTTCAATTTCACCAGTTTCAGCAGTAATTTAGTAAGTATAGGCCAATGAACCGAGCCCATTAACACCATCTGAAATCAGCTAATGAACTTTGGATGTGATTTTGTTTTGTATGTGTCTGCATTGCTTAAACTAAGCTGTAAAGGCTCTTTATACCTTTCTGCCAGGCATTAAGGAGGGAATCTTGGGTACAGATGAGTTATAGAAATTGTCTTTCATGTGATAGTGGAGATAATTTGACCTGATCTTTCTTCCCTTTCTGTTCCCTGATGAAGTGACAGTGGGTAAAGGAYTGGCTGAGAGCAAAGGATGTAAGACAGAAAACTGTAGTTTAATTGAGTATTTTTCTCTAGTTGATTATTTCAGCATGTACACACCACGAGCCTCTGCAGGGGCGAAATGTTTTATTTGTTTAATGACCTTTAACTTTGCACTTAGAATCACTTGCAGACACAGCTCAGTGAAGCTGTAAAGGATAGATCTTGGGCATCAGGCTTTAGCTGTGAACCAGCAGCACTCAGATTGCAAAAAAACACACAAATTTCATCCCCAAACCATTTCTAAAATCCAAAAAACACTTCTGAGGCACTTGCATGCTTTTTACTAGACTTATCCTTTTTCATTACAATAAAAAAGWCTAAAGTTGTCTTCTCATTTTGCAAAGTTTAGAAAAGTGTTAAAATACCCTCAGTTCTACACAACTGCTTGTCTCAGTTTTCTGAAATGAACTTTAGARTTGTATTCCTAATTTTGAATGCAACTCCTCTCCCCCAAAAAACTTTCCGGATTTCCTAAACCGTCTATTAGCAACTGATTAACAGGATCCTGGCAAAGTTTCAGCTCTCATTCTAATTGTTGTCAATGCTACCAGTACCTACTCTGTTGTGGCCTTTATCCATGTTTAATTAAAATAAACACAGATAGATTGATAGATGGACAAAAATGTAAATATAGATATTTATGTAATACATGCCAGATTGTCTTTGAGTTCCTGAAGCAGTTTTGAGCAGTAAATGTTAAAGACACTTAAAAAAAGCTGAATCTAATCAATCAGAAGACAAACTTCAGTTCAAAGCTAACTTTGAAAAGAAGACTGTTTATTTCCTCAGCAACATTTGGACACGGAAATAGCTGTGCTCAAATCTCTTAAGTTGTCCTCAGCTGGGCACCAAAAGGCTGTAAAGTAGCTCTGAAACCAGGGCATTTTTCATAAAGGGTGTTATAATAGGTATGGATTGGTTCTGTCCTGAGCGTTGCCTGACTCTCTGCTGGTAGCAAACCCCTCACACTATCTGTATTTTTCATTAATCCCCTTGCTAGTGATGTTGTTTCTTCAGCTGCTTCTGCAACTTGATCCCTTTGAGGAACTGGTGTGGGTCTGAAGGCCCTTTATCTCAGCTCTGTGCGTCAGGCTTGGGAGGCCAAAGGGAAGGAGAGGAACAAGGCTCAAAAGCTTTCTGGAAAGCTGCCTTTAAGTGCCTGTTGGCTTTGCTTCATGGATGAACAGTTATAGGGCTGCCCTCAACAAAGAGGTGACACAGTTTAATTCCACACCTAGCACAAGTAGCTATACGATTTCCCAAAGGACTGCATGGAACGGTGAAACTCGCAGGCYGTGGTGAAGATGCTCTGCTACCATGGTGATGGACGTGGTGTAGGGCCTCAGTGGCAAACAGTGCTCTCTTGCAGCTCTCTCCAGCAGAGGCAACAAACTGGGGAACGATGATAGTCCTACTTATGAGAATAGCAGTAGCTATGATGATAGCAGTGCATGGCATCTGCTAGTTCAAGGGGACCTTGGAGAACAGGGTGAGAAGGGATGGAGCACATGGCATGGGTCCCTCCAGTTCCTGAAGATCAGCTCTTGTCCTGCCTGCACCACTGAGCCTTATGCCCAAGCAGGGAGCTAGCCAGGCAGCGTATAAGATCCCATGGAGATGGGGTCAAGAGTTTAACTTTCTAACCTCACTCCTTACCTACTCACAAAAAACTTCACTTATTTCAGGAGTAAGAACTAAAGGTAGCTTTAAAGCTGCCTTCTGCCATTTTTGCTGCAGGGGTCCCCTGCGCTGTCAAGTTCACTTAACATTTGTTTAGACAAGAGATGTAGATACCTGATAAGTGGCAGCACCTGGCTTAAAGATGCATTATGGACAGAGGAGAGTAAACAGAGCAGCTCTAAGATTCCCGTGTGCAGAGGTCAAGACAACATCTGTTTTGCCCCGCGTACATATTCATACATAGTTTTCTGTTCTAGAAGTCACTCAAGCATCTAATAACTTCCTGCTTCAGGTGATGTTTCAGCAAATTGTTTCCCTGCTCCAGTTCAGTCAGGATTTTTCTAGCTTTGACAGAGCAACTAACATACCCACAGACTCCGCATGCCACTTCTGCATAATTGCAGTGTCACAAGTTTTGGGCTGGGAGCCAGTGACAAACAAGTTTAGCTAGGCAGAGAAGGGGGGGGACGTACGTGGAGCCAGCGCTCGGAGAAACATATGCCGAGCCGGCACGGCTGTCAGATACGTTAGAGCTGCGGGTCAGCCGTCTACCCAGCTACCCTTTCCACAGCTACATTAAATAATAGCTCTAGCCTGGTAGTTTCCCCTTAAAGCATCGCGCTACAGTCTGTGGTGATAGGTGCAGGCTGCGAAGCCATTTTTAACTTGCAGGGCTACCAAAGCGAAGAGTGGGTCTGACATCCAGCCTTGCCTGCACCCATCAGTTATCATCCGTTTAAGCTGGGAACGTCGGGTAAGGCTATGGGTTAGTTGCCAGAAAGCTTGGATTCAGTCCCTCTCGCCACTGCATACGGATTCCTATATGTGCTTTGGCAAGGCGCTTAACCTGCCCTGCACCTTCCTGTTTTCAGTACGAGGCAGGGACAGCACTGTGTAATCATTAGCAAGGCTGGAGCACAGACGTTTCATTCCAGTAAGCATTTCCCAAGTCTTTAGCCTCTTTTAAGCCAAAGGGGTTYGTATTCCGCAAATAAGGACTTCGCATTCTGTCCCTGATAATTATGAATCGAACAAGAGTATCTGATCTCGTGTTTTAGTATTTGTGTTGCAGCAGCAGCTAAAAATRCACCAAGATCAGGGCTTTATTATGCTGAATGAAGCACAGTGAAAAACAGACCGTAGATAAAAATCATGTATGGTAAATAATTAACACCAAAGGAAAAAAAGAAAACAGCAATAATTTGACCCATTCTTCTGTCACACTTTTTTCTTACTCATCCTCCTTACYTTTCTAGATTCATAGTCATCTAGTTTATTGTTGCAATTCAACTTTCTCATCTTACCCTTTCTTTCTTTTTTTTTTTTAAATCCCCAATGCTAAAGTGAAAGTAGGTGCAAAAAATATGAGCAGAGAACATGCTTGGGGATGTAGGCTGCTGCACACTCGTGGACAGTGTTACCGATGCCTGCTCAGAAGCATACCTGTGACTTAACTTTGTGCCCAAGCTGTTATCCCCCATTGGCTTGCAATATTTCCTTCAGCTGCACAGAAATACTTTAATCTTTCTCCAGTTCAGCAGTTGGTTTTTTAAATGTTTATTCATTTTCTTTGCATTTGCGATGGAGCAGAAATTAGCACGTCCATTTTCTTGTTTAAACAAGAGAAACTTCAGTGTAAATAGCATCTCAACACACAAATGCGTTTGTCCTTCCACTGGTGTCAGAACAAAATGAAGGATGATATCTATGAAATAACTCCTCTAAAACCAACAGAGGGAGCACAAACCTTTGGGTTTTTGTGAGATTAAAAAA